>NC_134863.1:19737300-20044800 GCF_049852395.1 Peromyscus maniculatus bairdii
TGTTAGATATTTTGTTCAATCCTTGGATATTCTGAGGTGAATGAAGTTTTTAAATTTTTGATTTTCACTAATACTGTTCTATTTGAAAGATCCATGTTTCTTATTCTTGAAAGACCTGTGTTGTTTGTCCAAAGGGCATGTGAAAAGAACATGCTAGGAACACTATGGCAGACAAGGCTTCTCTTCAGTCTACTTAGAGAGAAAGAAGGTAGAAAGCACTGTGCTCCGTGACTTATTTCTAGTATCTGGCATTTGAAATGGAATGATGCAAAGACTTAGGAATGTGCTGTAACTACTGTGATTGCTTCTTCTAATCTTACATTGGGAGTGAGTGGTGTGCCCCGATGATATGATGTTCTAGTCACAGGCATCTTCAACAAGAAAAGCAATGACCCATAGAGCAGAAGTAGGAATGATTTCTCTCAGGAAGTGGAACTTTGCCTAATTGCTGTGGGGGACAAAGAATACTCACCATGCAGAGACAGAACACCATTAAAGAGAAGTGGCTGGGAAGCTCAGCTCTGGGACAGCAAGCTCTCTGTAGCAGCAAAAGACCTGCCTGGACACTTCTGTGAGCTTGCTGTCCACAAGGCTTTCTCGGGAATCATGTTCAGAGTGGCGGAGCTGGAGGAGGTGCCACATATACAGGCAAAGCTTTCAGTATGTGTATGTATAAAAGAGTTCAATATTGAGCACTGTATTAAGAAGAAGACAGGCATCAAGGACAACTAATGTTATTGCTACTAGGCTAATTCCCCAAACTCCATTATTCAAAGTCACATAATGTCACTCACAGTATCTTTACAGATGAATTATTCCCAACATCATTTAATTTAATTTAATTTAATTCTAATGATTTGTTGTTGGTGAGAATGGACCACAATCTGTAGCCCAAAAGAGCCTGGAATTTATTATGTAGCCCGAGATGGTTTCAAATTCATCTCAATTCTTCTGCCATAGCCTCTGAGTGCCAGGATTATAGGCATGAGCCACACCTGATCTTAATTCTATTTTAAATCTTTCTCTATCAATAAAGGCAAATTTGGAGTTTTTCTGTATTTTTGAGACTATTACAGTGATAGTTTAATGGAGATACACAGGAAATGTGACAAATTGGCTAAATAAAAGCAGTGGTGAATTTTTAAGAGAACAAAGGCCCATCTTAATACTGCAAAGCTCAACATACAGAACAAAATTATAAACATATTCAAAGATGTAATAGTTTATGGTTCTTTACTATTGTTAAGAGAAGGAATAACTCAGAATAACTCAGATATTTATAGCATCCAACTGGTATCCCATGGCACTGGGAAGGGTAGACAGTAAGAATCACAGTAGCAGGAGAAGCTCTGTGCTGACCACATGACCAGAAGGGCACAGAGGTAAGCCTTGTGGACAAAACATGAGGAATCCTTTGCTGACAGGAAGCCATATCATTAGGCTCTACTTCTTACTGGAGCTCCCCAATGACAAGCAACTCCCCAGGGCCACACAGCCTATGACAGCTGGACCAAAGCCTTTTCTTGAAGTACACAAAGTCTCCCACTGTCTTCCAATGTGTGTTTAGAGAACCACTGAGTGGCCTTGAGGCCGCAAGTTGTGCATCTTATTGGGTCAGTTCAGCTCTAAAATTTCAGTGAGCTGCATCTCCTATGTACTAAGGATCCTTATCCATGATCCTGGGAGTTTCTTCTATTCTCCCTCCATTGCTTCTGAAAGGGTAAAATGCATAAACAAGACAGCTCTCACTCCCCCAGTTCCTGTCATCGACATGACTCACAAAGTATTTTCCTTGCTATTACCCCTTCTTAAGGATAGGTCCATAGGTCTTCCATGTTTATTCCTCCAATTGCTCCTTGAAATTGTGGTCTGTTGTATTTAAACAAGGCAAGAATCTATAACTCACACTATCCCAATTTGTAGAGCAATGGGTCCTCCTTAAAAATTGCACTTGAAATTTGAATTATCTTTTACCTACTGCTTCTTAGGCTTCTCTTCTGCTTGCCTCTATCCTTTGGCGCACCCTATGGACTTCTTTGTTTCATCTAGCCTCTCTCCATTCACATCACCATAGTGTCTAAGGAGCTTAAGGCTCAAGAAGAGAATAGCAATCTTGGGCAACTTTTAAATCAACTATCTTATTTTCTCCTATGTTCTAACAACAAAAATTTCAAATGTGCTCTATGTTCCCTTTCACAATAGAAGGAATAAGAAAAACAATATAAACACAGTTAGAGGTGCTCTGTGGCAAAGAACAGAAGCTAAAGGACAGGGAACAGAGAAACTCATGGCCCTAGGGACTAGCAGGAAAAGAGAAGGTAACCCAAGAACTGGTCCAAGTCAAAGGAAGATTTAGCTGTCTGTAAAGTACCTTTTACCCTCCTCTAAGACTGCATCTAGAATGCTGTTCATCCCCAGTTACTGGGTACTAATGGCATCCTGTTTCCAACACCCAAAAGTTTTTTTGGCATCAACACCCAAAGTTGTACCTTTAATGATTTTATTCCTGATAAATAAAATAATTTCTTTAATCAACAGATGTGTGTGTGTGTGTGTGTGTGTGTGTGTGTGTGTGTGTGTGTGTGTATACTCCTTATAGATAACAGAAACCATTTGGAGCATATCAAAATGAAGGTAAGGGAAGCTGCCACCCTAAGGGAGATGGATAGTAGGTTGCTCACTATAGATAACAGATAAATAAATGAACAGATAGATAACATAGAACACACATGCACACATACACACACATAGATTTGTTAAACTTGCTATGCTACCTAAATGAACACTGTGTAACTGGTCAGATCATTTTAAAGGGGTATTTTAATATGAGGAACACTGGTGATATAATGTCATATTTTGAAAGTTTATAGAAGATAACACCTATACAACTCAATTAACATGGACAAGTTAAGCTGGTGTCTAACTAGAGCCTTCACCCCCTACTGACTAGTGTTTGTGGAGCTGGAAGGTATTCTGCATGCTACCAAAGGAGGAAAGTAAGCACCAATCCAGCTACAAACTCTTTGATCTATAAAGATGACCGCCCTGCAAGATGCACCAGTACAATAGTGGCACAAAGCTTATGGGAGTCACCAACCGCTGTCTAATTGGATTGAAGGCCCACTCTATGACATGGAACCCATCCCCAACACTGCCCAGTGGCCAAGAACACAAGACTGGATAGCCCGTGGACTTAGGGGGAAAACAAATACTCCTGTTCTACTAAAGGAACATAACAATAAAATGACTCCTAATGACATTCTGCTACAGTCATAGATCAGCACCTTTCTCAGCCACCACTAGAGAAGCTTTCTCCTACAGTAGATTGAAACAAATACAGAGGCCCCCCAGCTAGAGAATATGCAGAGATAGAGACCTTGAAACACTCAGTCCTCAATGGGATGCCTCCACCACATCCCTCCCCTCAGTGCTCAGGGAACTCTGTGGAAGAGAAGATGGAGAGTGGTAAGAGCCAGCGGGGTTGAAAGACAGCATGAAAACAAGACTTTCTAAACATAGCAGGACCATTGTATATATGATCTCATAGAGGCCAAGGTAGCATGCACAGGGCCTGCTCAGGTCTCTGCACCAGATGGGGTCCGAGCCTAGAGAGAAGTACAAGCCCCTATCCATAACCCAAAAGCTATCTCCAATTGATAACCACGTGTAAGTGAAAAATTAGTTCTCTCCAAATTAGTTCTCTCCAACAGATTCTCACTGGTTATACACATCAGTCTTAAGGGCAGGCCCCATGTCCAGCAGTAGATGGCCAACAGAAAAAAAACTCCATGGCAGCTTTGGAGGTTCTCAGTCTCATAATGTTTAGTCAGGACATTTATTTATTTATAATTTTAATTTATATATATATGTATATTTAATTTTAAATTTTTCAATTTTTAAAAATTTTAATTTATATATAAATAATAAGGCATATATAATCTCATATTATTGTATTATTGTTTTTTAGATGACTGTTTGTTTTCTAATAAGAGACTTAAAGGATGTTGATTCAGTTGGGGGGGATGTGGTGAGGATCTCAGAAGAAATGAAGAAAGGGAAACTGTTATCAGAATATATCATATGAAAAAAATCTGTTCGGTAAAAGAAAAACCAAAAACAAAAGTTAAAATAATTACAGACTAGTATACTGTATAATACTATTTTATAAATGAGCAAAAGAATAATAAATGAGATAGGAGTTATTTGGTGTGGGTTCATAGACAATTTTTATATTTGTTTTGGTTGTCTGTATTTTTGAGGTCATTAGAATTAACTTGTGAAGTTTAAAGGTTTTAAAGAAAGAAGTCCATGTTTTCACTCATGACACCCAGGCCTTTAGAATGTTATAAGAAAAATTACCTCTGTGGAATAGCTAGAAATTAAAATCGAGAATAGATAACAATGACTTTCCCCTCATTTTCAAGTACTAGACTAGAAAGTTCAGCCCACCATGGCGTTATCTCATATCCTCCGTCATGAGCAAAACTGAGAGTTCTACTTTCTCAGCAACAAGAGAAAAGTTGGCTACATAAACATCTCACCCAAAATAACATGATAAACATTATTTAGGAAAATAGAGTATTTAGTTACAAACAACGTGTGTGCCTCAGAGCAGCCCCATAACAGAAGGTTGCTGCATTTTTAAAACTCAAATAACAAAATAAAAATATATTTCCATACATATAGTAAAAAGGACAAGAAATTGAGGTTAACAAATATTTTAAAATGCAATTTAACTCACATCTTATCAGGAAATACAAAAGATATGGCTTTTTAACCTAATAAAAATTTTAAAGATACATATATTGCATCATAGAGAAAATACAACTAATAGAAAGCCATAAGGAAAATACCATGTGACTGTCAGGAGTGTAGGCCCTGGAAGACATGCCAATCCCCACCCTCAAGACTACTCATATATTGGAAAGTTACACACTTAAAAGCTAACATTCATCCTCCCATATTCTCCATTTCCATGTTGGCCTTAAAAAAAAAAAAAAAAAAAAAACCCAAGGGCCATTGCCTTTTCTTCAGTCCTGGAATGAGACAGCATGCCCTTCTATCCACCTCATTCTTTGGCAAGGCAGGAAAAATTCTGAATGACCAGGGAAGGAAGGGGGCAATGCAGCAATGTGATTCAGCCTCTTGTATATTCCCTCTGTGTGTGGATTGGATTGTCTTGCCCATGGGATGCACACTCACTGGGCAGCTGACTGGGCTCCTACACATGCCTTCATAGGTAGATGATGAGTCCAAAATCTCTCCTAGCCATTCTGGAGAGTCAACAGAAATGAGAATGGATCTACTCTGTGCTCTGGTGAATTTTATGACATACCAAGATTCTCCTTAAATAAAAAAAAAATTTAAAAAAGCTCCTACATTTGTGCTTAATGAGTCTGCAACCTTCGAGGTGGTAATCCAAGATGAGATGAATACATATAATAGCATCTATTGGACAACTTTATCTACCTCCTTAGTTGTTTTGAACTCAGGATTAAACACAGGGGAGAAATAAATGTTATTACTCAAATTCTTACCTCAGCCCACAGCACACAAGATTTCTGTGCAAAAATGTTTCCCAGAGAAAAATCTAAAGGCATAAAAAGTGAGGATTGGATGAATACACAATACCAATTATTATAATAATAACAGACCCAGGTGATGTCATTCTATTCAGTAATTAAAAGTTATATTTAGGACAGTCTTATAAAAACCACAAATCCATTAGTACTTTTAATATATATATATATATATATATATATATATATACTTATTTTTAAAATGCAAGTGATAAACAGTTTCTCAACTCTGATAATAAGCAAATGAAGCACTATGTGTATCTTTAGAAAAAGCCTGGAAACACAAAAAAGTAAAACCTAAAAAGGAACAAGGAAGTCTCCTTTGCCATGACTTCCAAGGACCATTAGAACAGCTTTCTTAAAACACTTCTCAGAAAACAATTTCAAATAATTCAGTGTGCATTGTTAATTACCACATTTACAGTAATTGTTTAACTCCACAAGAAAAAGATGAACCCTTCTGTGCTAACTTTTGTAAAGATTCACACAGAGATTGGAAGAGGTTCTCTCAGGATCTTGATATTATGAAGTTTTAGCCTATGGAGTCTTCATATGGTCAATGCTTTCTTTTATGAACGAAAACCATTTAATATGAAAACTAAGCCACTAGGTTTTTATTTTAAAGGGAACACATTTCAAAGTAAAAAGCAATTCTTTTGTCTGTCCTATCACTCTCCAAAGGTAACCGTCATTAGCAATACACACACACACACACACACACACACACACACACACACACACACACACGCTTTATAGAGGTAAAATTGTTCTTAAAAGTTTAAATTTTGTGGAGGAGATATGTTTGTTCGTGTCTGTAATCCCAGCATTTGGAAGGCTGAGGCAGGAAAGTTGTAATGGACCAAAGGCTAGCCTAAACTAAATAGTGAATCCCAGTCCATCCTAGACTACAGAGTAAGATCCTATCTCAAAACTATTTAATTTTTCAAGATGAAACAAAGAAAGGTACATAGATAGATAAATCTCCACCTGGAAAAGACCTAATGTCCCAGTTTGTATCAAGTATCTATGAAGGATCTGCTGCCCCACCGATCTCATGATGAGATTCACAAATGGAGCAGCTGCAGGAAGTGTTACTGTTACTCAGTGTCCATACTGTAGCAGATTCTGAAAACATAACAGCAACTTTTTGTTCTACCTCTCATCACTTCCATGAGCTCCACGCTGCTTGTAAATGTAGGACTGTTGTCTGCTTAGCACAGACATTTACTGCCCCAAATTCCTGATGGCAATTAATCTTCTGATTAATTAACTGTATAGCTAGAAAAATTGACACATCTATGCTCTTTAGTCAACGCGTCGTGTGCAGAGTGCTAGGCAAGGAGAGGACCACTAAAGCTTTGAGAATGGTGTTGTGTCTGTGACGATGCTCTTCACACCGTGGGTCCTAGGGTCAAGGTCAGCCACCAAGCTAACATGGAGAGTCAGTTCTCAAGCCTCTCCAAGTTAAGCAAATAATTAGCGCTTTAGAAAGTGATGCAGCTAGCACCAACCCCTCTCCCCTCAAAAAGGAGATTCATTTTGTGCCGCTAAGTTTTATTTAAAGACCATGCAATCGCATCCCAGCTGGCTTCATTGAAGCAACAACGTGGGCAATCAGTGACACCAACTGCAATGCCTTCGTTTCTATAAACAGTAATGAGTGGAGGGGGTAGGATGGTACTAGAAGCTTATGTATAAACAAGAAAAATCATTTCAGCAAGAGAGATTGTCTGGACAGGTTCACAGCATCTCTGACTGGGCATCAGAGGAGACTGAGGTGTCCAGTATTGAATGGCATTGGAAGAGATGCTCTGACGTGACATTCGAAACACTGTGCAGTGAAAATAACACGGCACAAATAAAGCAATTGTATGCACCATGCTGAACAAAGAGAAAGAGTAAAACACTGTGTAAGACATTCCACAGAAATCAAGGGAGCACATCTGTAAGTATTCCCCAGATGTTCCTCTGTAAGGAAGGGTCACAGATTAGAATTTGTACCTCTGTAAGAAGCTGGTGAAGTTTATTTGGCCCTAGATAAATGACATGTCGATGTATGGGCAGAGGTGAGAGACACATAAATAACTAGGAAGAATATCTGACCTTGGGAAATGCTAAGTAAATTTAAATTGAGGTGTAGGTCAACTACTTTTATTAAAGTAATACTTCTTAGAGTGTTTTTTTTTAATTCAAAAACATTATTTCCAAAAGAGAGTGTGGAGATGTTACCCTTGCCCCTTGAACCTTGGCTGTTGTTTTGCATACCCCAGCATGTTTTTTTATGCTTTAGAAATTTGTAGGTGCTTTAGAAACTCAGGAAGATTAACATGAATCCTGAGCCAAACGGACCTTTCCTTCTTCGATGTGATTCTTGTCATTAAACCTCATAAAGCTTGGTTAAAGCGAAACAAGCAAAGGCTCCTGAGTCCTTTGCTTGGGTGTTTATCTCATCCTTCATTGTATCATGCTCTTTGTTTTCATGCGTGTCTCTTCCTGCTGAGGCCCTAGGAGCTTCTCATACACAGTGTACCCAAGATGTTTTGCTGAATTGAAATATCAAAGCAGAAATCCCTGAAGGGATGACATGTATAACTTTCTACCCTTGGAAAGAGAATAGCAGACAAAAAGGAAACAGAGCCTTTTGCAGAGAGATAATTGGCTTGATACAAGTATTCTAGGCTTCAGGAAAGCTCTGGCTTGCTTCCTCTCTTCTGCTGTACTTTACACAGAGCCAGAAAGACACAGTGCTGATCCATGACCCAGATGAGGACAGCATTGAACCTGATCCCTTCCCTATGAAAAACTGCATGGGGTTCCTTCCCAATGCACCTTGTCTGAGTGTACAAACACAGTGTTTATTTGCACTTACCTTTGCCTGCAAAACTACTATACACTGTCACTGCTTTAAGCGACACAGTGAGTTTTGCTTATCCAGATATGATTGGGGGCATCAGAATTTCACATTTCTAGGTAAGTAAAAACTAGCAGCTTCATCCCTTAAAGACTTACAATGAAATCACAAGTATAAAAAAATAACCACAAAGTGTTTGGGGGGCACCAGTGAAGAACTGGTACACAATGGTAAAGGAACAATCTATCAGCCATGCTAAGAGCACCTGCTAGCTTACTCAAAGATAACAATGATAACAAGACTGTGGCATAATACACTAATTATTAAAATACTGTGAATGGAAGCCAACACCTATATTTATTAAATACTACAGAAGATATCAGAAAGAAACTAGAGTGTTTTGCCTGGGAAGAATCCTAAACATGACTCCCTAACATTACACTAACTTATTTTAAGCAACATTGCTTATCCTGTCAATCAGAATAGGGCAGATAAGAAATTTACCTCTTAAAGTAAATTACGAATATGGCTTTAACATCTCATGTCTATTAAATGTCCATCAAAGATCGTGCAGTGGGTTCTATGAACAACAGACACTCAGGGACACAGGCTAATAGAGAAACCACTACCCTGAACACCAACAACAACCACCACCAGCAACAGCATAAAAAAATCAAAACAACAACAACAATAACTAACAACAACAACAAAAACCATGGAGTGCATTGTGCTCTAGGCTATTAGAGTTTCCATGTACCAGTGTGTCACCTGCTCACATTTCATTAGCCAGTACTAATCAAATGGGCACACTTAACTTCGTGGGGATGGAGTAAAGCTATCTGAAGTGTTTTAAATGGGAAGTATCCCCCATAGGCTCTAGTATTTGAATACTGGGTTCACAGCGGGTGGTGTTGTGTAGGGAAGTTTAGGGGGTGTGGCCTTGCAGAAATAAGTATGTCACCCTGGAAGGTGTTTGAGAGTTTAGAGCTTCTGCTGGAGTTCACAAGACACCTCTTTAGCTTCCTTCCAATTTTGTTATGAATCTACAACAACTCTAGAAAATGATATAAGGCTCCTAAACAACACTACATTAATACACAGTAGACAATGGACTATCTAAAACAAGTTAACCCATAATAAGCAACATCTTCTTGAGTTTTCTGGCACTGACTTTGAAACCCTAATGTGAAATGTAAAAATTGAAAAGTAAATGCCATAAGAAACTATAAACAACTGTCTTCAAAAGGTAGATTTTGTCATTCACTTCTTGAAAATTTGGTAGATGTCTTTTGAGTGTGTGTGTGTGTGTGTGTGTGTGTGTGTGTGTTTTACTAGACATCGAATCCAGGACCTCAAACAAACAACGGTAACCACTCTACCATTGGGCTATCCTGTCAACTCATTGGATTTCTTGGTAATTTTCTAAAGATTAAGTTGAATTAAAACTATTCTCAAGTACAAAATATGTTATTTCCATTTGTCCTCATGGTTGACATCGGTCACTTTTACCTTTGAAGGAAAAACAAGGGGCTTCGAAAGCAGCATTTTCAATGGTTCTCTAATGTTGACGCTGGAAAGACTCAGTGGATGAAAGTATTGACTGGGCAAACCTGGGAGTCTGAGTTTGAATCTCTAGAAGCCATGTTAAAAACTGGATGCAACATGAGTATCTGTGATCTTAGTGCCCCTATGGAGAGATAGGAAGCTGAGAATCCCCTGGACGTTCACGGGCCAGGTAGCCTGCTACACACAATGGAAAAAAACAACAAAGCGACTCCATCTAAAACAAGAGGGAAGAAAAGCAAGGCTGGACACAAGGATATCTTCTGACCTTCACATGAAGGCCATGGCATAGGAATGCCTGCACTCATACACACAAAAGCATGTCCACAAACACATAAACACATATCACAACACACACAAACACACAACAGCTAATGTTTTGAATGACGACGCTATCTTGCTAGGAAATCAGCTTATGAACAATAACTATATGGTAAACAAATATCCTTCTTTGAATCATTTTACTGCCCTGTAGAAAAATTAGAGTCTAGATACCCAAACCTGATGCACAGTGTCTGAGATACCTTGTCTATTAGAGGGCAATTTTTATTTGGATGTCTGCATGATACTTGAAAACAGTGGCACTGTGAGTTCTAAGTATGTGCCTTTGTCGGGCTCAATAGATGAGTTATGCTTGCCCAGGGTACTGGAATTCTATGTCAAAGAAACTAGATGTTCTTGTAGGGCTCCAGCTCTAGACATCTGATAACCCTTCACTCTGCCAGACTGGGAAGCCCCTCCCTTACTGCTTACGGCAGAAGAATCACAGCCATCACTTCCATGTGGCTTTTCTAGAATAATTTGGTAACAGCTAAAGCAAGCAAGCACATGCATACACACCTACCCATACACTTACCTTACTCCTCCTCTGGGGAACCAACTCCCAACAGAGCCCTGGGTGTTAGGACAGAATTTGCTCCTCTACAAAAATCAGAATGGACCCTGCTGCAGGGAGAAGCCTGTAGCCCTAAACTCACTGGTGGGACTCCAAGGCTTTTCCTCACTCATCTGCAGAGGAAGGCAAGCAGGTGTGAAGGCCATCCTTTGGATCACCACCCTTCAGTGCCTGTTTCTTTATAAAAAGCCCCCACCTCTTTGTGTCACTCTCTCTTTAAAAGCCTTTGGAATTCATCAATCTCATAGAAATGTCACATTCTCTGAATAGAGATGTTTAGACTTTTAAGCTTCTAATCGACCTTCTAATAGACTGGCTCCATATGCTTTAAAAAAAAAAATCGCTTAAATGAGAAAAAGAACAAAACCCAAGTAATGAAAGAGGCTGAGAATTTAGCCTTGAGCAACTGACTTCACCATGTATTAAGACTGCCTTCCACGTGTTCCCATCATCTCTGTCCTTCTGAAGCACAAAGGATGTATACAGTGGTAGACTTACTAAACTAGACATGATATTAATGTCCAATAATACAAAGGAAAGAAAGAGTGAATAAATGTCCCTGAAAAGCCCAAAACCAATGGTTAATTTTAATTTTAGGCCCATTTAGTTGACAAAATATAAACAAAAATGTAACATTTACAGTTTCAAAGCCTGAATATGTTAGCTGAATCTCTTAATCTACTGTAGTAAATCGCATCCCATGCCCCTCAGGTATGTGATCAATTCAACTGCCATGAGGAAATAGCTAGAATGCAACTAACTGTCAATACATACTGACATTGTTTAAAATGTTACTGAATTCCTTTCAGGCAAAATTTAAAAACTTACAGTGCTTTCATAGCCTGGTGTTTATAAATCCACTTCATGAAAAATTTCCAGTTCCTTTACTCCAATTTGCATGAGAACACTGGGCACAGCACTATTACCTGCAGAACTGCTATGAGGTTGTGCTAATGGCAGAAGCCACAGTAATGATACCAATTTAAAACAGAACACACTGACAATGTACAAACATGCTAAGCATATTGGGCATGAGAGATACCTCGTATGCAAGAGTTCAATTAAATCTTTAGGTGCTATTAAATCATGCACAAGATGTGTGCAATATGATTGTGGTAATTTAAATTTGCACACAGATTGACAAACAGCCAGGCTATGTTAGTTGCATACAATCATAAGCTCTATCGAGTCATAATTTAAATAAAGATCCTGTCATTCTAGAAACACTCTCTCTTGGCAAGTAACTACATATTACTCTGTTTGGGAAAGGCTCGGGTAGAAGTTTTATCTTCCCTGTTTGGTCCTGTAGCCTTTTACAAAAATTTTCTAGAGTGCTCGTTCCCCCAAATAAAATATTTACCTCACTGAGTAAAATTACATGTATAGATAAGACACCACATTCTTAAAGAACCGCAGGTTAAAAGCAGGTGAAGTCACAAACAGAGGAACCAGGCAAGAGCTAACAGCATTACCACTTTAAATTTTTTTTTCAGATGAAAGCCAAGACTTTTTAAAAGTAGAGTGACTTATGGAAATTGCCTCATAACTGGATCTCTTGACTCGTAAGCCTGGTGCCTGCAGCAACCCACGCTACCCAGTCACACGGATCACCCTTTCCATTTGCAGCTGTTACTATTTGGGAAACGAACTCTGCCTGTTATCTGAAGATTTTACCTCGCTTTATCTGAGGAAGTGCCTTGCTCAGTTATACACCACACATGGCCTTAAAATTTCACACCTAGGGTGCGAATGCCTTCGATACAGTCTATTTACATTCTATTTAATGTGAACAGGGAAAACTGAAACAGTATTTGCATGCGTCTCCAGAGGTTTCCTGGGTCACATACCATTAAGATGCAAGTCTTTACTGTAAAGCTTTTTAGTTGAAAAAATGTAGAGAAATCTTTCAGTAACTCACTGATACACTAACAAAACAAAAAGAAAGTCTAGCTAACCTTCGGGATTACATGGAAGTAAAACATGAGATCACATGACCAACTTCACTTCACAAGCATGTCCACAAATATCACGTAGCTAAATTTTCCAGTTTCTTGAAAACTAGCTTCTAGTTTTATATTTTGACTGGTGAGTCCAAGTTTGAGAAAGGATGAATGAATGGCTATATATATACATATATATATGTATGTATATATATACATATCCAAAGATATATATATCTTCTCAAATATAATTTTCATAGCTCTAGAATAGGATGAAAATAGGTGCCATTACCAAATGAATCAGACCCCCCGAAATAGCACACAAAGTTTCAGACACAAAAGCTATTATAATGTTGTTGAACTTGTTAGTTATTTGGGGTTTGTAGATCAAAAATACATTCTTTGCAGAGACACTCGTTTAAGCACAATTCGGTGCCTTTCCTGTCTTCTCACACCCCACCTCCACTCTTGAGAAAGCCACCAAAGAGCGCAGAAACTGAATTAGCGCTTGCAAGATTAATAAATGATTGATTTAAAGGGAACTTTCATCTTTTGAAAGAATCAGACAAAGGAAGAGAATGCCACGAAGCGCCACACTGTCTTGCAAGGCTTCTGCAGAACAGAATGGCTTATTTGGCTCTAGTTTGCTTTTTTACAAAGTCATTAAGTGTTTCAACGATTTCTCTCAACATCACAGGTTACTCAAAAGATCAGTTTTTCTTTGCTTTCCTTTAAGGGAGCAGATTGGCTAAGTCCCAGGCTACTTGGGAGCCTCCTGCTTCAGCACCAAGGACAGAAATCGCTCCAGGCCACCGAAAAGGTAACCCACCTAACCACCGCCAAAAGTCCACTTGCAGGCAAAGCAAGAAAAATAAGATACCTGTCTGCCAGCCACCTGTTTAAAGTCCCCTCTGCAGCCGAATGCACCAGCAAGTTCTCCGAGGAGACCCTGGACAACCGTGAGTCCCAGGCCGCCCTCGCAAGTCACAAGGAGCAGCTGAGGCGCGAGGAAGTGTGGGAGCCGGTCCCTCCCGCTCCCCGCGTCCCGCAGGCTCGGTCCCGGGTGCGGGGCGACAGCGCGAGTGACTCGAGGGCTACACACACTCACACACACGCGCACACGCGCACACACGCGCGCGCTCGGAAGTCGCGGGCCCTCTGGGCGCAGGGCTCCCGCGGTGGGCAGCCCGGGGAGGGGACCTCGGCTCACCGCTCGGGCTGTCGCTGGACCTCAGGCTCCTTCCACAGAGGCACTGCAGCATATGCACTCCTTTCTTCAGAGAAAGCGCAAGAATCTTCATGGAGAGACGCGCACGCGGGGTCGGCCGGCTCCCCGCCCACCTCGGCTACTCCTGCGATCGGGCGGTGGCCTGCGCGGGGCGCCGGGGTCCCGAGCCCATGGTACGTCCCGGAGCCGCGCAACTCGTTCGCCGGGCTGGGGCTCCGCCGGGGGCGGCCCTCCCGGGGGGCCCCCCAGGCTCGGCCACGCCTCAGCGGGCTCCGCGCGACACTTTGGGACTTTCGGGAGGGCGGCCCCACTGCAGGCGGGAGTGCGGGCGCCGCCGCGGCGCGGAGGACGTCACCGCGGGTCGCGCCTCCTTCGGGTCCGGCGACCCGGGGCTCCGGCTGCCTCGGGGTCCCCGCGGCGGGTGGCTGGGGGCGTGGCGCGCGGCGTGGGAATCCGGCGGAAGGGAACGCCCGCAGGAAGGACTGCACCCGGGAGGCCGCCGAGCGTCAGAAGCGACTCGGGGGACTGGGGGGCGGGGGACGGGGAAGCAAGCGGGTGTGGCATGGAGAGAGCTTCAGGGCGCGGGCGGTGAGAAAGTGAGCCCAGGCGGTCTCTGGGTGTTGATGTGGGGGCCCGGACTCCTGGATTTCCTGGATAGGGCTGTGACCTTGGGTAAGTCTTTTGCCACCTTGGGCGCCTCTCCATAAATCAGGATGGGGAAGAGGGTGTGAAATGGGGGGGGGGGGGCGGTTGGCAGCTTCTGACAGTTTTGTCCCTGGCCTTCCAGGCTCCTGGACATGTTTAGCATGGGCGCAATCGGAAGAGTAGCCTGACTGGAACACCAGAGTTGGAAAGGGAGAGGGGCCGGTGAAGCAGAATCAGCACCAGCAGCGCTTCACTATGACGAGAGTATTCTGGTATCTCTCTGCCCCTGCCAGACTGCTCGATTATCCTAGGAGGATCTGCTTGGTGTTAAAGGGCTCACGTTTCTTTACAACAGCTACTTGGCTTGCTTGCGTCTCGCCCCTCACTTCCCAGAGATTATCGATGTCCTTTTGGAAATGGGATAAGAGAAGAACTCAAATAGTGATGTCCATGGGACAGAGCGTCCCCTTATATGAAATCCCTATGCAGAGAGGAACCTTTAAGGACAGACATCTTTGAGAGCGCAGATACTAGAGAGAAAGCTTGAATTCCAATTCCTCTTTGCTGTGTGATCTTCAACACATAAACTTCTTGGTGCTTGGGGGTGTTGATAATTCATCATTGATGACTGAGTGTCTCGTGTACCCCTTGCTGTGGCTTAAGAACGCTCTGGTTATAAGTGCTGTCATTCTAGCTGCCTCCTTTAGAGTTTTGGATCATTTTCACAGCCCAGGGAATGGCAGTTACATACCAGTACCTTCACAATCCAGGTGATAAGAAGTTCAGTGGCTCCCCAGGTAATTCATTGCACAAACCCTGTTAGAAGTTTGGCCCTGACACTGAGTCAGAAACCATCTTGAACTCTTTCCGTTCATGGTCTCCAGGGCATCTAACACTACTTGACTTGTTTTTCCAGGAAGGAAGGAAGACCAAATGGCTGTCATCGCTCCCTCTCTCTTTACCTCCTCTAAGCTAACTAACCCCCGCTGGTCTTCCTGTGTTTCCCCAAAGTTGAAATCATGTATTCAGATGGCCTGCTCTCATGTTTACACTACCATGCTGGTGATTCTTAGGACCAGGTATACTCATCTCAAAGAAAAAAGAAACAGAGGGGTTACATGCACACACTGCCATGGTACTTTTCCTTTTCCTTTCAATGGTGGTAGAAGAAAGCCAGGATATGTGGAAGGGCCTCTTGAGCCCCCGGTCACTCTTGGCTCCATGCCCTCAGCTCCTTTCAGAAATCAGCTCCAGACAAGGTCCTTAGGGTGGTTCCAAGGCTCAAAGAAGACCCTCCCCAGTCTCCCACCACGTCCTGTCTTAGTCTCATTGGTCTGTAACTTGAGCAGAGAGCTCTGTGAGCTTCAAGACCCTTGAAGATCTTGCTAAACTCACTTCCTGGTCATCACCAAGAAGGTTCTAAGGCCCCAAGGCAACAAACAGCCATGGCCTTCCTCTTTCCCATCTCTGCGGGAATTAGTAAGAAAATTGGCTCCTCTGGGATTCTACCCATGGAGAATCCCCAAGGAGGGCGAGACAATTAGCCAGAGGAAAACACCTAAAAATAGCCCTTGGTGCTGTAGCAGAAGACAGCGAGTTTTCCGGTAGCACCCTCCTGCTCTGGAACCCAAAGCCCAGAGCTTTGTGCTTCACTTTGAGAGAAGCGGTACTGCTCAACAAGGAGCAAATGGATCAAAAGGATGAGACCTTGGTTCTCAATGGAACCTGAGCAGAGTGAGGCGGTCCATGTGTAAATTTAAAACACACCTGAGCCTGTGTTCACGCTTATGCTAAGCCTCTCTGCCTACCTGGCAAGGTTGTCACAGGATTCAATGGGCTGAGGCACAGGAAAGCGTTTGAAGATTCTAATTATGTATACCAGGTATACTCATCTCAAAGAATAAAGAAACTGATTGCATTCACACTGTCACGTTATCACACCACCAGAAGTCCCTTTGAAGTGGATAGCACAGCATATTTTAACATGATTTTCCTTCACTTTAGATTATACATGTTTCATTAAAGTGGACCCCAAGGGGAGGTCCTCATTAGAATTTTATTCTTTGGATCATTTTGTAAATATTTTCCCACACCTAGCAGAGTTTTCTGGAAGCACCTCCACAGGTGACTGGCATAGTGAGCATCAGTGAGCATAGTTCAGCTTCCCTAAAGTATCATGTCCAGGACTTCAGAAGAATTCACTTTACTGGTGCTCTTATATAGAAAAAATAAATAAAAACTGTAGAGGCCAGGAGAGTGGTAGACTGGTTTGGACAAAAACTTCTAAATTTTCCTTCTGCATTTCTAAGTCAAACTCAGAACTTTTGTAGCAATGATATTTTATTTTGAATGTAGTTCACACAGTTGTCTTGATGAGTAAACATTAAGTTATATATTTTCTGTCTCTGGTGCTTTTACAGTTTTCTATGCTTCCTATTTTCTGATCAAAGTGATACCTGGGACCAATCCTAACATGTAACTTAGCAATATGCTTTCACAATGAAATAATTTAGCACTATTTTGGGGAGATAAGATCTTGCTATAAAAACTAGGATGGCTTAGAACTTATGATCCTCCTGCCTCAGCATCTCTAATGCTAGTACTAGAAATGTACACAGATTGGCCTAGTAGTACTTAGTAAGAATTAAGTAGATTGGTACATAAGTGAACTTTTGTGAAATTTTGAACACCTAATTTTCACTTTTCAAAAATGTTATTTACTTAAGGTTTATATGAGTTAATGATTGTGTGAGGGAGCAGTGCCATTTTCAAATGGTGGCTAATATAAGGTATTTTGGTTCATATTAAACAACAGGAATCTGCCCATGCTTGGCAACTAGTGAATTTATCTTCTTGGAACTCTACATTAGATCATGAAGAACATTAGAACAATCCATGAAGGCTTTGTCAGGTCCCCATATTTTTATTGACTATATAAATGACTATTAAGTAGATAGCAAAGTATTTCTCCCTCTCATCAAATCAAGCAAGCATGTGAGCTAAAAAACTGAAATCAGTATGGCACGCAACAGTATGTTTGTTTTGTCAACTGTAGGGCAGCAAACTATGCCTGTATCTCATGTCTTAGAAGTCGATTCAAACCAATATGATAGGCAAGCAGGCCAGTTTATTCAGACATGACAAAAACAAGCCCCGGAAGCTAGGTAGCTTTGTTTTAATGGATTTCAACCTGTGGAAAGGTTAAAACAGCACAGGGTTTATGTGCAATTTATCCAACTTCTGCTAATATTCGCTGCTTATTTAACAACGCTGCAAACATTAAACTTGGAATATTTACATGGGCACCTGATAACTCTACAGGCTACAAGCTTTATCAGCTCTCACGGGGTCTCCTCTTACTCTCCATTCTTTCCGTTTCAGGATTCAGCTGGGACCTGTGCTAATCCCCGAGTAGCCTCAGTCTCCTTCCGTCTTGTGACAGACCCTCAACCCTTTATTGTCTGTCAAAACCTTGATACTCCACAAACATCGGTCGGCTACCTTGTGAAACACCTTGGCAGTTCCAGATATTTAGTCTACAGTGACTCAGTTTGGGAAACGGCCGCCACAGATTGACAGTGTTGCTCCAACCTCAACCATCCATCACTGTTAGGGGGATTCACGCTGTCGATCAGTGACATTAACCTTGCCCGGCAGTGTCTGCTAGGTTTTTATATCATAAAGGTCTATTTTAAATTTTATATGGAGAAATTATGCCATACCCATGTCCTGTTCCTCCGTCCACTCTCACCTGCCACTTTCAACATTTATGGCCAGGTCCTGTCTGTGACCGCTGTCACTGTTCTGGGTGCCCAACAGTGAGTTCAAAATGCCTTGATTTCTTCAATAAACTGGCAATCGCTTTGAGGGACTACCCCCTCTCCCCACTTACTTCTTTATTATTTATATACGTGTGGTCTCACGCAGGGTTCTTCTGTGGGTTGTGGCTCCCGATCATTGTCCTGTGGCTGAGGTAGTTTAGTATTGGAGGCTGCTTTGGTTGGATACCGTCGCCTTCGGGCAGTTTCTGTTTTTAAATCACTTCCTTAATTTTCTGCCATCAATGGATGCTCCAGATTTACTTTTTGTCTCCTTCTTCTGTTGTTCCTACCCCAGCCTTAGAATCAACTAATTTCCCCAGAGAATCCTAGTTCTTTGTATCAGATATGATATCTAAGAGTCTGAATCTGGATGCTGAGACTTAGTTTTTGTTTTGTTGTGTTGTGTTGCTGTTGTTGTTTTGGGGGGGGGCTGGGGCATTAACTGCTGCTGTATTCAGTAGAGAGTTTGAAATCAATGCTTATGTGAACGCCATATAACATATACATCATGTATTTCTATATTTTCCTTATCAAACAGAGACGTGGGTGGATATACCCAAGGTATGTCACATGAAGGTTGAGATGAAGATGTCCAGTATGTGGATCCTTGTCTAATACCCCATCTTCCTTGCCTGGTTTGTAACTTCTTTTTTTCTAACAGCACAAAAACCTGCCTTTCATTGTTTACATTCTGGTTTTTTTTTTCAATCTCAGTACACACCTAAAGCAGCCACAGAATCTCTAGCCAGTGCTCAGATGAGAAACAAACTCACAGTTGGGGTCCCGTTGTGTACAGGAGTTTCTGTCAGTGGCCTTGCAGAACTCTACCCAACTCTAATTTCCCCAAGTTTTGAAACAAAAACTCTGCATTCGTTCCTCTTCTTCCGTGAGGGTGCTGTTCACTTGTAACTTAGCTAGGTTTGTTTATGATCTACAACCCATGCTTGATGCTTTTAATTATTTTATTAAAACTAATTAGCTTCATTTGTCTAATACTTAAAACGTTGTTTGGGCTCATAGTTAAAGCTTTACAAAGATATGTCTCCCCTGAGAACTGCCCCGCCCCTTTGTTTTTCCTGACTGGTGCCACCCCCACTTCTTGCCACCCCTTCCCTGGACATACCCTGTGCATAGGATACAGCCATCTAACCCCCTTTGTCTTACACCCACGAAGATACACAGGCTTTTGTGGTAGCAGACATTGATCTGAATCAGGCTGAAGATTTGTTGACGATGTGGTGATCCAGTGAATGAGTACTCTATCCCTTTTTAAAGTGTTGCTTTCTATGCCAATATATGCACAGATGCACATATCCATGCACCTTGGCCAAAACACAAGTTAAAGTCAGGAGTGTCACTCTGAGCCAATAGGGAAGAGCTTGGTGTGGGGAAATCCCAAGGCCCTTTCTCCACTGTGCATTCCTCGCTCTTCTTTCTGTCCTCCCTCAAGTGTGCAATCGGCTTAGCGAGGGATCGCCGTGTACTGTCTCTATATTAGCAACTTCGGTTCTTCCCATAACTTGTTGAATGCTGCCTTTTGCCCACACAGTCCCGCCTAAGTTCTTTTACGTAAAGTCACCATAAACTAAGCTATTCCAGATTCAAGTGTCATGTTTTATCTTCAAGATACTAAATGTTACTGGTCCGAACCAGTTTCAGTAAACTCTTCCTTTTTCCCTTCAGAAGCAATGTTCATCCTGGTTTGCCTTTTGCTTCTCTGTTAATATCGGTGTTCTCTCCACCCATCCTGCAGACATCACTGTTTTCCAAGGTTGCATCCAGGAATCTTTTTCCTCTCATTACATCCTCTTTGACCTCCAATGATTTTGCTCTCTTTTCTTTTGTCTATACAGTAACTTAACTCACCTTATACCTGGTTTATGCAGTGTCATGATCATGTTGATATGTTTGCACAAGTTATTCTACTCGCCTAAAATACTCTCTCTGCTTTGGTTCTTAGAGTGACTGCATATGCAACTTTGAAAACTAGCCCAGCATCAACTCCCTGCTCCAGAAACCTCCCCTGTATGAGTTGCATGCTCCTCTCTGAGGAATAAACTCTACATATTTCTCAGTACACAACTGTCACTTAATAACCCCTGATGTCTTTTTTTTTTTTGTGAGGCTATCTCATGATATCTCATGATAGCCAAAGTACTATTTGGATGTCAATCTAAATAATCCTTCAAACTAATGTACATTTGCAACTGACAGATGAATAAAGAGAGAAAGACTTGGTTCTGAAGTTCCTAAAGAGGGGTGAACCTGGGAAAATCTGAGACTCATTACAATCAACACCACTTGTATTGTTGGATATAGTTTTAGGTACATTTCCTTACCTCAAATGAACATACACACATGAATGACAACCCCAAGCACATACAAAATTGTTATCTCTTTCATGGAAAATCTGAGGTTTGTTCTTCTTAAAATGCTACCAATAGAATGTTTACACACACACACACACACACACACACACACACACACACACACACACGGAGCTTCTCAGAATATACTGAATACTCAATAAATATTTTCTGAAGGAAATTTAAGTCTGGTCTGGAACAGCAGGGTGTTTATACAGTTAGTTTTCTTTCAAGGTTGAGTTAGGCATACAACTCATAAGAAGATAAGGCCTTAATCAAATTGATCAGAATCTCACATTTCAACTAGATACAAAAGCAATCAAAATGGTTTATCTGAAAGAGGTCATTAGTGAGAAGCTGAGGAGATGTGGCCCAATTGATGAGGTGTTTGCCTTGCAAGTATGAGGTCTTGATCTCATATCCCTGTCACTCATAAAAAGCAAATGCCAATCCCAGAAGTGGGGAGGCAGTGATAGGAGGATCCTCAGAGCTCTCTACCCAGCCAGCCTAAACTAAACAAAACAGAGAATCCTGGATACAGTGACAGTCCCTGACTCAGGGGGAAAAAAAAAAGTGGAGAGTTACTAAGGAAGATAATCAATGATGACCTCTGACCTCTACAAACACACACGTGTACATCCATACAGTTGCACACTCACACAAGTACACATAAAAATGTAAAAATGCATCCTTAACCACATTTATGACAAACCTACATTTCTGTTATGCACAAAGGTAGCACTTGTCATGTGTTCTTTCCTGAAAAATCAGATGGCTCTGAGTGCAATGCTCAACATAAGGGGAGTCTTCAAAGAAGCAAAGAGAAGCTCCCGCTTGGGGAAGAGCAGCCCTTTAAGCCCTTAAATTAACTCAAGCAGTGGTATTTGCTCCGCCCATGACCTCGGGCTATAGGCTCAAGGGGGTGGTGCTTTCTGCTGTAGTACAAGCTCTTATAAGGAGTTGGAGAAGGGTCACATGCCCCTTTTCTCCCTGCTCCTGCCTGTGA
The DNA here is from genome assembly GCF_049852395.1 of Peromyscus maniculatus bairdii. NCBI lineage: Eukaryota > Metazoa > Chordata > Mammalia > Rodentia > Cricetidae > Peromyscus > Peromyscus maniculatus. The sequence continues at coordinate 19,759,195 of NC_134863.1, forward strand.
GGTGGATTCACTCCCAGTCAGATCAGAGGATGACTTCTGCTGTCTACTCTGTTCTGCAATCGTGAGTGTATTTCCTCAATTTATATCTTAATAAATTCTGTTACCCATTTAATAGACTCCGGCAGATTGATCGTAATAGACTCATCCAACACAGAGGTCGGGAAGACCAACAGTTGGAGACGGTGGAGAAGCATCTACAGCAGGAGTGGGAAGGGTTTAATGCTTCCAGACACTGCAGCTGCTCCATTGTGGCTTGATAGGTTGATTATCATAGAAGAAAAATGGGAGGGCGGGAAAGATCTGGTTTCTCCCGTCTCACACAGGTGCACACTTATTACCACAAAATCAGGTGACACAGAGGCCACTAGGATAATGCTCCTGGTAGGTAGCATTAGGAAGCCATCTTCAGCATCTCTGGTTTGTACAAATCATCAGCTGGGATGCCCATGCTCTTTTCACTTGGGTATCTGTGCTCTCCTTTGAACCACGTCCACTTTCTTGCTGGAGCTACGGGTGAAGCTTGTGCTTCCAAATTGGACCTGGGTTTGTTCCTCAGCTCTGACACTTAGACATCAGATTTCAGGGTTTTTTTTTATGTTGTGCATTGCAGTGGGTGTTAATGAATACTTAGCAGAACTGGTATCAGAGTCAGTCAAGCTGGAATACTACAGCATCATGCCTGCCAGAGAGCAGATGCTCAGTAAGCATCAGTGGGATCTGAGTGCTTGTGACTAAGTTTCCTAACTTCTTTGTGCTTTGTTACACTCCTCCACAAAATGAAGCTAAGAACTTGGTATGCAGGTTGTTGTGTGTGTGTATGGGGGGGGGGGAGCAACATAATCTATTCCTGTTGGATCACTATTGTATCCCAAGAGGCTGACCAGGAGGATCATTGTGAGCTTTAGCCCAGTGTGATCAATATAGGGAGTTCTCAACAAGTCTAAGTAACAGAGTGATACCGCTCCTCAAAAACAGAAGGAGAGACAGAGTTCAGTTTCTTCTTTCTCTTTTCCAAAGATTTGCTTACCAATGACTAGTCTATTTTTAAAAGAGTTTTTATTATTATTATTATTATTATTATCATCATCATCATCATCATCATCATCATTATTTAGGGTCAGAATTTTATATGACCTGGGAATTCTTGTGTTTCGAATTTATTGTTCTTTTAGTGTATTTTCCCCATTGTTCTACAGCAGGCCTGATTGATCATTCACAGCTGCAGCTGGGAAATGGAAGCCCTTTCTGCTTGGAGGTGCCCTGAGCCCATAGTGGCTGGTTTGATGAATGTGCTTTTGCTTCTTAGTTTTCAACTTAAGTTTTTACCTGGCCGATCAACAGTAGCCTCCTTCCTGGCTTACCAGAATGGAGGTACCAAGATGACTCCGCTGCCATTTGTTAATCTTAACAGATTCCATTGGTCAAAGCACCAGTGAAGAAAGTGAGTAAACAGCCTGTACCAAGATCTCAAGTGTGCACTGAGTATATGTACACCTGGAGAAATAGTGAAATTGAATTGAATACATGAAAGTATACTAGTGGGTGTTTCTCTGAAACTACTCAGTACTTGTTGTTGATGGATGGGAAGCTTTCAAGTATTCCTGTTCAGAACATGTGCTCTGGGCTTGGACCTCAGGGCTTGGCATGATGAGTCAATGGCCAATCAAGTCACCTTTATAGCCCTCGGTTGCTGGTTTTTTGTTATATATATATATATATATATATATATATATATATATATATATATATATATATCAAATAGGAACAAAAGTACATCACAGCATGCTTAGCTGTGCTAATATATCTAAAACACAAAGTATGGTACCTATAGAATGCTTAAGAGACTCAATTCTATCACTAATTCTTAACAAGTACTTCTCTAACATCAAGTTAACAGGAAAGAAATAGTTCATTAAGGCGCAGCACCATCGTGTTTGTGTTCATGAATACTTTAAAGCTGTCAAACTAGAGTGTAGGTCATGAGCAATGTGTTTGCCTAGTCTGTGAGGTCCTGGGTTTAATCCCCAGGTACTGAAAAAGTGAGATGCCAGTCAGAAGTTAACTCTCAAGGTAATACTCTCAAACCCATCCAAAAATACTTCATCCGTGAACCAATCAAAGTCCTTCATCCATGGTCTCCTGTGAGACCCAGGAAATGTGTGTAAATGTGCAATTACTACTTGGTTATTCTGAAGCCAAATATAGAAGTTTTCAGAAAAGCACACTCTGTGATTTGGGTGAACTTTCTCAATCTCCAAAGAGACATTGCAGTATTGGAATCGTCTAGGAATCAAAGCGAAGAATGTCACTAAGGTGGCTACGAAATGCATGAAAAAAAATGTACCAATGTATGGCTTAATTATATGTGCCTGCCTCTGCTTCAGCCTCCCAAGTGCTATTTTTAAAACTGAAAATGAGATGTACTTTTATTCCTGAGAACCAACACTGATTATTACACACACGGGGAAAATGGAAATCCCATACACCGAGCAGACAATCTAACAGAGGAACACTGACGTGGGTCCAGCCTGCTGCCTCTTTCTGAAACCAGTGTGCACAGACTCAGAGTGAACACCCACCCCGCACAAAGTCAACACCACCACTGCTCAACTAACGTTCTTCCCGTTGTCAGAATGAAACTGCCTTGATCTTGCCTTCCGCTGTCGTCAGTAAAAGAAAGTGAACAAAAACTCGAGCGATGGTTCCTTTTTCGCCTGGCTCCTTTTCCTTTCAAGAATCTATTCCTTCGTTTTCAAAGAGAAGTCATCTGGGGACAACAAAGTCTGGCCGTATTTATGTGGTATGACTCTCAGCAACTGCAAATGCAGGCTGAAATTGCTTTCTCTCACCCTATTTCTCCCACACACCTTTCCCAGGAAAGAAATGATAGATGCAAATGTCTCCTTTCAAAGCAGCTCATCTGACACCACTTTCTCCCTCAAAGGAGAGCATCACAATCATTGTAATTGTTTGGGGGAAGAATTTCATGCTCAGAAATACAAACCGATTTAAAAATATTATTTTACTGGCTTTTTCAAAAACCTGTATATACAAATAACACTAAATGGACTGAACATGTCATGTTTATGGATTTAGGGCTCTCTCTGTGTATATAACAATAACAGTTTCTTGAAAGAAAGAGACCATGAATTTGAAATCAAATGGGGGGGGGTACATGTGAGAAAGTGGAGGGTGGAAAAAAAGAGGGAGGAAATGATGTCATTATATTTTCATTTAAAATAAAATTATTTTGAAAGTCTATAATGATTCTTTAGAGCAGTGGTTCTCAACTTTCCTAATGATGCAACCCTTTAATATACTCCTCAAGTGGTTAACCCCCAACCATAAAATTATTTTCATAACTGTAATTTTGCTACTCTTGTAAATCATAATGTAAGTATCTGATGTACAGAATATCTGATATTCAGCCCCTGTGAAAGTGCCATTCGACCCTCCAAAGGGGTCGGGACCCACAGGTTGAGAACTGCTGTTTTAGAGGCTGAGGTCAAATATCTAACATTTCAAGCTTGGCTTTCAATGCACAGCCCTCTGGTTGTAACTTGCAGAGCATCCTTTCACTACTAATTACTTCAGGCCCATGGGACCTCAAATAGTTGGAAAGATACTGTTCTTTAACTCAGGTTTTTATTTTTAAAAAGTAATGTGATTAGTGCACAAAATGTTAGAAAGTCTCTATATTTAGAACTTCACCTATAACAAGACACATTAATGTTTTCGAAGTAAAATGTCTACATTGTCTTGTAAGTGAGATGAATAAAACTTGCCAGCATGTCCCTGGGTGCATTTGTTGTAAACCTGAGGGGTGGAGATGGCTGTCAGGGCTTCTTGGATTTAGAAATAACAGATAAATCCTGTAAGTCTCTGTTTATCTTGTCTGGATATGGACTTTTGGACTTTAGGGGATTTGTTTACATTCTTTCCTAGCCAAGAATATGGCTAAGAATCCTCTATGACAATTCTAGCTTATTAAATTCTGTCATGGGCTAGCCAAAATGTCAACTCTTTATTTGTACAAGGCTTCGTGTCAAAAGCATGGCATCTCTCCTCTGTTGCCACAGGGTGAGTGTTTCTCCCTCATGACTAGAAAGTCTGGTTAGCCTTTGTTCCTATGGCTACTGGACGTGCGTTTTCCTCAACAGAGTCAATGAGTGGAACAATACAAGCCAGGTCCAGGAAGGCTCTCGGCCACAAACTTGTCCATGTGTCCACTGTTCTAATCCACACTTTTTGTTTTTGTTTTTTTGAGACAGGGTTTCTCTGTATAGTTTTGGTGCCTGTACTGGATCTCGCTCTGTAGACCAGGTTGGTCTCGAACTCACAGAGATCCGCCTAGCTCTGCCTCCTGAGTGCTGGGATTAAAGGTGTGAGCCACCACTGCCCAGCACTAATCCACACTCTTTACAAATGAGGATGGGCTGGAGGTTTTTGGAAACTACTATTGTTAAAAATCTATCTTTTGTGGTCAAGTACTTTCTAGGGATTCTAAGCAAGAATTAAGCACTGAACAGTCCTGAAAGGAACCAGTTTCTGGTTAGCACCATGCTCAGAAATCATGAGTTAAAAGATAATTGTCTCACACTACACCCTACATTTTTCTAGGGCTTTGATCATGCTTGTATCACTTCCAGAAGCATGAATTAAGTTATTCGGTGAATTAGAATTGTACCATCCTATTTCATAGTCTTGGTAGTGCTTGAAGCATGTGGAACTAGAGCTCACTAATCTATAATAACTAGTTATAAACTAATAAGTCATTTAATAAGTGTCTAGAGATATCTAGCACCCCCAAATGAAACTGTGGCACAAACCTTCATGAATTCTGCGGCTAGAACCATGTTAATTTGTTGCATAATTCTGTTTACTGTATACTACATATTATTCTACACAGTTATGTCACCACACTTGGCAGTTTAAAAAGGGGTGGATAGACTGCAGTCTACAGACCAAGTCCCCCACTGCCCAGAGCTGGTTTGCTTGGAACAACCTTCATGGCCCTCATTTGCCTACATCTGCGACAGCTTTGGATTACAACTGCTTAGCTGAGTAACTTAAACTCTCTGGCCTACAAAGCCTGAGGCACTTAGGATCTGACTTTCAATGAGCAGTTAACAGATTACTGACCTAGAGGCAGAAACTAAAAGCAATAGATCAAAACAGGAAAAAAGACACAAACTATAAAATCAATCAAAAAACTGTCATACACTCAAAAGTCACAATAGTGGTGCCATTTTTTTTGGGGGGGGGGAGGAGGCAGGCAAACATTGGCAAGTACCTTAACCAGTCATTAGTGTATTAATATTTTATTTTGTTTTATTCTTCTTTCACTTTCCATGAGACAGGGTTTCTTTGTCTAGCCCTGGCTGTCCTGGAACTTGCTCTGTAGAACAAGCTGGCCTCAAAATCACAGAGATCTGCCTGCCTCTGCCTCCTAGGTGCTGAGACTAAAGGCATACACCATCACCACACAACTGGGACTACATATTTTCATAGTACAATGTAACTATTAACTATTAACACTGGTCCAGAGAAATCCATTAAAGATAATATATATTATATATTATATGTAATATTATATATATATGTATATATATCTTGCAAAGCTAAGTTCGTGCTGCATTATAAAAGATTTATAAGAAGGCTTTTGCTTTTGCTATTTTTAAATTTTTATGAAAAGCCCCATACTGAAAGCAGCAGGTTTTTATATCTAGAGATTTTACTCAAATAAATCTATTTTTTTTCTGAATGATATATTAAAAATTTAAAGTAAAGTTCTCCAGGGCTGGGAAGGAGGCTCAGTGGGTCAAGTGCTTGCTATACAAGCATCATACCTGGATTCACATCCCCAGTGCCTATGTAAGAACTGAGTATACTATGCTCATGTAATAGTATACAGGGCTTGGAAGTCAGCGATAGATACAGATCCCAGAAGCTCACTGACCAGCCAGATTATCTGAAATGACAAGTTCTAGATCCACCAAGAGACCCTGTCTCCAAAAAAAAAAAAAAAGCTAGTACATCAGGAATTAACCCCTGGTGTCCATATGCACATGCAGAGTCAAGGACACAGCCCACACAGGTGTGTACATACAAATCTCTCTCTCTCTCTCTCTCTCTCTCTCTCTCTCTCTCTCTCTCTCTCTCTCTCTCTCTCTCTCTCTCACACACACACACACACACACAATAATGATAATAATAAATGTAAATGGTGGAATATTCTCTAAAACTGTTATAAAAGCATGTGAAGCCTTACAGTATAGGGTTTTACAGAGCTGGTGATGGACCCAGACCTCCTGCACTCACACTTCAGCTCATCACTTGCTAATGTGTGCCACTGACAGGGAATCAGGGAGCGCTAATAGGCCTTGATTCGCCTTCAGCTCAGGCATCAGTTTGTCTAGACAAAATGAAACAACTGTTTCAGGGGAGTGGCGGCAGCTACCTATCCGAGCTTCCGTGTTCTTATTTCTGAAGAAGGCCTGAGGGAAAGACACAGACACATAAGGAGAACACATGAGGAGAGCTTGAAACTTCATAAACAGAAACAGTTTCACTGGTAAGCTGAGCCATGCCGAAGAACACCTTATCCTACTTCCCAACCTGATGGGAGCCCCTTGGTGGTGAGGATGCTGGCAATAAGCAGTTGTCTCCAGCACTGAATTATACAGGATCCCTGTGCCAAATACAGGTGCCTGGGATATCAAGTAACACGGAATCCTCAGGGGTGTGAACACTAAACTAACGCTTGCTCTCTGGTCCTCCCGCCTGACCAAGTATAAATTCAATTACTAGGACAAGTGTATCAATTGATTGTACCAAACACATTTTCCACAGCACTGATTCCAGGAGGCATTTCTTTTGTGAACCCATGAAAATGGACCATGAGCATCATAAAGAACAACCATCAACTGTGACATTTGTGATAGTGAACTCTTCCCTCCACAGCCATTACCTTTCTCTCTTGTAGAAAATCCTTCACGGCAGGTACTTTATGCATGTTTCACCTTCCAGCTGGGCTGAAAATTCTGTCTCTCAGCCAGCTGTCATTGCTTCCAACTGCCCAGTGGAAAGTAGCCAGGGTATGCATAGAGGACTGGAGTTGAGGAAGGTGGAGAAGATAGCTCCTAGGAGCAAAGGGATTGGCCACAAAGCATCTCCTCTCATCACCTCAATCACACCTACTTATTTGAGGGGAAGTGGTCTGTAGTCATTTTTGTACTTTGTAATGTAATAAAATTTTTAAAAGGAATGTTAGAGTCTATTAACATGGATACTTGGACAAATTTGGATTACACTGTGGTAAAATTGGCCACATAAAAATGATGATAGGTTCTGCACAGCTTTTCTGAATGCAAAACTGGATCCAAAGATAATAGTAAACGTTTTATTTCCAGTGAGTTCTTCAAAATACTTGATCTGGGCCCATGGTATGAGAGGTAAGTCACTGAAAGTAGTGTTCTCCCTACAGTACTGGCCAGGGTTACCTACTGGCCATAAGGGGAAAAATGAACCTTTCTGATCTATAGCTTATCTCATATTTTCTTGATCTTTTGAAAAGAGAGAATCCATATTATTTTGAAAACTCTTCCTAAGGTGAGAAGTATTGTAGTGGTGTGAATGAAAATGGCCTCCATAGGCTCATGAGGAGTGACACTGTTAGGAGGTGTGGCCTTGTTGGAGTGGGTGTGGCCTTGTTGGAGTGGGTGTGGCCTTGTTGGAGTGGGTGTGGCCTTGTTGGAGGAAGTGTGTCATTGGGCGTGGGCTTTGAGGTATCAGAAGCTCAAGCGAGGCCCAGAGTCACTCTCTCTTCCTACTGCCTGAGGATCTGGATATAGAACTCTCAGCCCCTCTTCAACACCAATGTCTGCCTACATTCTACCATATTTCCTACCATGATGACAATGGACTAAACCCCTAAGTGTAAGCCAGCCCCAGTTAAATGTTTTCCTTTATAAGAGTTGCTATGGTCATGGCGCATCTTCACAGAAATAGAAACCCTAACTAAGACAAAAGTTGGTGCCAAGGACTGGGGAAATGCTGTGATAGACCTGTCTATGCTTCTTGTTGATGGAATATGGACTTTGAAACTTTGGAAAACTAAAAAATTAGAAAAGCAGTTGAGCACTTTAAGCAGGCCATCCTAGTGGGCCATCCTAGTGGGAGCATGGAAAACAGTGCTGAGGGCAATTTAAAGGGTAGGGGCCTGACTCAAGAGGTTTCAGAGGAGAAGAATATTAATATGTAGCCTACAGATCATTTTGGGGATACTTTGGTGAAGAACATGGCTACTTTCTGTCCTTCTCCAAAAAAATCTGCATGAGTTAAATCAAAGAGTTTTGGATTAACAGCTTTACCAGAGACAATTTCAAAACAACCTAATATTGACTGGTGCATGGTTATTACTGGCCAGTCTTATGCACATCTATAATGAAAAGGAGCAAACTGATTAAGGACAAATACAGAATCTAGATAAAAAAGTTTAGGGGTTGGGGATTTAGCTCAATGGTAGAGCACTTGTCTGAGATGGTCTGCACTTGGCTGTGCTGTAGGATGGTCTGTATGGCAAATGTGTTGCTCTGACTGGTTAGTAAATAAAACACTGATTGGCCCATGGCTAGGCAGGAAGTATAGCCAGGATTAACAGAGAGGAGAAATAAAAGAACAGGAAGGCAGAAGGAGTCACTGCCAGCTACTGCCAGGACAAGCAGCATGTAAAGATGCCAGTAAGCCACGAACCATGTGGCAAGGTATAGATTTATAGAAATGGGTTAATATAAGATATTAGAACAGTTAGCAAGAAGCTTGCCATGGCCATACAGTTTGTAAGCAATGTAAGTCTCTGTGTTTACTTGGTTGGGTCTGAGTGGCTGTGGGACTGGCAGGTAACAAAGATTTGTCCTGACTGTGGGCAAGGCAGAAAAACTCTAGCTACAAATGGCACCCAACGTGTTGGCAAGAGTTTCTACCTAAAACCTGAGAAAATATTCTAAAACGGAGCTAAAAAACAGCTTCCTAATTATCTCTCTCAAATGAGTGGCAGCTTGCCGGTTTGAGCTACTGGTGCATTCCTAGCGTGTGTGCTCGACCTGCAGTATGGCAGGAATGAGGCCTCTACAAGTGGCACATTAAGCTGTGTGGTTGATTTAGCCTTTGCTAGTACAAAACAAAAAAAAAGGAGGTTTCTAGGCTACATGCTGCTTGGATAAAAGCATAGACCCACGATAGCTCCCAGAGCTGGCCATAAAGTACCACTGCCATGTTGGGAAGCTGAGGTGAGTGGAGCCAGCAGCCATAGCACCATTTCAGTCTTACAAATGCTGTAGTTTAAAGCAATAAATTCACAATAAGACAGATTCAGATGGAACAAGACTTTAAATGCTTTACAATGTGTGTAAAAATGTATGTAGGCTTGGAAGACAGAGAAAAAGGAATATATATATATATATATATATATATATATGTATATATATATAGTTTTTAAAAATAAAGTCTTTAAAGAGACAGTAAAATTATTATAAAAATAAGCCACATAAAGATGAATATTACACAGAGAATCTGGATTGTGTTGTCTTTGGGATTTTTAAATGCAGAAAAACAATTGATTGTAAAAGATGTTGAGTTAAACCAATATGTATATATTAAAGATACCTTGATTTCAAAATTTGGATGTAAGGATGTGTTGCTTTGAAAAGGAGACTCTGCTTTTTTTCCCACAGAAAGCCAGAGGCTATGGATTTGTTCCAGATTAAGATACATCAGGTTTGGGCCGGGCGGTGGTGGCGCACGCCTTTAATCCCAGTACTCGGGAGGCAGAGCCAGGCGGATCTCTGTGAGTTCGAGGCCAACCTGGGCTACCAAGTGAGCTCCAGGAAAGGCGCAAAGCTACGCAGAGAAACCCTGTCTCGAAAAACAAAAAAAAAAAAAAAACAAAAAAACAAAAAAACAAAAAAACAAAACAAAAAAAAAAAACATCAGGTTTGACCAGCCAGGACCCCCTGAAAAGTCTCTGATGACACCATGGCCCAGATGGTCCAACGTCCAGGTCAGATTCAAGGCAACTGGCTCAGACAATACAGCCTTATGGACTATTCCATAATCCTAAAATTTTCTTTGTGTCCCCATAAGATACAGCACCCCCCTCCAGCAGGAAGTAGTAAGAGAAGCTACACCCAAATTCCCAAATTATATGTAATTTTACTTTTCTTTTTGAAAAAAAAAGGGGGTGGGAAGTGCTGTGGGATGTTCTGTATGTCCTGTGGGGGCCCATTCTCAGGTTCCTCATGGCTTTACCCAGCAGGTCCGCAGAGAGGATGATTAGGACCACGGGCCTGAGTGCAGGTGTCTGAGATGGTCTGCACTTGGCTGTGCTGTAGGATGGTCTGTATGGCAAATGTGTTGCTCTGATTGGTTAGTAAATAAAACACTGATTGGCCCATGGCTAGGCAGGAAGTATAGCCAGGACTAACAGAGAGGAGAAATAAAAGAACAGGAAGGCAGAAGGAGTCACTGCCAGCCACCACCAGGACAAGCAGCATGTAAAGATGCCGGTAAGCCACGAACCACGTGGCAAGGTATAGATTTATAGAAATGGGTTAATATAAGATATTAGAACAGTTAGCAAGAAGCTTGCCATGGCCATACAGTTTGTAAGCAATATAAATCTCTGTGTTTACTTGGTTGGGTCTGAGCAGCTGTGGGTGACAAAGATTTGTCCTGACTGTGGGCAAGGCAGGAAAACTCTAGCTACATGCTTGCCTAGCAAACACAAGGCCCTGGGTTCAGTCTTCAGCTCCAGAAAATTAAAAAATAATAATAAAAAAAAAGTTTAAAGAAAAACTTGGTTTTATAAATGGGATAAAGGAAGTAGTACCCTCAGAGCAAGATAACACCCAGCTAACCTTTCACCTTGTGAAAAGGAATTAAAGAAAAACCTAGGGCCAGGCTTGGTGATACACACCTTTTATCCCAGCACTGGAGAGGCAGAGGCAGGAGGATCTCTGAGTGCAAGGTCAGCCTGGTCTACAGAGTGAGTTTTAGGACTGCCAAGCTTAGGGACTGAAGGAAACCACCCAAAACAGAGAGCTGCTAAAAATGCATTTGAATGAAGGAACCATGTTCCAGCTTCAGCTAGCAGCAGAATTTGGCAGCTTTGGCCATGTGGTTCTGGCTTTAGAGTCAAGGGTGTTGTGAAATTTCGCTCTGAAACTAGGGAAAGCTGCTGGGGCCAGGCATGTGTTAGGGGTGTCCCTGCATGGAGACCCAGAGAGGCCATTGCATAAAGCTATAAAGTTGAAGTCTGGATTGTGTTGGAGATCCCCAGATACTGGAGATGCCAGAGTCATGGAATACCTGCTGGGGAAAGCTTCTAACAGGGAGTGGATCCAGCTCAAAAGACTTATCAACTGGTTCTGGTGGGCAACCAAGAAGACTACATTGAGGGGCTCTAAAAGGGGTGCTCGAGATGTTGGGCATTACAGTCACCAGAATGCACTTTATACATCTATGAGATTATCAAAGAACAAGTGTAATAAAAATACAAATGAGAGAAAATCCTTTTGAGTTCTTAGTTTAAAAATGTACTAAATGGCTCTTTTTGATAAGCAGATCACTAGAAATATAACTGATTTAAAATAGTGAACTAAGGTAAGACATTTTTAATGAGTTGGACCCTGTAGCTATACATCTAAATGGGTGCTTTTAGACAAAACTTCAAAACATACACCTTCTCTGTTTCTTAACTATTGGAGTGTGCTGAGAGAGAAGGGGAGATGTCAGTTGTTTGACTTAAAGACTTTAATTTCTAAAGTCTTGATTTACATGTTTAAAAAATATAAATTGGGGGCTGGAAAGATGGCTCAATGGCTAAGAGCATTTGCCGCTCTTGCAGAGGACCAGGATTCAGATATCAGCACCTACATCGTGGCTCAAAACCACCTGTAGGTCCATTTCCAGTGAATCCAGTGTTGACCTCTGTGGGTAGCCATATGAGCACGGTGCACCTAAACTCAGTCAGGAGTGTGCACATACACAAGAACAAAGAATAAATAGATAAATGTAAAATACAAATCACGAATATAATTTTAAAATTCCAAATTCGAGTTTTAATTGTTGAAGGTTCAGATGTTACCCAGTCATTGAAGTTACCTTCATTGAACAAGTGAAAAATGGAAAGGAAGTGGATCACAGGGGATGGTTAGCCATGTGTACTGTTTACTTTTCTACTGCTGTGATTAAAAACCATTACCTAGGAAACTCATAGAAGACAAGGATTACTTGGGGTTTACAGTTCCAAAATGACAAGTTCATCCATCACCATCACAGCTGGGAAACATGGCAGCAGCCAGACATGGCAGCAGGAGCAGCAGCTAAAAGCTCATCTCTTAAATGTCAAGCAGGAAGCAGAGAGTCAACTTGGAATGGTATGTAGCTTTTAAAACTTCAAAGCCTAGCCCTTATGACTTAACTTCTTCCAGCAATGCTGCTTCCTAAACCTAACCAAACAGTGCTACCAGTTGAGGATCAAGTATTCAAATGTCTAAGACCAAGGCAGACATTTCATACAAAGCACCACATCTCAGTCCTTGGCCCCATAGACTTCTGGCCATATCAGAATGCAAAATGCATTTAGTCCAATTCCAAAAGGCCCCATAATCTCTCAGTTTTAACACTATTTAAAGGTCCAAAATCTCTTCTGAGACCCAAGGCAATCTCTTAATTATAATTTCTTATAAAACAAAAAAGCAAATTGCATACTTCCAATGTGCTGTGACAATGGATATATATCACTATTCCAAATAGCAGGCTGTGTGTGTGTGTGGGGGGGGAAGTGAGGAAATACTGAACCAAAGTAAGACCAAATCCTATAGCTCCAAGTCTGCTGTCAAAGGCTTAACTGGTTCCTGCCCTCCGGCTTTGCTGCCTGCAACATCCATCTCCCTCCTAGGTTGTTTCTACTCCCAGGCTGCATCTCTCCTTTGCAAACATCCCACTGCTCTGGCATCTTCAACTTCCTGGGGTTTCCAACACAATTCAGGTTTTACTTCCAAAGCTTCATGCGATTGCTTTTCAAGGTTTACAGGCAGGGAGTTCACTGCCTCACACCTGGCCTCAGTGGCTCTCTGAAATGGAGGAGGAAGATTCCACAACTCCTTTACACAGGTATCCGTTGTGACTGCACTGTCAACTTTGGCTGCCAAATTGAGACGGACCCTGACCCCTTGTGTCACATTTGCAGCAATGTGATTTGTTGCTCATTTCTAGGAGCAGACAACTCCCCTTTCCTTTCCTTTCCTTTCCTTTCCTTTCCTTTCCTGGGTTATAAGATACTTGGGTAGAGTGGAGTCCTAAGGGCACCTTCCCCTTTATTCCAGTGTAGAACAGACCTCCCCTTAATATCTTTATGTCTTTCATCACAAGCCTTGGCTGGAATATTAAGTTCTTGGTTGCTCTTTTTTCTCTTCAAGCTATCCATTTTGCAATTTTTTTTTTTTCTTCTCCACTTTTTCTTTTGCAGGCTGGTATAACAGCCATTAATAGTAAAAACACGGCAGTTAATATTAAGCTGTTTTGAAATCTCCTCCACCAAAGAATTTAGTCCATTACTTTTTGATTTGGCCCCAGGAAAGTTCTTAGGACAAGGGCAGAAAGCAGCCACATACTTTGCCAAAATATCAGAAGAAAGGACCCTAGCCCAATGGCTAATATTGTTCCCCCCGACACTCTTCAGCTGGGCCCCCATAGTCCATGTTGTTCCCAGCACTGTCTTCCAAGCTCCTACTAGGACGGTCAATTGAGCTCTATTTAGAGTATTCAATGCCATTCTAGTCCAGAACTGCAAATCTTCCAGATTCCTCATTAAAAAAAAAGCATGGTCAGGTCCAATCTGCCACAGCAATTGCCCACTCCTTAGTAACAACTTCTGTGTTAGCTAATTTTCTATTGCTTTGATAAAACACAGTGCCCAAGGCAACTTAGAAAAGAAAGGGGTTTGGGGACATATGGTTCTAGAGGGTTAGGATCCATAATTCCAGGGACAGTATGGCAATAGGCCACAGATAGCTGAAAAACCGGAAGCTGAGATGTGAGGGCTCACATCTCAAACAACAGCAAGCTGGAGGCAGAGAGCAAACCAGGAGTGTCGTGTGACATTGGAAACCTCAACGTTCCCTTGAGTTGTTTGCATCAAAAATATCTCTGAGGAACTCAGCAGTTAAGAATGCTTATTGTTCTTGCAGAAGACCCTGGTTCCATTCCCAGAACCCACATGATGGGCCTCAACTCCAGTTCCAGGGGATCTGATGCCCTCTTCTGACTTCCATGGGCATTGGGTATGCACATGGTGCACATGAATTTATGTAGGCAGAACACTCATTCATCTAAAATAAACCAACTGAAAAATCTTTGTGAGTCATTTCCAGTGAAGTCTTTATATTATTTTATTAAAACAAGCCACTACTGTGTTTGTGGATAGGCATTACAATGAGCATGACAAATCATGTTTCTTACTATACCATAAAAGCTAGCTGCACTAATTGTTACTAGTCTGGAAGATCTGAGCTATTTATCCATGTAAAGTCATTGAACAACTTTAATTTACCATATTCTGCCCATCAAATTTGTGATTCAAGAAAGTCACTCTGGTATTAATATGGAGATGGGGAAGATCAAATGATTCTGTCAACAAATGTAAGTCCTATATTATGATAAATACAGATATTTAAAAAATAAGAATATGGGATTTGATACTTTGGGACATAGTACTGACCAGATGCAGAAACTCACTGCATGGGGCAGTGTTATTATACTGAGAACTAAGGAGCTCAAATTTAAAACAGGAGCCCTAACTAAGCACTCCACTGTGACAGAATAACAGCTGCTTATGATAGACTTGTGATGCGCCATACATGGTCTTACGGTCTGGGTGTGAGCATGGACTCACTGGGTCCATGAGTGAGCATGACTTGAGGGTTGTAGCCTACACACTTCTGGCCCAAGCTCTCTGTTTCCTACCTATTGCTGCAACAGGAATATCAGTGAGCTCCTGCTACCAAGAACCAGATTCCTACAGACAAACTTTCTCTGCCATAATATACACTGTAGCCTCTGAGCTATGAGCAAACCCCCCTTCTCCTATCTTGAATTGCTCCTGTCAGGATATTTCACACAATGAAGATGAAGAGTAATACATATCAGCAACAACAAAAAATAATCAAGATAAAATCACACTTGAACTAGACATGAGGAAATTGTGATAGTTTATCCTATGTGCAAGCTGGACCAGGCCACAGGGTGTTGGGACAGTTAACCAAACGTTATTCCCAGCTGTGTCTAGAAGGCTGTTTCTGAATGTGATTCATACATGAATCAGTAGACAGGAAGGAAGGCAGGTGTTCTTCCTGTACTGAGTGGCTTTTTTCCATCAACTGAAAGACTGCATAAGAGACCTCTCCTTGTGTGTTCATACTGACATTAAAGCAAGAACTTTTCTGGGCTTGGAGCTTGCCAGCTTTACAACTAGACCTTATATGATCTGCAGTACATATCAATTGGACATGGAGTGGAACTACAGACCAGCTCTCCTGCGTCTATAGCCTGCAGGCTACCAGTACTGGGACTTTTCAACCTCCACTTTTTATGAGCTAACTCCATGCCCCCTTTCTCTTTCTCTATAGAACCATGACTAATACAGAAATCAGTAAAAAGGAATGGAGTGTATCAACGTTGCTACACCCTAAAGAAAGGCAGCGGTCATTTGAAATATACTAAAGAGACAACCAGACCTTCAAGTCAGGCAAAGAGATAGAGGTATAAAGGTGGATTGGAGCTATGGAATGAAGGACCCCTGAAATATAGCTAGAGTTCAAAGATTATTTAAGAAAAAAATTCATTGTCCCTTGTGTTTTAGGTCTGTGATCCCAGCTACTCCGAAGGCTGGGGCAGTGATATCACAAGCTTAAATACTGCCTGTGCTCCAAAGTGAGTTCAAAGCCAGCCTGAGCAAGGTAGGAAGGTCTTGCCTCAACATAAAAAGTTAAAAAAAAATCTGAGCTATTTCTCAGTGATAGAATACTTCTCTGGCATGCAAGAGACTCTCGGTTGAACCCCTAGTATCACACAAAAAGAACAGAATAGAAAAGAAAAAAATGCATCAAAGTTTTGAAAGGTACTTTTAAAACTGAAATGATAAAATCTACTATAAAGTGTTACCACCCAGACCCAGACCCAGAGCTATGAGTTGGTCCATCCCATCATCCATCCCCCCCCCCATCTATGAACTGCTAGAACGTGTGAAGAGGTTAGTACTGCAGACTCAAAGTTACAGGATCTCCATGACACAGGACAACAACAGGAAATCCAAGAGGAGGCCCAGTGAGGGCCCAGTATTGATGACGTAGCAAAAATCAGAGACCTCAAACCAGACCAACCACTCAATGCAATGAACACTTGCCAGTAACAATACATGGACTAAAGGACTGTGTGAATCACTGTGTCATACTACAGCTTCCACAACAAGATTTTCCTTTTTTTTTCTTTTTTTCTCTTTTCTCTTAATTTTTTTTTATGGGGGATGGGGTAAGGTTGCAAGAGGGCAGGGCTGCAAAGATAGGAAGAGACAAGGAGATGACTGAGATTCAGATGCATGATGTGAAATTCACAAAAAAAATCAATAAAAGGTTAAGTTTGAAAAAAATGTAATGTTTACAAACTCAGTAGATTATGAAGTCATGATATTTTCAATTAAATTTATTTTATATAAAAAATTAAATGTTTCAAATATTTTGAAGGATATAGATACTTATTTTTCTTCTTTAAAAGTAACAATAATAAAATAAATAAGTAAAATAAAAATTAAAAAAATAACAATAATAGAAGGGAGAGCCTCATCTTTGTTTCCACTGCTTGGAAGACACACTACTATCAGGTATAGTGAATCACTTATTGAGATGACCTAGCAACTGCAGATAGATTTTATGTGTGATGCTAAATCAAAAACAGTGTACAAAGTTCTCAACTCATTTCTATTCATGGCAGAGTAACTAGAATAGTATTCACCTTCCAGCCATAAAGAACTTAAAATTTACAAAAACTATCTAGAAATATTCATTCTTCCCTGCATGGATAGGATACACTGTGTGACCCTGATCTTCTAACCCAGGCAGAGTGGGTACATCTTGCTCAACAACTCATTTATTTAGCTGAGAAGCCAGAAACATTATGCTCATGAGTGAAGGCCATGCCCTTGATAAAGGTCATGACATAGGGCTAACAATGAATTAAGACAAAACATAAAATCAATTCTAACACAGTCAATAGGAAGTACCAGTCAGTATGTAGCTTACACACTTGCAAAGTGTGAGCAAAACCAAGCACTCTTCAAAGCAAAATGACATATAACAGGTTTCCTACAACACACCATCCTTAATGTCTAGTGCATAAGGAAATGTTGCCAGACATGCATTAAAATAAGGGACAAAGTGTCACCCACAACCAAACATGAAAGAAGTTGACATAAATAAATCTGGAGTTGGTACTTCAGGCATTGCAATAAGGAGATAGACTTTCCAAACATATTAGATGATAGAGAGGTGGTCCATAGATAGGCATATGGATAGATAGAGGGATGGTTGATAAATAGATGGAAGTATAAACTTAAAGAATAATATACACATTTTATATTCACAATGTAGAGAATTCTCTATAGCAAAAGGAAAGTTATACAAAGAGTTAAATGAGAATTATAGGACTGAACAATATAGTTTCTGAATAAATTCATGGGGAAAAACAGCATTTGGTTTTACATACAACAACAACAACAATGAGCTTGAAGATATGAATATAAGCAAACCAATTTAATGACAGGAAAAATTAAAGGAATAAATAGATTCCGAGCAGAAAAGGAGAAAGAGAAGAACAAAGAGAGAGATAGATGAAAGATAGATAGATAGATAGATAGATAGATAGATAGATAGATAGATAGACAGACAGATAGATAGATAGATAGATAGATTATAGATAGATGGTATGTCATACATACATATATAGATGATATAGAAAGATGGATGGATAGATAGATGATAGATGGTAGGTAGATGTTAGATGACACATATATACATAGGTAGATAATGTATAAAGATAAAAATATATGTATGGATAGATAGATCATAAAATAAATGAAAAATAGATAGATGATAGATAGATAGATAGATAGATAGATAGATAGATAGATAGATAGATAGATAGATAGATGGCAGATAGATGGTAAATTATACTTACATAAGTAGATGATATATAAAAATAAAAATATATGTGTGGATAGATAGATAGATAGATAGATAGATAGATAGATAGATAGATAGATAGATAGATAGATAGATGATAGATAATAAACAGAAGATCTTAACAATCTGTTTCACAAGACAACCTTGAGATCCAAGAAGTTAAGCAAACTATGAGCCGTGTAAACAAAACACAAACCTCTAGCACACACTAATTGAATTGCTGAAAACAGTTGAGCCAGTGGCCACACACACACACACACACACACACACACACACACACACACACAAATCTTAAAGATGATCATAAACTGAAGAACCATTGCATGCAGAGAAATATTCAGAAAGGAAACTAACTTTTTTTGTTTTTGGAAATTAACTTCTTATTTGGAAAAAATGATTCTTGCTCAGAGAAGCTTCCTCCTGCAGCAGATGGAACAAATACAGAGACCCACAACCAGACCTTATGCATAGAATGAGAGACCTTGGAATACTCAGCCCTAAATGGGATGTTTCCATCAAATCTCTCCCCTCAGGGCTCAGGAAACCCCATGGAAGAGGAGGGGGAAAGAGTGTAAGATACAAGGGGGATGGAGGACACCAAGAACACGAGACCCTCGGAATCGACATGATCAAAGCTCATAAGGACTCACAGAGATGGGCAGCATGCACAGGGCCCACAAGGTGTGCACCAGGTCCTCTGTGTACATTTTATGACTTCCAGTTTGGTGTTTTTATGGGATTCTTGAGTGTGCAAATGAGTGGGTCTCTGATTCTTGTGCCTCCTCTTGGACTCTTTTCCTTCTGTTTGTCTTGCCCAACTCCAGTGTCATCGTTGGTTTTGTCTTGTTATATTTTATTATTTGTTTTCTAATGAGAGACTGGAGGTGAGTGGATGTGGATGGGAGCAGAAGAACTGGGAGGTGTGAAGGGGGAAAACCATATTTGGGATATACTGTGTGTGTGTAAAAAGAATCTGTTTTCAGTAAAAAGGGGGAAGTACTGTATGAAAATGTTGTTTATCTAGACTACTGCTTTAGGGAACTCTATTAAATTTTATTCTTCTAAAAAAGATCTGCTACACATTTTGAATTTATTGCTATTCAATAAATTTGACATTATAAAAAGACCAAAAAGAAAAAATGATCCCAGACTAGTTTGAAATAATGCTTTAAATAAATATACAGTCAACTCAGAATGTCACATTAACTGGAAACAATACTTCTAAAACTAGGATTTTATGATGAATAGATCACCAAACAGAAAGGTAAAATAATTCTATATGTGTGTGTGTTACATTTATCTAGTGACTAAGTAACCAAATACATGATGTAATGTGGATCAAAACAGAGAGAGAAATAACAACATATAAATAGAAGGATACTGCAGCATCCCGCTTTTGGTAGTGGATGGATAATCCAAATGGAGGTCAGTAAGAGAGCAGTGGTGCTCAGCAGGATTCAGTGGAACAAACACACAAGGAATCCTCACCCAAATCAGCAAACATGCTCTTTTCAAGCTCATGCAGAATGTGCTTCAGCACAAATCACATCATGAAAGAAGCATCAACTAGTTAAGAAGACCAAAATCACACCAGATGTCTCTCCCTGTAACAATGAATTGAAACTCAAGGCAGAAGGAAAACCTGAAAAATTCACAATTAAGCGGAAACCACAATGCAAATTTTTGAGTAAATGGAAAACCAATGTGTCTAAGAAGAAAGAAAGCAGAAAAATTAGAAACCATCTTCAGGAAAATGTAAGTGAAAACAAAAACAAACAAACAAACAAACCAGCATACAAAATCAACTGAGGGCAGCAAAGCAGTCCTAGAAAGGACATTAATAGAAGTCAATAAAAAGAAGAAAAGCCGAGTCAAATACCGTAGTGGCATCTTTGAAAGGACCAGACAAGGAAAAACAAAGTAAGGCCAAAGTTAACAAAAGAAACTAATTATATAGGAAATAGAAAAAGTGATAGGAAAAAGAAGTCAACTCTTAATTTCAAGGCTTTTTGTTTTATTTGTTTGTTTTTTAAAAAGCTTAACCAGAAAATCTTCAAGACGGGCGAAGAAGAAACTATGCAAGTCTAAAATAAATAAAACAAGTCATAATGAGACAGGGACATTGTATTAGGCCATAGAAATAAGGATTATAAGAGACTACTGGAGAAATGAGAGAGGGAGGGAGGGAGAGAGAGAAGGGGGGGCGGGCAGACAAGCTTAGAAATATGCAATCAACCCAGCTTGAATGTAGAGACAAAATCCAAGCATCTGGTGGGTAGTTGGCCAGTCTGGCCTCCAAGGATTCAGTGTTGCTGCACCAGGCTCATCATCCCTTCAGATCCACTGCTCCCACATTCACCATTTGCTCCACATCGGGATTTCTTTCACACAATCCTGATTTCCCCCTTTCCTGTCTGTAGCAGCTGCCAGCCAGTGTTTTAATGCAGTGTCAGAGGACTGGCTGGAAAGTTTCAATCTCATCGCTCCCCAAGGAGGAAAGAGATCAGGCTGCAACGGTGATGTCAAGGGACACCACCTTGACTAGGAGTGGACAAGTTCCAGTGTGAACACAGCTGCACCTAGAGCAGTCACAAGTGGATATATGTAGAGCGTGCTGAAACAGAGAGAAATCCTGTGGAATTGCGCGACTCTGTCATCATCAACTGATAGCAGGATGTGCATAGATTTGTTGCATGAATTAATTAATCTCAAGATGAAGGAGCGTGTGTGAGTAGATATGTGTGCTTGTAATCACCAGGGGGAAATCCACTTAGTGTGGCTACGTTTTTCAAAGTTTTCGTTTTCTACATCAGTTAATGATTAATTCTGAAAATGAGGCCGAGTGTTTATACTGGATATATATATATATATATATATATATATATATATATATATATATATGGCCAGGCGGCTGCTGCTGCTGCTGCTGCTGCTGCTGCTGCTGCTGCTGCTGCTGCTGCTGCTTCAGGGGCTGGATGTTTGCAGCTCTTGTGCTTCAGGGCCAGTATATTTAGGAAGATTTTCCTGCACCGGCCAGTAGTGGGTACTTTGCCATAAGACTTACAGCATGCTAATTGGAATGGAATCATTGCCTTCCCTACTGCAAAAAGCTTAAAACTACTTGGTTGTTGAGGACTCCACACTTACAGCTCTCCACATACAACAGAAATCATGGTTCACAGTTCATTATCGCATAGAGTGCTGCTCCCAAAATAGGCGACCGCAAGTTTGAGGCCTGATGCAACATGAATACAGCCTTGAGCTTGGCAATGTGCACAGCACTGCGTTGATAAATATTCCTTAAGTATCTGTTTTAATGTGCAGAAAGCTCACAGTGGACCCAAAACCAAGCCTTAAAGGAGGCTTACTCACAGTGTGAATGTTTCCTGGGAATGTAAGCTCTCGAGACAATTGCCCTGGCTCTAATCCAGTCTGTGCTACATGCTTTGGAACTTAGCCACACCTTCGTTGAGTTAGTACAGACCTCCAAGCTATGTGAGTGTCGAATAGAATCATCCATGCAAAGCTTTCTGAGCTGATCCTTCCATATAGCAGATGCTCAATGAATTGTGATCTGCAAAACACACACACACACACACACACACACACACACACACACACACACACAATCATGGTGTATCTTGATGACATATTGAGAATTCCAAGACCTGAAGTAAGTTTACTTAGAAAGGATTGACTCCCTGCTTATGTATCCCAAATGCTGTCAAATTACTATAATCTAAAAGCGATGTGTGAAATTGAAGATATGGAGATTAAAAAATAGTCTTATTATTAAAAGAATCCATGTTCACTGGGGAGAAATAACAAGAGCAGATTCATGTTTATGGGAGCTCCCCACCCCATACTGCATCAGTGGGTGCATGTCATAGGTCTTTACACAAACCTGTGGGTTGGTACTACAGTGTCCACACTATAAACTCAAGGAACCTGACTTACAGAGTATATAAGTGACTTCCCAGCTCACCGACTGGGAACCAAAATGATAGTTTGGAGATTCAACCCCAAGAAGTCTGACCCCAGACTTAATCCTTGGGTTTTGAATACCTCCTGCAAATCAATCTTACAAAATGTACAAAACAACAAGGTGATGGAGACAGGCCAATACTGCTGTGACATCCCATGGATGCTCCTTGGACAGGGTGGGTTTTCATTACTAAAAGTCTGTGCTCATGCTCTCAGACTACCCTGAGGTTTCTCCTCTTTAAAAATTGAAAAGCCAGACACGGTGGCGTGCCTTTAATCCCAGTACTTCGGAGGCAAAGGCAGGTGGGTCTCTGAGTTCGAGGCCAGCCTGGTATACAGAGTGAGTTTTAGGACAGCCAGAGCTATGCAAGGAAATCCTGTCTCATAAAAACAAAGAAACAAACAAACAAAAAATTTATCTGCGGTAATTCTTCAAACGGTATTTCCAAATCTAGACTCCAATATTTCCTAAAATAGGAACAGATGGAGACAACAGAAAACTTGGAGTTATATTCCCAGTATTTTTTCTGTAAAGAAATTCCTTTTTATATCAATTTATAAAAGTTATAACCCAATAAACCATTGCACCACAATCCTGGTGACACAGACAAATACCAGTACGACCACACGATGGCAGCAAAGCACAGCTAAAGGGGCGGCCTGCGGCGCGGGCCCGGGCTTTGCACAAACACACCCACCAATTGGGAAGTTCCTGCATATTAGTCAGCAGGGCAATGACAGCACTTCCGCAAAGCATTTCCACGCTCGCAGGCATTTCCTTGCCTGCCCCAGGCCACCCCTCTGAGTCCTGCAGGGTTAGAGCCTTCTGAGGGATATGGACCCCGAGTTACTTCCAGGTGCCAGGAGCCTCTGGGAGGCCCGAGGCCAGGCAAAGCTCCAGACCTTGTTGCCAGCCAGCCATCGTTTCTGCTAAAATGTGCTCCCTGGAAGACAGAGTGGAGGTACTAAAACTTCAAGGACTATAAGATATTACTCACGAAAATTAATGGGGAAAGGAAATTATTTTCATTTTAAAAAAATAATACACACACACACACACACACACACACACACACACACAAAACGCCTATTACAGAAATCTTGAATGAAAAAGAAGTAAAAGAAATAAACTCAGAGGAAAACTCACTCAGCCTTGAGGGGTCACGTGCATTGCTGTTCTACTATAGCTAACTTATGCAAACCTTTGACCTCACAGCTAATGTTCTGAGGCAGCCTGACCGAAATCAGGGTGTCCCCAGGGCTGTGCTCCTCAGGTGTTGTGGGGAACACATCTCAGAAGAAGGGGATTGGCACTTTCCTAGTGTGTACGGCAGCTCGACTCTTCTCTTTGCTTCCATCTTTATGGGTAGGGTCATCCCTTCCATGCGTCTCTTTGAAAGACACACACACACACACACACACACACACACACACACACACACACACACCTGAGACAGGGTTTCTCTGTGTAACTTTGGTGCCTTTCCTGGAACTCACTCTGTAGCCTAGGCTGGCCTTGAACTCACATAGATCCGCCTGCCTCTGCCTCCCTCATGCTAGGATTAAAGGACTTCTTAATTTGTCTTAGGATCTGCCCAGATATGCAGGGATGGTCTTACCTGGAGAGTTAAATCTTCAAAGGTCCTTTCCCAAGAAATACCACACTCGTGGGAGCCCAGGACTAGTGTATGGATGTTGGATATAATGTTTTAGGGTTTGTCATGCAATCACAGCAACATTCCCATGACCTTCTCTCCTCTAGCCGACGGGGAGTTCATAAATGTGTACCCTACAGTGTCTGGCCCTTCCTCATGTTTAGCTGTCTCGAGTAATAACTTCTGGCTTGGGCTCCAGTCTGCTGCCTCCCTGCTGTACCCATGTATGTACTTCCCTTGGGGTTGATCTCACATGTAAAATTAGGCAGTTAGACAAGCTAGTTGTCACAAAATCAAAAGAGCATGGGGGCAAAAAGGAATAGCAAATGTGACTGCCTAGTGAAATAAGGGTCCCCTCACCTGATGATGGCTGTCCAGTGCCATGCTGTCTGAGCTCTCTTGCTAGTTCGAAGAGTGTCTTCACATTGCATTAAACACTTTCTTCATATCAGACACTGCTCTAGATTGTAGGGATGCAATAATGGCCAAGACAGAGTCCTTTCAGGGAACCCCATCCTAATCAGACAGTCAGAGCCATGATGGCATCGCTGGGATCTAGTGTCCAAGGACAAAGGAAAGGGTCTTTGTATACCAGAGCCTGGAGACAAGTGAGCAACCTAGGCTGTGGGCAGAAAAGGTGTAAGGAGACCCTTTCCAGAGCCATGGTCCTCAGTGCAGGGTGAGTACCGGTCAGAGCCAAGCAAGACAAAACAGTAGATGAAGAATAGTCACAATGTTTAAAGATGTTCTGATGGGAAACAGAAGAAATGAGCATCTCAGAATATAGACTGTCATCAAAATTTAGCCAAGCCAGGATCAGGGACACATTTGGTCCAGAAAGAGAGGGGAAAAAATCAAGTATTGAGGAGCTGAAGGAACTTCACTGCCCATCATCCTCATCACTCTCACTTTTTAAAACAGAGAAGCTAGTTACCCAATGTCACATGGCAAGAAAACCACAGAATGAAAGTTTGAGCTCAGGTCTGCCTGACTCCAAGTCACCAACTTGGAGGAGAAATGAACATGCCTGGAAGTGACTTGAGACTTTACCGGGGGATGGGGGAGAAGTGTGGTAACCTGTATTTGTAATTTAGAAAAAAAAAAAAAACGTGTGTAAACAATCATTGGAACAGGGAAAGGCATGAGATATGTTTTAAGACAATGTTTAAGGGAAAAGCAAAGGCTCTAAACTGGGCTGTACCAGCGAAGACAGCGCAGAGGCAGTGGGCACAAGGCTACTGCGTGGATGTCAATACGTAAGTGGCTGTAAAACAAGAAAAAGGATGGGTGGCAAGTATGATGTGCAGACCCAAGCTTGGAAGAACAGACGGGTACAAGGTGAGCAGTGCTAATCTGTCTTCTTTACAGTAGGAGACATCATAGCTGCTGCAGATTTACACATGTCAAACTTGAGTTGCTCATGGAAATGTAAGTAGCTTTGGAACTGTTTCATGAAAGGTGTGTGTGTGTGTGTGTGTGTGTGTGTGTGTGTGTGTGTGTGTGTGGTGAAAAAGCTACATGCAGTCGGGCCCAGTGAGCTTCGAATGTACATCTGATTGTAAATTTATCAAAGAGGCTTCGATTATAGATAAATATTGATTCATGACATTTCCAGAGGAGAAGGAACAAAGGAAAAAATATGAGGCATGAAGGAAACCAGAACAGAGTGCACCATGTACCTAAAGTTAGGAGCTCTATAGTTGCCTTTGGTCTCTTGGTCTAAGTAAGTATGGGATCTAAAAGATTTCTCCAAACACAGTTGGCTACATCATGCAACAGAAAACACCCCGCTATGTACAGTATCCGGAAGCAAGGTTGAGAGCTGGATGTTCACAGCACCATAGTGTCCACAGTGCATCTAGTGGGACGCAGGTCCCCCAAATGTCAGCATCCTGGAAGTCATGGCATCGTGGCACCTTCTGTCCCATGTGTGCAGCTATCAATCCACACGGTGCAGATAACCATGGCAGTGCGTATAAAAAGAGAAAGACAAGCAGGATCCAGTCTTAGCAGCTCCCTTGGCAATAACAATTCCAAGCCAGATTCTCTCCTTGGCATTCACCCTGGGAACACAAGCAAAGAAAGTGATGTATCTATGGAGAGGGGAGGTACGTCATGGAGAGCTACCCGTGTCCGGTTCCTGGGATACCATTATCCTCTGGATGTTTCACAGTGTCTCCGCACCTTCCCGTTTTCACTTCTACCACTGGGTCAAAAGAATAGCAAGCAGCTTGTTAACTACACACAAACATCTTCCATCAAGCTGCTCTGGGGGCACTACCACTGTCAACATGGTTAGCGGGCTGTCAATGTCAAAATGTGAAACCCTTTCTCCCAGAGAACCGCTCTGTGATACTGTTTCTGTGCTCAAGCAGAGAGTGAGGTATTCTGGAAAGTCACTCTTTCTGAAAACATCATGGCCTGTGAAATCTGCTCAAAAAAGAGCTCATCATATGCCTGTTATCCCAAAATAGCACCTTCCTCCATTATGCTGAGATTCGGCGCAAAACTGACTCACGAAGCTCTGGGCTGCCTGCCAGGGCGGTGGAGAGCAGAGCGCTTCCTTAGCAGGCCTAAGGTGCCCGGCAGCCCCATGGGGCCTGCTCTGCTAGGGTCTGGCTTCCTACCCAGCAGAACCAGCAGAACCAGCTGAAGTTCTGTATTATCTTATAAGAAAGTGGAAGAAGCATTGGGGTATCTGGCCTCATTAATAGACCCTATCATGTTCAAAGTCTTTTGGCCTCCCTTGTTTCCCAGGCTCCTGTCTGCTTGTGATCTCCCAACACCAAAGCTGCCACTGGAACAACTACTTCTTCCACACCCCAAATCAGACAACCCCCTTTCTGACCACTGCCCCAGTACCAACCTGGGCATTCAGTCTCTCCAGATCTCACAATGCCCACACCTCCTAAGAAATGATCCCAGAGCCCCAGGAGTCCCTTCCTCTCCCAAGAAATTTCGTAACACAGTGGCCCCAGCATCATTTTAAAAATATTATAGTTATACTATATGGTTCAAGTGGCTCTCAACATTTACAAGCTAATCACTGTGTCTGGTTATGTGACAGAAATTTTTAGGAGCAAATTATCAATTTGATGAGTTAGGGATCTAGAGTTCTTCATGAACACTCAGTAGTAATGGAGATCCTGGTAGAAGACGGAGACAATGGTAAACACATCCCTGTTCCCTTCAGTGGTCCCACATGCCTTTCATGCCAGCACTGGGGAGGCAAAGGCAAATAGATCTCTGTGAGTTCCAGGCCAGCCTGATCTACATGGTGAGTTCCAGGACAGCCAGGACTTAAGAGAGCTTGTCTCAAAACGAAGAGATATTTTGCAGAAATTGAGCTCTTTCCCTTCTTCCATTCTCCCAGACCATAAACTTGACAACTCTCTAAATTGTTCTTGGTTTGAGCTCCTAGTCCTTTCCTTAGGTCTCACTTAGAATTTCTTGTTGCAAGAGGAACCTTCACCACGAAATGCCCATAATCAAGCTGCATGTTCCTCTACTGCTGTTTAATGATAGGCACATAAGTTACTAACAAGAGAACAAGCAGCCATCAAAACAAATAAACAGATACAGTAAGTGGACCCTGAGATGTAAGGGCAGCAAAATGATAAAAGTGGGAGAGGCAGATAATGATACAGCTCTTGGGGTAAAGGACTAGTATTTAGGGACCATGTGCTTGATATTGGGCCGGTGAGGGTCTGAAGTGATATATGAAGATCTGTGCTCCTGAGTCTTATTCTACATGTGATGTCTGGGCCTAGGAAGGACACATTTGGAAGGCACTCTTTTTTTTTTATAAGGTAAGAGCTCACATGTGCATATGCAACAATTACCTGAACTGACCTTAAACAGAACCTTGGGAGTGGTGATGAGTCAGCCTTGAGTAGTTGAAAACGTAAATCAAAACCCACCGTCAACATGTCAACATATCAGAGATGGTTCTTTCCTTTTTCCTTCCTTCCTTCCTTCCTTCCTTCCTTCCTTCCTTCCTTCCTTCCTTCCTTCCTTTTTTTTTTTTTTTTTACATCATGACTGGCCTTTTCTGAGTTGCTGATGTGGGTGACCTATTGGATAAGACCAATCATACAATCACTAGTATTGGTAGAACAGGTTGCCTTCTATCAAAGGAGTGAACCTCTGCTTATCAGATAAAGGCCATGATAAAACAAATAGCCTTTGCAAGAAATGCTAGCTTTCCCTAGACCTGCAGCCCCCTAAAAAGGGGTACCAGCTGTGCACATTTAGAGCTAACCATGCTCTAACCATGCTCCATAATCACATAAGCCAGAGCCTTCAAGTCCAAATAAATCTCCTCTTGGTTCTGTTTCTCTGGAGGACTCTGGCTCATAGTAATTATTTTTATAATATTCATTAGAAAAAAATCTCTACCTCGTTTGGATGTACAGCAAATAAATGGGGCAAAGGTTGTGATATGCAAAGATACACAAGATAATTAGAGTACAAGGCCATTCTCAGGGCATCAGAATTTAAATAATACCCACACTGCCATGTGTCAGCAGTAGTTATTTGCCAGCTTATTAGTCTCTCCCCTCTTCACATCTCCAAAAAAGGCTACTTAGCCTGTGTTTAACCTGAGAACAAAAATACAATAACACAGTGGTCCTTTTCTTTCTTCTCTCAGTCTTTCTACCCTGAGGTGTCCTGAAGTAAGGGCTGTATCCAGACATCACTAATGAAAGCTCACAGGAAGGGGAGGGGTCTGTTCCTGTTGAGCATCACCTTGGAACTATGACGCTAAAAGCAGCTTCATCATCGGGCGTTGAATGGTGATTACATACAGAAGTCAGATATATGGGGCTCTTGAACTTTGATGACCCCTCTGAAGTGAATAATTCTACTTTCCTATCATCCTACATGATACCCAAACCCAAAAGGTGTACAAAAGTTAGCTTGTCCATATTCCCTGCATCGGACATGCAGAAATCAAATCTTTAAGATGGAAAATATCCACTGTATGCCACACAGTAACCATTAACAAATCTGTAAAACCAAATGTGATGAATGTCATACCCTTAAGTCTCTAGGACTCAAGGATAAAAACATGGGATGGATACCTTATACAGCTCTACCAGGCCTGCTCTACTTCTACAGGATGGACAAGTCCCAAAATTCCAACTCACAAGTCATTTTGGTAGCCCTCCTTCCATTGGAAAATAGGTCACTTCTTGTCAATGAAACCAGGAAGTGTAAATCTTCTGAGCACTTTCCATTCAAACAGCAATTCTCTTCAGCTTAGCATATATAGGGGGAAAAAAACACATTCAAGCTCTTTAGGCTGAAATGTAAGGCCCTAGAGCTTAACTGTAGCCCAGTGGTTCTCAACCTTCCTTACGCAGCAACACTTTGATATAGCTCCTTATGTTATGGTGACCCCCATCCAACCATAAAATTATTTCGTTGCTACTTCATAACTGTAATTTGGCCACTGTTACGAATCATAATGTAAATATCTGACATGCAGAATATCTGATATGTGACCTCTGTGAAAGGGTCGTTTGACCCCCAAAGGGATCACGACCCACAGGTTGAGAATGACCACCCTAGCCACATGAATTTGATGACCACCTACTATGCACTGAGTCCAGTGTGTGTGTGCACTTCAGAAATGAAGTGCCAGCCCAATCCAACCTCCAGAGGGTTGCAGATGCAGAAAAACCTGACCAGCATCCCAATATCATAGGAAACTCTGAACCAAGAGCACTTAGCCTTGCCCCACCAAACATCCTCCCACAGAAACTGAGTAAATGAGTGAATGCTTAGTTATTATAAACAGCTACAGCTTTGGAAAATCAGTTGCACAACAATGGATAGCTTGTACAACCATCAGGAGATGAACACATAAACTAACTGGTATAGCCAGACAATAGAATCAGACTGAGCAATAAAAAGATGATCTATTGTAGCCTGAAGTAAGAAATCCTAGGATTTCCTACTAGGACTGTAGGAAACCAAGTCTCATTCTGCAGCCCAGTGACCTGAATTTGATCATGGAAACCCATATGGTGGTGGGGGAGAACTGATTGCTGTAAACTGTCCTCTGACCTCCACAGGTGACACTACACACATACATGGGCTCACAAAATAAAATAAACTGATGTCTTTTAAGCATTCAAATAACCTTTGTTTTAAATCACCAGACAAACCAAGTCATGGTGAACAGGGGTGAGTGGGGGGTCATGTATTAACAAAACCTTGGAAGACAAGGAGGTCGAACAGTGGTCTTTACCAGCATTTTGTACAGCCAATTGTCTCCTCGAAAGAAAGATAGTTTTCCTCTTCACTATGCCATTCCTTTTTCCCATAGGCAGGGAACAAACAAACACCACACAGGCTAGTGTTCTAACACTGTTCCAAACCTGGAGTGTTTCCCCAGCTATCAGCCACCCAATGGAGAAGACTGGTTGGAAAAGAATGGGAGATAAGGAATTTCTGGGTGACTCAGACTTGAGTGATGCCCCATGCCCAATGCTTCATTTGAAAAGTCTCCACTAATGATGATGATGATGATGATGAAAATAACAACAACAATAATAATAGGATTTGAAAAATCACAATCAATTCCATCATATATCTCTTTTAAAAGCATTTCATGTACTAGGAAAAATGCTTATAACTTAGTATGAAGTTTAAAAAAAACAGATGGAAGAACATTTTAGTCTCCAATCTGTTGGGCAGCAGGAGAGAGGGCATTAGTGTATCAACACATAACTATTACTATGTTCTTTCTGGTTCTGATACTGTAAATGGTTTGAGGTCTCTTTCTTCTTGACTTTACTTTTCCATTTTTGAAATAGAAGCATGTATTGTTGTCCTACGCATAAGAAAAATAATTATTTTTCAACTATGCATGATGGCTCATGCCTGTAATCCCAACACTCAGGAGGCTGAGCAAGAAGGATTACTGTGAGCCTAAGGCCATTCTTGCCTTACAGAGTGAGATTTTGGTGAAAAAGCAGAGTGAGATAAAGGAGAGAATGAGGAGAACAGGAGGAGATGGGGGGAGAGAGAGAGAGAGAGACAGAGACAGAGACAGAGAGAGACAGACAGACAGACACACAGAGAGAAAGAGAGAGAGAGACTTTTTTAAATAGACACAAGGTTCTGACCATCATTGTGAAAGTCATAATGCTTGAACTCCTTGAGCTCCTAAGCATGTGGCCCGTGTGCTATTATTTTAGAATGCGGCTAAACCTTTACAGAGGGTTCTATAACAGGAAGGAGACATGATCCTGCCAGATTTACCTGAATGCTGGTACACTTTGGCACTATTAGAGATGAAGCTGGACTGGCCCTGGAGAGAAGCTGGGATGGAGAACCAACAGAGAGGAAATTCGGCCATATGGCACAGCAGAAGCCTTTGTACTGATAAGACAGGATGGAAGTCAGTGAACACTGAGGCATGGGACGACTGTTTTATAAAGCTACCCATTATTACAGCTGCAAATAGTCAAACCCATGGATTTCAATCTAATAACAACCATGCTGTGACTTGTATCATCCCAGCAGCACGGGCCTGTATGGAAGTGGACACTGTCATCTGAGAAGAGCTCGTCCTACAATCTCAAAACACTGATTTGGTGTGGAAGATGGAGCCCTAAGGATGTGCCTCAATTAAATGGGGCCAAGGTTGTGGTTCAATAGTAGAGCACTGGTCTAATATGGGAGGCCCCAGGTTCCAACCCCAGCATTAAAAAGAAGTAATTGTGTTCTTATTACAAGTTGATAAAATTGGTACCACAGCAATGGAGGAGCAGGCAGAAAGCAAGGCCTCTGGTAACAGGGATTATGGGGGACACATTTGAAAATAGCAATGCTGTACTTAAATCGCAATGGATAGCCTTCTCTATAGCAAGAGAAAATACTTCGGGTACATTGCCTTAAAGGAGAATGCAAAACCCATGAAAGGAATACCAAATAACAATCAAGGACATTATTAAGTCTAAATGGCAATTACAATGTGCCAGAAACTGTTCTAAACACATTAATAAATAAACGAATTTAATTCTCTCAAATTCCTCTGTCAGTAGGAACTGTTGCTTCCCTCCATCCTCTCCTTTTTAGTAATGTGGGTGCTAAAGCACAGGAGTTTAAGTGTCTTAAGCAGCAATAGATACAGGATTTGAACTCAAGCCTTCTGGCTCCAGATTCTGTATTATAAACTTTCTATTGTCTTTTAAGGGTAAACCACAACATGTATATGTAAACATATTTTTAATTGTATTATTGCTCTTATTCATACATTAACACCCCAGTGACCACTGAAGTTAGATTTGCAAGCAGGATCCCTCCCTCCCTCCCTCCCTCCCTCCCTCCCTCCCTCCCTCCCTCCCTCCCTCCCTCCTTCCCTCCCTCCCTCCCTCCCTCTCTCTCTCTTTACATTTTGTCCCAGTGAGCCCCATGACACCCAGTCCTGTTATCATCATACAACCAAAAGCATCCCTGCAACATGTCCAGTATTCACACGCCTTAAATTCAAATTGCCTTTGAAAATATATCCCTTTCACCCAAATTGTCATCTGGAGAGAAAGAACAAGTCTCTGTGGAGTTAATAAGAAAATAAGGAGAACTGGGTCACCATATGTGAAGTGATGTGCAGATTTGATTTTAGCTTTCTTATCAGTGCAGAGTGAGTAAGCTCATATTATTCCCACCTGCAAAGGAACAGCCTTTGTGAACTACATTTTCATCACATAGACACACGCATCCACTTTCTATAAGAATGCTCAGCCCATCTGCTCACATTTAAAAATATAAATTGAAAACCTCCCACACTGCCTTGGTTTGTAAAATGTCTATCACTGAGTCTTCATTCCAACAGTCTTTTAACAAGATGATTTATTTTCTTTCTCCCTTTTAATAATCTTCCTGGTTCTCCCGCAATACCAGCTCCTCTTTACAGTTCTGTAGATCTTGATTTTGAGATTGCTGGGGTTGTGGCTCAAAGATAGTGCCTAGTGTGTCTGAACTTTGGACTCAGTGCTTACCAAGAAAAATGAAGTGAAGGGTCTCACCATTATTTCTATCTGTGATGTGTCTTCATTTTTATTAAAAGTTGCAGTGTTGGAAAAGGAAGTATCTCAGGCCAATACTGAGCCTGTTCTCAATGAGAGAATTAGACACTTCATCTATCCTCAGTAGGGAAGAAATGATAATATCAACCACAAAGACCACCTCTTAAGATGTACAGAAAAGGAAGCAGGCCCTGGTGCTACTGGCCTGTAATCCCAGGTGCTTTGGAGGCTGACACAGGAAGATCTGAAGTTCAAACCCTGCCTGGGTTATAGAGTGCATTCAAGTGTATGTAGCCTAGGCACCTCAGGGAGATCCTGCTTTAAAATGAAAAATACAAAGCAGCTGGGGATGGATTTCTGTGGCAAGCATTTGTTTAACACCATAGTGTGTGCATGTGTTCATGCTTGTGTGTACGCGCGCATACACACACACACACACACACACACACACACACACACACACACACACACTTGTGAAGAGTTTTTGAGGCATCACCATAGCAACTTACAAATTTACATTGCCCTAACAGCAGATAAGAGTTACTTTTAGTGCATACCCATGCCAGCACTGGTTAATCTTTAAAACTCTTTTCTTTAATAGCTACTCTGACTCTGGTGAGATGAGAACTCACTGGTTTTGGCTGATCTGAGTATTCCATAATGAACACATGTACCAACTTATTGTATTGTGTCCTAGAAATGCATGCAAAGATTCTAGCAATAATTTCCAAAGCGTTGAAACGTAAATGAGAAACAAATAAACATTCAAGGGTTAACCTTGAGAAAGCACACAAAGAACGAGAAAATAACATTGGGCAGACACCTCACATGGAGTTGCACAGATGTACCCCTCATGGCATGTTTAGCAGATGCACGAGGTCCCTGTTAGTGCAGTAACCTGTCATCTTAAGAATGTGGCCCCAAGCTGGGTTTGTCAATGGTGTGCTGTGAAACCCCTGTTCTTCTAGTAGCCTAAAGATGCCTGTTCACACATTCATTCATCTCTTTCCATCCACTGACTCATTCAGGAACTGAACTTGACATGACTGGGGCCATGGTACACACACTCAGAAAAGAAAGAGATGACAGCTGTGCCCAGTTACCCCTGAAGGAACGCACAGAGGAACAGTGTCACTGAAGCTCCTTTTCAATCTACTGTTCTGTCCCTCTCTTCTCGTAAGTCTAAGGCATGCAGTGCGGGAGCCTTCCTGGTTCTTTGCTTGTTAGCTTTTGTGAGGTGCTTCAAAGAAGACATTATATAACTATCCTTTTAAAATTCCAAACAACATGCCCTTCTCCTAGCAGCATAGGTGCCTACTAAGTTACAGGGGTTTGTCCCCATCCACACAGCTGGGTTTTGTTAACAAAAACGAAGCCCTTACTTCAAGAATAAGTGAGACCAAGTTTCCCCTTAATTCCAGCATAAAGATGTTTAGAAACAGTTGATGATTGCCTTCCAGGAGAATGTGACGTAATATTCAAATGCTGGCTCCCAACTGGTTTCTACTTGAAGGTGGTTGTCACATGTCCCACGTATTATACGTTTCAAATATGCTTCTCAATAAACATTTTGAAAGAAAATTAATTTGCTTTGGAATTTAATTTGAGTTATATTTGTTTGATTAACATGTGAAGTCTTAAGTTTTGTATAGATTTTAAACAGCACATTAGATTTTAAACAAATAGTAAGAGGTATGTATGAAATTTTCATTAAATGCTTAACTTTTATAATGGAGACATACTGAATACAATATATTCATTAAAAGGGGCTGGTGAACATGAGATTAGCTGACACAAATATATCTTCATAAACCCAGGCGCACACCTTTGATCCTAGTACTTAGGAGGCAGAGGCAGGAGGATCTCTGTGAGTTCAAGGCCAGCCTGGGCTACAGAGTAAGTTCCAAGGAAGATGCAAAGCTATACAGAAAAACCCTGTCTCAAAAAACAAATATATATATATATATATATATATATATATATATATATATATATATTCATAAATCATTATAGAATAGTGCAGGCCAATAAATATAATTATTCTTTGGTGAATAAAATAAATGGAAAACTACTTAATCTAAATATAATAAAGTATATACCTCAATGTATCTCTAATAATAAACAAAATAGTGTTTATCAGAATGTCAGTGATATGAATTCAACTTATCTGACACTGTAAAACGCCTTAATTTTGTCAGGATGTCTTTAATCGTGACCCTCTTCCTCCTCCAGCTGAGCCACTCAGCTCTCAACAATGGTTCTTTCATATCAGGAAGTCCGGCTTACTCTTCCCTGACCGATCTACTTTGATTTCATTACCTGGCCCTCTGGACTCACCTGGGGAAGCCCCTGTTGCATCCTGCCTGGTGCCCGCACCGTGCCTACCCTGTCACTTATCACACATTTTATTTTGATGGTGACTTCACTTCATCAAGAGGTAACCGAGTTGTCTAAAAGTCTCCAACATGGCTGCCATGCTTCAATCAATGGTGCCCATGTC
Organism: Peromyscus maniculatus bairdii; assembly: GCF_049852395.1. NCBI lineage: Eukaryota > Metazoa > Chordata > Mammalia > Rodentia > Cricetidae > Peromyscus > Peromyscus maniculatus. Next base: position 19,794,671 of record NC_134863.1, read on the forward strand.
TGGCATACTGTGGTGACACACAGTTTGTATGCAAAGAACGTCTGTGTGAAGAGTAAGACTCTTCTGGGTTGAACATATTTTCCTCAATAAACACTTATTTCTTTTGCAAGTCAAAAAAAAAAAGATGAATGTTGTATGTGCTGCTGCCTTGGAAAATTTCTTTAAAATGTAAATGAAAACATTTTAGATGGCTTCAGAGTTTTTCCTCTTTCAGAACCCAAATGGCGTGATGGCTTCTTAATCTATCTAAGTGCACTAAAATTGAAAAATTCCCTCATGTCTTCCAGAATTTAGATGGCATGCTGAATTCTTAATCCATCAATGTGATGAGCACATTTACCTCTAAAATATCATTATGTTGAATTTGCTAAAAAAAAAAAAAAAGTGAACAGATTTGAAAATGCCAAAACCACGATGCCTTCTTCTCTTAGGGAATTCAATTATCCTGCTGGATCAATGTTGTGCTCATTGAGAATATTTCTACAATTTTGTATTCATTTGGGAGTTATGAGAAAATCAAATAATGCTAGTGTAGTAGAATAGTCCAAACTCTTGACTATTGGACAATTAGATATATCACCTATGCTGATGCTAAACGGAGTTCAACACAATTCACTTTTGCATTATGCTATGCCATTTTATTTCAGAATTTCTCAAATTATGACAGATTTAAAAATAGCTCTCAGCTTTTAAAAATAATTATGGCTGTATATTTAGAATCTCTATAAAGTTATTTTTAGATGTTTAGCAGATCTTCCATAAACTATTGAAGTACATTTTAAAAATCCCTTCCAAAGCACAAAGTATAAGTAGAAATGACAGCCATTGACCAATAGATGGGGGAGCATTCACTTTTTCAGGGTTTGCATCTCTGTCAAGACTTACCTATTGCTCTTCCTCATCTACTCTTTTCCCAGTGTGATACCCAGTTCCACCAGCTACGGAGAATACCAGTTCACCTCTGACGACGTGAAGCCTTCCTTAGACTGGGTGCTGTGAGATCTGGTGAGGACCAGCTAGTTTTAAACTAACAGTAAGATTCCAATGCTAGTTGGGAGTGAGAGCTGTCCTAACGGTCTGAAGCTGGAATATAAGGAAGATGCCCAGCCATAGCTGGTAACAAGATGGGGCAGGAAAGCCTCCTACAGATGGTGGGAGAAAATCCTTGCTACATCCTTGGAAGATTAGAGATCTGAGACTCAATCAGAATCAGTGGGGCACTAAGGAAGTTGGTCAACCCACCCCCACCCCCCACCCTCGCACTATGTCTGACTTCTCAGGAGAGCCCACTGGCCAGCCCCTCATTCTGCCCTCTCATCTCCAGCCTTAGCACAAACATGTACAATATTTTTTCACTCCTTACTCTACAACTTGCTTAATCTGTTCCTCCCTCTCCTCTCAGCATGGGTCGCCTGACCTAAATGTTGCTTGGTCCACTCCCCGTCATTCTGAAGCCAGCCCTTCTCCCACACACCAGCTCGAGTCTCATTGGCTTCCCAGGGTAATTCTTTACTGTGAGAGTTCCTGTTCATGTCTCCTGCTTCTGAATCCTCATTTTCCATATTTGGTACTCCATTTGTTAACCGACTATATTCTGCCTCAAATAACCTGTGCTTGAGTTCCCACTGTGCCTTGTCTCTGTCGGATGTCACTGTCACCTCGCTTCTGTTGGGTGCTCTACAGGACCTAGCGTAGGGTGGGAATGTTGAAGGCATAGAGGTTGCCAGGCAGCAAACATTCACTGTTAGTAATCCTATTGCTTGTAATAATGTGTGTTCCTACATATTTTTTAAATACTTGCTTACTTTTATTTTATGTGTATGGGTATTTTGCCTGAATGTGTATCTGTGTACCACATGCAGGCAGTGCTCACAGAGGCTAGGAAAGAGCATTTATATCCCTAGAACGGGAGTTCCAGAAGGATATTAACCACCTTGTAAGTGCCTTGTAAGAACTCAGGTTCTCCAGAAGAGCAGCCAGTGCTCTTCCCAGATAAACCAGCTCTCCAGCTCCTGTTTCTACATACCTTTACTCTTCTCTAAGTCATTGGTTTTGAGAAGATAATTTTGGCATGGAGTGAGCGTGTCTTTTATTTGCTTCAGTGATGTTTAGCTTTTCATAAATAGGAAGAACGGTTTGAAAAAAATTAAACTTGAGTATAATATAAAACAGCAGAAATAAAAGACCTATATTTGAAAATGCTGAATCTGACTCTTTGTGAGATGGATCAGGGAAAGCAAATAAAACAAACAAGCCATTCCCATGACTTGCGGATATCCTGACCTCATCTTACCAATCACGGCACAGCCGTCCGCGGCCGTCACCACCCCAGCCACCCCTCTATTCTCCCACACTCAAGCATCCTTTGCTGGATGCCTATCTCTAAAATTACCTTCTAGTCTTAAGTTTCAAGGTAGCCTGTGTTAAAGGCATTAAAAGGCTGTGCTCCCAAATCATCGTTTTATCCTTTTCTGTGGTAATTTAAATCCTAGGGGAACTTTGGTCTGACCACATCCGAAGCCTGCTGAGCTGCTCTGAAGAATAGGGTTCTGCTGATTCAAAAGAAGAAGAAAAAAAAACCCTCTGAGCTCATAATCCTCTTTAGAAACACCGAGGGAGATCAGACTGCTCGAGCGTGGCATCATGGCTTGCACAACTCAGATGCTCTGAACTCCATCGGAAACTATTTGTGGTATCTGGGACTAGCTTTGTCCCACACCACACTTCCTCTTATACTTCCCATGCTCCTTTTCATGAGAAGCGAGAAGTCTAAGAAATGACAAAGTTGCTAGTCAGTTAACCCTTCAAGTCCCTGGGCATGTCCTAAATATTTCTCTGACTCACATGTGTGTTCTACTTTTCTTCCTATGGCTTTGATACAAACTATGACCAAAAGCAACTTGAGGAGGGAAGGTGGATTGTTCTGTTTTCGTTTTCATTTGTCCCTTAACCTAACTGGATCACAGTCCCACGGTTGAGGGAAGTCAATGCAGATACCTGGAGTCAGGAACTGAAGCAGGGGCCAAGCCATGAATGCTGCTTACTGGCTTGCTCCCCATGGCTTACTCAACTTCCGGATTTGTTTTCTCGTGCAACCCAGGACCACCTGCCCAAGTGTGACACTACCCACTGTGTGCTGGGCCCTCCCACAGTAATCATGAGTCAAGAAAATACCCCACAGGCTTGCTTACAGGCCAGTCAAATGGAAGCATTTTCTCAATTGTGGTTCCTTCATCCTAGATAACCTGGCTTGTATCAAGTTGACATGAAACTAGTCAGTATGACGACGTGTTTTTTTTTTTTTTAAATTCTCTTCTACCTCGTATGAAATGATCCTGCTTTCTACACAAACACTTTTGATTTCTGTTACTATTTTGCATATGTAAGTATATATTTATAAGAATGTTTATAGACAATGTGCATTGGGAATTTTTATTGAAAACAGAGGTCTTGAGAAGTCTAGACCTGCACTCTGGTCTCATCTTAAACAGAGGTTTTCTGAGTTCAAAGCTTGAGGCACTCTTTATCTAATACAGTGGTTCTCAGCCTTTAGGTCATGACCCCTTTCAGGTCAAACAACCTTTTCATAGTGGTCACCTAAGATCATCAGAAAACATAGATTATAATTCATAACTGTAGCGACAAAAATAATGGTTGGGGGTCATCACAACATGAGGAACTGTGTTAAAGCATCCCAGCATTAGGAAGGCTGAAAACCATGGATCTTATACATTGCTTAGCTGTTTTGCAGCTTCTTGAAAAACAGTTTCGCATAGGAGATTCAGCTATCTTCCATTGCAAACCAACATGTCAGCCACTATTCTTATATTTATTTATCTGTTGTGCTACCTCTTTTCTTATCACTGAGGAAGAAATAATGCAAAGCAGGCTAGGGGTAGAGTTCCGTGGTAGATTTCTTGCCTACTATCCATGTGGTTCTAGGTTCAATTCTCACCACTGTAAACAAAAGTATTTCTTTTGAGTCATAGTTGTGGGGCTCTTTCTCATCAGACTGGAGAAAGAATGGTTATGGAGGTGTTCCTGTCCAGGGTGGCAGGCATGGGAGTGGTTAGTCACATTGGGAGGGACAGAAAGCAGAGTTCAGGCTGGAATCAAGGCTCTGTTGTAAGCAACCCTCAGGACCGCCCTCCTGTAACTCACTCCCTCCACATAGGCTCCACCTCCTCAAAGTTGGAAGTGAGTGGGAGTGGGGGAGGGGGGGTCTGGAGGTGAGGGGGCCTGGGGGGAATGAAGAGATGGAGCACTGACTAGGGACCAAGTACTCAAACACGTAAGTGTAAAGGGGAAATTTCACACTCGAATCGCAAAATCATCCATCCCTGGACATTTCACTAAAATTGGTGGACAAAATCTGATCCTCACTCCCTTTTACCCATCAGGGTTATCCCAGGCTGTCCTCACTGCCTGTTCCTCAAGCCTTATTCTCTTCTAAGATTCTTCCCTTTCTTTGCTCTCTCTACTGAGCTCGGCCGCCTCCTCCAAAGCTTTTCCTCTGTTGATGTATCCTTGCAAAACTGTCACCCAAATTCTGTTCTTCTACAAAAGATGTCTTTCTCTTCTTCAGGTGGCTCATTCATCCACACCAGTCCTTAATTACATGCCTTGTGCAGTTAGGGGATTGGCAAAAGACAAAGTGTTGTCCAGTTATCTACAAAGTGTCGTCCAGTTATTTACAGATCACTTTCACTATGAATTAGGCTTATTTTGTTGGATTCAACAGCGAGTAAGAAAAAGCCACTCTGCTTTCAATAAAGCCACTGTGTCAATAGCAGAAGCAAATTCAATATTTAAGGGACAAACTGTGGAGCAAATTAGTTCTTTTTCAGGTCAGGTACAAATGTTTGTAGAATGCTCCTACATGCTGGGCCCCGTGCTTTCCCGCTGCGTATGCTGACTTTGCTAACTTATTTTAGACCTCATAAAAAGCTTGGAAAGCATAAGATAAAACCTAAATACCTGGACCCAAATCCCCTGCATTGTCTACAATATGCAACAAATTCTCGTTTTAGCCTCTTTCCAGCTGTGGGTGTGAGTGGGGGCACTTGCATGTCTCAGAATATGTGATTAAATCCAACTGTGCTGTGGTTTGGCACCACCTGGTGGCAATTTTCTGCCTCCATTTAAATATCCACAAGAGATTTTAGGATCCTGACTGGTTGGGACTTGCAGACACCAGTGGTTATTGTTTCTGTGTTACCAGCTTGACCCAAGGAGACTGAACCCTTAGAAGACCGCAGGGGACTCCTGAACCCATTATATACCTTCCCACCCGTCTTTGCTGCCCATGGGGTTTCTGTTTCTTCAGTCCAGGTGCTCCCTAACCTCTGTAATCACCCCCAAAGAGCAGGAGCAGGAACAGTAACAACGAAAAGTACTGTGGTAGAAGATTAAAGCCAGTAGTCAACTGCATCGAATTACAGTAGCAAGGCGATTAGTTGAGTCACAGAAACAATGTCATGTCTAAGAATTCAGCGCCATTAATGAAACTACATGACGACTATACTTAGTTGAAAATATTTACAAAAATTTAATTGAGATATAGCAAGCGAACACGGCCTCAGGAGAAATAATATGTGAAAATATAATATTGCATTGAGCTACATTATCCAAAGGAATTCACTACTGAAAAGTAGGGGGAAGTTTATTAAGTTGTACATACAATTTTATCAAACACATGTGTGAAAAGGCTCCATATGTGTGAAAAGGCTCTCCAGATGGAGAGGTAGAAGACTGTGTAGTGAGACAGACACAAGTAAACAGATAAACAACATGTAACATCACCTAAAGTGGCCATCCTCTAAGTCTAGCACATAGATGAGTCACACATTACAAGCTCTAAGCCCGATGACCTGGACCACCTAGAATATTGACATAGGTGATGTGTTCCTGACCATGTCTCTTTGGAGTTTTGAAAATTTAGAAAAGTTCATGTTCCTGAATTGCATCTTCCCCATTTATACATTTTGAATAATATTTTCAACCTCAATGGTTGCTATGAAACTCATATGAAATGTGTAAGTAAGAGGCTTGGTGCAGTACCTGATGCATAATCAATTCAGCATATGACCAGCTAATGATTAGCAGGTGTTCTTTATCTTTATTCTTAATATTAATTTATTAAGAATGGCGCTCTTAATAATGATGTATCACCAGAGGGAGCTTGTTTGTCTCTATTCTGTTGTGATATAATGTCATCTGAACACTATAGGAAGCAGAAAAGCCAGGAAGGAGGATTCTATCTTACTCCATCCATTTAACTGACTGATGTTGCTACAGAACTGATGGGTAACTATCTGAATTTCATCCTTACCAAATTTTTGCACTGAAGTTTTGCAAGTAATCAGTGAGACCGTTCAGTCTATGTGCAGGTCAAGGTGAGTCCACAGAGATGTATTTGGTTCTGCTAGAAATGTGTGCTTGTATCTGGCCAAAGACTGAACCAAACCCACATCTGATTCTTTTTAAATCATATAAGTCTTGTTCCTGAATGATTTAATGGAAAAGTCTTTCTGCTAAAATACTGACAATGGTATTTCTTGTTAATATGGTTCCTATGTGTACACATTTCCCTCTTGTGTCTCTATAAATCTAAAAACTTATTATTTCAGAAAGAGTCTAATAAATGTAAGAGACACATTCTTATACTTTCTAGAGCCACTGACCCCTCAGGGTATCCTCAGAGTACTACATATAAAAGCCACAGCTTTAAATCAGTTTCAGAACTATGTGGTGTTAGGACTTAACATTTATGAGGTAGCTGAAGGGAAAGAGTTTCTCAGACCCATTCCATCTGGCACTTCGTCCATGAAAACAACACTGCTTTCTGGTGGTCATGCAGCTACACACCTTCAATGCAAACTGAGGTGAGGCTGGGATTCAGAGGGTTACCTTCTGAAGGGGGGCATCAATCCACCCATCAGATGGATGCTGTTGGTGCTAAAGAAGGCACCGATGGTACCCACCTATTCTAGGAGTTAACTAAGAGTGGGTCAGACTGGGTAGAAGCTAAGAAGGGCCTTGGACCTGAAGAGCACAGACATATTTCAATATTATGTAATCAGATCATTAGTGTTGATAGGTACCACTCAAGCACTACACTTACATTGTATTTGTATATCATGGATGGCAAAGGCATCATTTTATGCTCAAATCAACTAAAGATACCTTTACAAAAGTGATAAAGTAATACTTTCAACACTAAAACTTGGACACCATCTTTATAATACAATGATAAAATGATTTTTTATAAATAGGAGTATTTCTCTCATTGCATCAGTGATTCTTACAGACTTTTATTGGACATCGCTGGCAGGGATTTTATAGCGCTGTTTTAAAGCAATATGAATGCAAGGAATATAGCATTCACTATTGTATAATAACAATGAAAACAGTGGTAATGGTGGTATTGCCATACACAAAACTAAGTTCTTTTACAATAATGACAAGTTCTGTGCTTTAGAATTTCTAGTGGTCTATTTCATATCCCAACTTTTTGAATCTGTTCCATATCCCTGGATACAAGACTTTCACTTCTACCTTGTTCATGAAGATGTTAAGTCACAGGAGACAAACTTGAGGCCCCACTGTACTGACACCTCCTGGAATCACAGTTGTTTTTTATTTGTTGTTTTGTTTTTTCTTTATACAGATTCATAATGCTTTCCTTTCTTTCCCTGGAGATTACAAGAATGAAGTATATTGTCATTTTACCTTGATAGCATCAGAACAGATTTGTAATCACATCTTCAAATCTTATTCCAGGATCCATAATACCCAAATGCTGAGACTAGCAGACTGTGTGTGTGTGTGTGTGTGTGTGTATGTGTGTGTGTGTGTGTGTGTGTGTGTGTGTGTGTGTGTGTGTTAGACATCCCTGGAGTTCTAGATCAACATGGTTAAGTGCTTCACATTTTAGTAGTTTCTTTTCAAAGTCTAGCCATACAACTATTTAGTTCAAAGCCCAAGAAGCAGCTATAGTGGTCTTGGGCATTTATTGTTACAAACTAAGATAACTGTTACTGAATGGTAGCAAGCCATTTACATAGGCGGGTTATGCTAACTTGTCAGAATACACAAAACTCCCAGAGACTTGCAGACCATAACATTGAGGGTGGTGGAGTTAGCTAACAAGAGGGAAAACACCTCTGCATGGGCAGGATGTCCTCCACCACTCTGCTAATGGGCTTCTCAGCTCAAGTCTACTTGAATGGCCCCTTGTGTCCCGACAGCGCTCCCACAATGGGAGTCACACTGCAAAGCTCAGACAGGATGCAGGCATGATGCCTGACCTCCCTGAATGACAGTGGCAGAAGGAAGACTCTCCTAGTCACCTGTGGTCCCTTTCCAGAAACAGTGACACCGAAGGGACAGACATCATTTCACCAAGGTCATACAGCTCCTGTAACCGGGATGCTTTAGGAAAAGGACTCTGCAAGTGTGCACTCTACTATACGGGGAAGGAAAGTGGCCAGGAAGAGGGGAAAGAAACAAGTGTTATCTTCTACGTTACCCAGGTACATTGAGAAAAACACATATCTCTTCTCAATCAAGCTGGAGTTTAGTGTGGCTTCTTATTACCATGCAAAAGAGGAAAGAAGATCTTCTTACAATATATTTCTAAGATGTATGCACAGTAATTATACATATTTATAGAGTATAGTGAGGTATTTTCAAAATATGCATGCAACACGTGATCAGCACTGACCGAGTAAATGGCACACCTAAGGCCTCAAACATGCCATTTCTTGCAGTGGGAACATTCAAATTCCATTCTGCTGGATAGCTGAAATAATTCATCATTTTTGAATGTTACTTTGCTGTGTGCTATGGCTTAAATGTTTGAACACTTGAGGCTCATGGGTTTGAACACTTAGTTCCCAGCTGATACAGCTGTTCCCAGAGGTTATGGAACTTTTAGGACGTTGGGCCTCGCTGGCAGAGTAAGACCACTGAGGTGAGTCTAGGCAGTTACAGCCCCATTTCTGATCTACTCTTTCTGCTTCCTGATCCAGCAAGACATGAAGAATCACTGTTACATGCGCCTGTGCTACATGTGGACTGGCCAGCTCCTAGTAAGAAGCCCCCCACTGTGACTGGCCGGACTCCTGAAAATACCAGTCAGTATACATAATCCCCCACTGCTTCTGTCAAATAGTCTGTCAATTCAAGGAGAAGAGGAGTTACCCTCCTCCCATCACCCCTCAACATCCCTCATTGGATCTGCTAATTACCCTTCTAGAGAACAAATAAGATTCTTAGGAAATTACATTCCTTCAAATGTAGTTCATTCAATTATAAAAAGTTTTGTGGGTGTATCAATGGGAACTACGGATAGTTCAAGGTTTTCAAACATCTGAAGGCTTTTCTTTTTAGCAGGAAAACACCTTTTTTTTACAGCAGTACAGACCATTTTCAATGACAGAGAAGTATTTGTTCCAAAACAAGAAGCCCACAGAAGTTGAGTCCTGCTGAAATTCTCGAAAATCACAATTGTTCTTTTCAAACAAAGCACTTCCTTTGGCCAAAGAGAGGGAGGTTAGGGACAAGCTCAGGCTCTGTTGCTTCATTACTGTTGAATAATGACGCATACAGTGTCACATTTGCTTGAGTTATGGACCTTGTGAAATTACATTTTTTAGCCTAAGATTTTAAGCCCACTTGAGTACAGAACCATCACCTTAAGGCTTTGGCCTCATGAGGATCACAGGCTCCAGCCAAATAATGCCGTGAAGAAGCTCTGATCCTGTTTAGACCTTGCTCTCCCCCCTCCCCCTATTTCCTGGGCTTCCTTGCCAAGAGAGCTTCATCTCAACTTCCATCCCTCCCCTCTTCCTTCCTGACAAAACACAGATTCACCACTCCGTCTCTTCCGGAAGGTTACATCCAATTGATGGCTTCTATTCTTTATCTACATACATTCCTCCCCACCCCCCAGCCTTAGAAATGGCTGTGAGTCTGAGTGGCCCATCTCACAGGGTACAGGAAGGCCATAAATGCAAAACCCAGTTCCTTCACAGCTACTGTGGAACTACCGCAGCGGCTTCTCTGTCTGTCCTCCTCTTGAGTGACCTCTGAGAATGGGGAGTCCTGAGCTGGCTCTTTTGATGTCTAGTGAGATCACATTCACATGCACTCAGACAAAGGAGACTACATTTGCCACCACTGGGGGAGGGGCGTCCTTGGGCCTCTGGATGGGGTCAGCTCCCAATTTTAATGGCAGAAAAATGAAGAGTCCAGATTGCTTGGTGCCCTACCCCCATGGGCTAAACAAAAGAGAAGTCCCCGAGGTGAAAAAGTTACAAATTAAACTGATGAGAGTTTTTCATCTTGATCTGATTCCCAGTGGGGCTCAGTCCAAGGCCAGTCAAGCTCTCTATCTCCAGCAAGGTCTTACAATGGCCTTGGTCTGTGGCACACTTTCTGAGCATCATTCACTGATAAGAGTGTTTTGGTGCTGAGCAAGGCACTGTGTCACCAGACACAGGGTGAGTGATGGGAACAGGGACAGTATGGCTGAAAACGCTTACACAGCAGTGCGACGTCCATCACATTATGTGAAAAGAGTTAGACTTCCTACACAAGCCCCTCACTCCACAGATGGGAACTCTGAGACTTGGAGAGGAGAGGTGTTTGTGCGTGGGCGGAGGAGAAACTAAGCGCCGGCTCTAGCTACTCATACCACAGATAAAATTGGAAGGTATTAGTACTTTCAAATCTAATTTCAGCAGTTTTGCCAGAAAAATTTATAAAGTAAATACGTACAAACATTTCTGCTCTTACAGAATATGTAAACGATAAGAACGGGCAGAGGGAAGGGTTCCATGGTCACAGATAACCCTGGGCACTTGACTTCCTTCGATGAGCTCAAGATTCTAGAATTATAATCCTTCCCCTGCCTTTCAACTCATCCCTGATAAACAGCAGCTTTAGTCTGGAGTCCCTTTTCCAGTGTTTCTTACAAGACTCTGGTAAGATAAATTCTCCTGGGAGGAGAGGATTCTGTCCCAGATATCTGTGACAAACTCTGGGTGTATTTCAAACCACAGGGTCTTAGGTATTGAATCTCATCCCTATACACCTGCCAATACCAGCTTCTTTGGTCCTACCTGAACCTTAGCAAGCAGGCCTTGTACAGGAGCATCTTCCTGATCCTTGCCACTGGTCCTTCTAGTTTAATTGGTTTCTTTCTGACTATCATTGTTTCCCTCTCAAGGTTAGGAAAAGATTTGGTTTTCCATATGCAAAATGGTAAGTATGAGAGAAATGGTTCTCTAGTCCGTCCTTCCAAGCTCATTCTCTGGCCTGTTATTAACCCTTTATCATTATAAAGTCATGGAGGATGCAGCACTTCTCTACAAGACCCAAATTTATCCTTCTTAGACAAAATAACTCTGTCCCAGAATCCCCTTAACTAAGTCAACGGTCTGGATCTTCCTGTGATTCCCCAGAGCTCAGCCTGCAGCAAAGGTGAAAGAATGTGGATCATTTCTTTGGGATTCAGCATGTCAGCTCCATGCACAGCTCCCCAGTCATTTCTTTGGGACCCAGCATATCAGCTCAATGCACAGCTCCCCAGTCATTTCTTTGGGACTCAGCATGTCAGTTCCATGCAGAGCTCCCCAGTCGTTTCTTTGGGACTCAGCATGTCAGCTCCATGCACAGCTGCCCAGTCATTTCTTTGGGACTCAGCATGTCAGCTCCATGCACAGCTCCCTAATCATTTCTTTGGGACTCAGCATGTCAGCTCAATGCACAGCTCCCCAGTCATTTCTTTGGGACCCAGCATGTCAGCTCAATGCACAGCTCCCCAGTCATTTCTTTGGGACCCAGCATGTCAGCTCCATGCACAGCTCCCTAATCATTTCTTTGGGACTCAGCATGTCAGCTCCATGCACAGCTCCCTAATCATTTCTTTGGGACTCAGCATGTCAGCTCCATGCACAGCTCCCCCAGTCATTTCTTTGGGACTCAGCATGTCAGCTCCATGCACAGCTCCCCCAGTTGCTCCTTCCAGACCACTCACTACAACTATCTCTCCTTTGGTATCATAGCATGCTGGTCACAACTGAAATACCCCCAGAAGCCTATAGACCTCACCTCTTTATTTTAATCCCGCTGGATGAGAATAAGACCACTACCACAATTTTAAGCAAAATCTGGAAAGAACTTTAGTTAAATACTGGTCAGGATGATGGACTCTGGCCAGATCCATTCCAGGGTTCCCAGAAAATGGCAACAAGTCACACTTTGCAGAGGCTACCCCATATGGCCACTGTATTTCCCATCAGGTCTAATCAGGGGCAAGCATATACCCTGATGTACTTCCTGCCCGTGTGCCTCCCACCTGCATCCAATCAGGGGCAAGCTTACATCCTGATGTATTTCCTGCCCATGGACCTCCTGCCTACATATGACCAAGTACTTCCAATTTAGTTAGGCCAAATGTGTTTAGAGGGAGTGAAAATGTGGCTTTTTATCTCCCATAAACAATAGCCTCCAGCATTTCAGAAACTATCTGTCCTTGGGCAAAGGGCTTACAAGTTAAAGATATTTTATGTTTCATGGATATCTTAGGCACAGAAATTAAAACTTAAAACATAACCTTGGCTCTCACGTCTGCTCTTATCATGGTGCACTGAGCCACCAGCCCCCTTCCTTGTATTATTGCTCCCTCACTGGTCTCCCTGCTCCCTAGTTCTCCAGCATCAACATATACTAAGAAGCCACCATGAGCCATTTCTAATCAGGTTACATGAAATCAGTCCTTTGCTCAACCAAGGCCCCCACTGGTTTCTCCTTCAATGTTAGCAAAACATATACTCCTGGCATTAGCCCATGCTGTGGGTTTAATTTGGGATGTCCCAAACAGGCCCATGTTTTTATTACTTGTTCACCACCTTATGAGATTATTTTGAAGGATAGTGGGAGAGTGGGCCTGGGTGATGGAAGTAGGCTTAGTACAGGTGGACCTTTGATGGTTATGTCCATTGCTGGTTCTGAACTCTTTCTTTGCCTCTTGGTCCACTGCCTTGGAAGGAGTCTCCAAGACATACATCCCTGGTGGAAACTATGCAATGCTTTCCTCGTGGTAATGGGCGGAGACTCTCTGAAAGAAGAATCCAACATATAAGTCTCTCCTTCCATGTTGTTCCTACCAGGCCTCTCTTACAGCGGTGCAAATGTAGCTAATACACCGGGAAGCTCTGTGTGCTCCTTTCTGAAGCACAGCGTTGGCCTCCTCCACTTTGGGCCTGTTCAGTTCTCTGTACTGGGAAGCTAGATGCCTGCATGGCTTTCCCCGCACTGTGTTAGGTCTGATCAGTTACCACTCACACCTTCCTTCTTTCATGATTGTGTGCAATTACTGTAGCTCTCTCTAAGTTTTCTGGGATCTACATGTCTCCTTTCGTTTCTTTATTGCTTTCTTCTTCCTATCTGTCTATTATTATTTTTTATCTGCTTGTACACTTACTGCTAATTCTATCCATGAGAACTTGAATCCATGAGAACACTTTGCTCTGTTGGCTTCTGTATATCCAGTGTCTGTAACATTACAGATTCTTAGTGAATAATTGTAGCTTCAGTGAAGGAAGGAACATCGAATTAGGAGCCTATAAACATTGACTCTTGATATACAAAGTAAATCTGGAAGTGGAAGCTAATCTCACTAGAACCTGCATTGGGCTCCTAGACCATTTTCTTTGCTGAACACATTTGGAGGTCCACCTTGCAAATCAAAGCAGAGCATTGATTTCTTTTTATGGGTTGTACCTGCCCTTTCCTGAGGGTTAAAGCATAACTGTCTCAAAGTGTAGAACCTTCTGGAACAAGAGGAAAGAAGGAAGAAAAGGCCTCTTTGCATAAAAATCCTCAAACTGCTCCCTCTACCTGAGACTATTGTGCTATGGATTTAAACGGCTTTGGTCTTACTTAGATGCAGCTTTCATTCTAGGCTTGCCTTGAATCCCTTAAATATTGATGGGGAAGTGGCTCCGCTTTTAAATTAAGGTTATGCAAGGAAGCAATTCTGCTAACGTTTCCTCTGAGAATGCAGGGGAGCTGAGTTTGGAAGTACCTGCTGAAAACACTGCACAGGAGACTAAACTGTTTTACTTTCAGAAGTTGAACAACATGCTTTCCTATCAAAGCAGAGTGCTTCCTTGGATGCAAGGCAGGAAGTGAATAGAATGAGAGCCGTCAACAAGTGAGTAGAATGTTTTTGGATTTTGGAAATGCAGTAGTAGTTTGTGTCTGGGTTGCAAGGTCGCACGTTGTAGTAGCAATCCCATGGCATGCTTTATTTAGGCTACAGCTAACAAAGTTTCTATATGAACCCTAGCTGCAGTTTACTTTTGAAATGCAGAATCTCTCTGTCATACTTGCTTGCTAAGGAGGAAAAAGTTCTGCAAAGACTTGGGGGAAATGGTCTATATATCCTGCTACTTAGGAGGATGAGGCAGGAGGATTATAAGTTCATGGCCTGTTGAAGTCTACTGAATGAATTCAAGTCCAGCATGGGTAACTTAGTGAGAACCCATCTCAAAACAGTTCAGTGGTAGAACTAGTTTAGGCCAAACCCTAGGTTTGGTTCTCACTAACACATACACAAACATACACTCCAGACTTTAGGAATAAGGCAACAAATATTATTACACGTTATTATTACACGTTCTTTCAGTTATGATGTAGCATTGTTTAATAAACCTGCCTACGATTTATTTAATCATACATATCCTTGACTCCAGGTGTACAATATTGGTTTATTGCTTGATATTGATTAGGGCCAAGACTGTAAAGTTAGATGTTAATGTATAGAAGATTGAATGTTTGTAAACTATTTTTGTTGAGAGGAATAAATGACCTCCAGGTAACATTTTCATTTCCCATTTCCCTCCAGGGTATTAATCAAACTTGTTATTAACTTAATCTTATTTCAATATTCTTCTATTCACATCCACCTAAAGACATCCACCTCTTGCTTTCTCTTGAACATGCTTTATTGTCTTTCTGACTTCTTAATTCACAAGCCAATCTTCAATGTGTGTTTGGTTGCATATTCATGAAAGAGTCCTGTTTTTATCCTTTGGAGCTTTACCGTTGGAGGTGTTGCATCTTCCTAATTCCTAAATGCCAAGCAAAGGTTTCCACCAGCTGTTGCCATGAGCAGAGGTGGCAGGCAGTTCACCGCAGTCCCCTTCCTTAACCCCGACAGTGTTATTAACTCCACTGTCTCATTCACGTGTCCTTTAGAAGCCTCTGACCTGGCGATTACTTCTAGCTTGAGTTTTAGCGGAGCAATGGCTCTCACTCTTGATCACATCAGAGTCCCCAGCACAGTTCATTAAAACAGATGGCAGAGCACGGCAGAGCGCCGCTCTTAGCCTCTGACTCGGCCCTGGGGGAGACCCAGGAGCTTGCATCTCTAAAAGTTTGTCAGTGGACTGCAAAGGCTGCTAGGGGGAGAACTACCTCTGGAGAGTCACCTCTGTAGTTGAGCAGGGGGACTGCACCTCCGTTTTGCTCCATGAGATCATTTCCACTATAACAATATGGCAAGTAGAAAAGAAGATATAAGGGAGTGGGTTAACAAAAGAAAAGTAGGTTGTAAACTATCAAATATCAGGGCTTTTCCTACGATGCTTACTCCAAGGAAAAACCAACCACTTAGTAGTTATTATAAATTCATTAAAATGTTAAGGCGTGATGGGCTTCTGGGTAGGACTGAATGGAAGCTGCATTTGTGTAATCCATTTAAATAATTTGTGTAATCCGTTTAAATAAAAAGTAAGGTTTTTAAGGGAATGAGCTGAAAGGAAAATGTATAAACTTAAGAAGCATTTTCTCAGGAAGAGAGGACTACGTGCCAGCTCTTTCCCAGCTGCAATTGTATTGCTGACACAGGATGGCCTAGACAGAAGCTGCCAGGGAGGTGCCGTCCCCTCTGAACACAGGTGCGGCAAGAACAGTGTGGTGCTTGGAATAAGAATGGCTCCTATAGGTAGTGGTATTGGCTCTGCCCATGACCTTGGGCTATGATGGCGCTTCTTGCTGTTGTACGGGACTTCTTAAAAGAGAAGAGAGAGGGGGTCATGAGGTTTCCTTTCCTGCTTCCTGCTTCTTTTTTTTCTTTTGGAATTGAACTCAGGTCCTTTGGAACATCATTCCGTGCTCTTCACTCAGTGCTGTTAACTGCTCAGCCATCTCTTTCCTTTTGGTAGATTCCCTGGGAGCAGCAAGCTCAGCTAGACTCTCCCTGGCTTCCTCTGTTCCTACTTTCTCTTCTAAGAGGTCAGTACAACATCAAGAATCACAGCCTCCTTCGGGCCCTATAGTCCAATGTCATGGGTGGAGCAAATACCACTACACCTGTAGACTCGTATATTTGAATGCTTAGTTACCCTAGAGTAGAGCTCTTTGGAGGAATAGAAGAATTAGCAGGTATGGAGAAAGTATATTATCAGGAGTGAACTTTGAGGCTTTAAAAAGCTCATGCCAGGCCCAACCCTATCCCTCATCCCCCATACCCATTTGTGGATCAGGATGTATGTTGCTAGTTCTCAACTATTTCTTCAGCACCACGCCTGCCATGCCTGCCATGATGCGCCCTGCCACGATGATAACGGGTCAAGCTTCTGAAACTGTAAGCAAGCCCTCAGTTAAATACTTCCTTTTGTACGAGTTGCCTTGATCATGGTGTGTCTTCATAGGAAGAGGGCAGTTACTAAGACAAACAGTGAGCTGAATAAAGGCAGGGTTGGCTGTGGAGACCTGACCAGGGCTTATAAAGATGGAGGCAGAGTGTGGCATGAAGCCAAAAGCTGAGACTCTCCACAGGTTCTTATGAGCTATTAGGTTAAGAAGGAGTGAGTCCCCCCGACAACCTGAGTTAGTGACGTGGGAATGCATGAGGTATACTGCTGAACGAGTCTGGGTCTTCCAGTGGGCAAGACCAGGAAAAGACTATCCAGTAGGAAAGGGAGTAGGTCCCCTAACAGGAGTCTCAGTCACAGAATGCCCTGTGTACTTAAAGAACAAATTCAAACACCAACAGCGAAGTTGTAACTGGTAGGCAGAGTGTCTCTGCAAAAGTCAAGTCCCCACAGTTAAACCCCTCCCAGCAGGAAGGGCGCAACCAGGAAACCTGTTGGAATAGTTTACACCAGAAAACTTCCCCTACTGGCAGACTGCTGGAACACAACCCAGCTACAGAACTCAAAAGGGAACCAGTCGAGATAACCCACAACAGACGAATGAGCAAGGAGAACGTGGTCCATAGACACAGTGGAATTTTATACAGCCTTAAAGAAAAATAAAACCACGACATTTATAGAAAATGGCTGAAATTGGAGATTGTTGAATGAAACCAACAAGACACAGAAAGACAAATACCATTTTCTCTCATATGTGGGTTGATTCTAGATTTTAATTTGTGTATGTGTGGGGGGGTGGGGTAGAGAGGAGATGTCGGGCAGGAAACTAGAAAGGGAAGATTATTTTAAAAAGAGATTTGTTCCTATTTTAGGTGTATGTGTGTTTGCCTGGGTGTATGTATATGCATCAGGTGCTTGTTAATGCTTTTGGAGGCCAGAAGAGGTCATGGGATCCCCTAGAACTGGAGTTACTGATGGTAGTGAGCCTCTCTCTGTGCAGGCGGAGAATGGTAAGTGTTCCACCTGGGTCCTGGGCAGGAGCAGCCAGTGCTTTTAACCACTGAGTCATCTCTCCAACCCTAGAGAAGAAAAGATTTTTAAAGCAAGAAGAAAGAAAAAATATAGAAGAGAGTAACGGAAGGCCTGTGACATGGAAGCCCAAGGGGCATAGGTGGGGGAGGAAGAGGATGAGCAAGGGTTGGGCACCAAAAGGAGAGTGGGGGAGGAGAGGATGCCTAAGAACCCAGTACTCTGTGAACTGCCTTTAAATGAAAACAAACCAACAAAAACCACTAGTTAAAAAGGGACAAAAAAAAAAAAAGCCCAGCTCACTGACTGTAATTTTTTTTTTTTAATTTTCAGTTACTTAAAGGAAAGAAAGCCCCTTCTGTGCAGTGCCTAGCATCAGCTCTCAGGTGAGCCTGGCAGCTACTCTTACTGACTCCTGACAGCTCATCTCTATGGGTGGGTACGGTTTCTATACCCACTGTCAGCCATGAGGCCTCGAAACACCACCTCACTTCCATGAATTCGAACGGCCCTCCCAGGAAACAAATCCTGCACATATACTAAGACCTTAATCTTGTAAAGGATTAAGCAAGAACATACACATTCATAGAAAGAACAAAAGACTGTGCCGGCACTAGGAAGGTTTGAACACGGAGAACGATGCGTGATAACGTTCGGCATGTTCGACTTCCACTAACTTCTTCCAGTGTTGTTGAATTGTTCCCGCAGCGAAGCACAGTGCAGCACATTCCAGAAAAAGCGTATTGCAGTACGATACAATTCTCCCTTAACTGCTGTGCTAAGAGATCGGCAGAGCCTATCTGCACCTTAGCAGGTGATTTAAATGGATGTCAGATGCAACAACGTATTGTATTTCCATTTGATTGTTGTGGTGCAGGCAGGAATCAATGAGAGGGAACAGGGCAACAGCTTGGGTTACAAAGGATAAGAAGAGGAAACGGGACGAATTGCACCTATTCTGGGTTCAGAAAATGCTGTATGATTATAAAGAGCATGAAAGGAAATACGCATAATTATAGCCTGCATATAACTTCGGAACAAACGAGAAAGGAAGGGTAGCTGTGGAAAGAGCAGAGGGAGGCAATCTGAGAAACTGGTCGTTCTGCATTCCAGGCACAGAAAGATTTCCTCCTGGAACATCCTGCTGGCTGGACTTGCCAGTTATGTTTATGACAAAGCAGAAAATAAATGCACTGAATTCAGCCTCCTACGCCAAGACCACTACAGCAAGGCTTTTGGATGCAGATAGATGGTTCTGGGGAAGTCAACATACCTGGAACAGCTCCGTTTTCCTCCCTGACAAAAATGCCCATAAACAGTTCAGTGTGTAATAAGGGTTGCACTCGGGACAGAGATATTACAACGCAGCCAACTCTTTGTTCCCTAATGTAAGAATGCAGCAGCCCCAAGTTGTGCTGAAATTGACCACCCACAACTTCCCCGGTGGAAATGCTGTAGTACTCCTGTGATGTGTAATCAAACATCAGCTTTCCCTGGCAACACCCATTATCATTATCGCAGGATTACAGATGTGTTGCCTTCCGAATTCTATTATGGAAATCTACCCACTATAGTAGGAAGCGCTGACATACTAGATACCCACCCTACTACTGAGTCATGGCAGGAGAAAAAAAAATAAGAAAAACCTGAATTTTCTATGCACTATTGAAAGAGAATATTTTATGCCGTGTGGGAGCTAGAGACCGGCTTGTTCACCCTCTGCTACAGTCAGTCCATTTTCCTTGCTGATGTTTCATCTCTTAAGTAATTTATAAGACTTCAGAGTGTTTGGTAAGTACCAGGGAGCATGACAAGCTCAAGCACAGACTGCTCTGGAAGCTGAGGCTGCTTTCTTTGTTCCTTAGTGAGGGGATGGGATTGGAGGTCTTGATTTCCCTCTTTCAGAGTAGTGTTACTCAGACACGCATGTCTCACACATCTCAGGCATCCTCAGATGTCCTCAGGTGTCACTCATCTTGGGAGGGGCCTTGGGGATGTCATTCTCTCACTAGCCTGAGACTCTATAAGTAAGCAAAGCCAATTGGACAACAAACACCAGGCAGGTACCTGTCCCCACTTCCACAAGTTTTTCAAAGCACAGATACTGATTAGTGGGTCCTGAGGAGAGCAGAAAGTCTTCTAACAGTAGCCAGGTGATACCCTAAAGCACACAGCCAGCCAAAGGTAGGTGCTACATGATATTAAATGGACCATAGCAAGCATCATGGCAAGTAAATTAGCCAGCTGTGTTCCAGATCCAAGATGTGCAGTGGATTCATGTGACGTTATCTCTAATCCTAAACTACTTAAAGAACTTCAGTTTGGGAATCTTATGGGCCTGAATCTTGGGCGCAGTCTGGACATTTTCTAGCTGTGTGACTTTGGATAATTCCTCAGAGTTTCATTTTCTTACCTGAATATTGGCTATATTTCTTATATACTACCTATGTTACCTGTTAAAGTGGCACCTACCCTCAGGTAGTTATGATGGTTAGAGTAAACAACACATGAGGTATACTATGTGGCGCTGGGGCCTGGATGTGGATAATAAGAAAAAAGTAGCAATTTAATCTTCCTTGCTACTTTTGTAAGTATCTCTAACCACCAGTTCTAATGTTAGCAGAAGGGTACAAATAACTTTTATGATTTATTCATTAACTAAACTCTCAGCCAGACACAGTTGAACCCAGAGGACTGACACTGCTTTCACATAGTGAGAGAAACAAACAAACAGAAATAATACAAGGAATAGTAAGTACGGTAGTGGGTAGAATGAGGTGTTCCCCATAATCCTTAATCTCTAGTTTGTGTCCTTGCTGTAAGAAGTATGTCCTTGGGGGAGGTTTTGAGATTTCAAAGACCATGATATCTTGAGTTAGCTTTCTCTGTCTACTTCAAGATGTGAAATCTCAGCTGCTGTTTTAGTTGCCTGCTTCTTGCTATCTCCATTCTACTCTCATGAACTCCAACCCTCTAGAACCATAAGCTCAAAATAAATGATCTCATTCTATAAGTTGCCTTGGTCATGGTGTCTTATCATGGCAATAGAAAAGTAACTAAGACAGAAATCAATTCCAGGAAGTGGGATATTTCTGTGAAGAACCTCACAATGCTGTTTTTAGAGGACTATGGAAGATCAAGATCTTCTACTAGAAAAGTGGTTGAATGCTTTAAGCAGAGCTCAATAGGCTACCCTACTGGCATTTTGGAAGACAGTCATTCTGGTCAAATGTGGACTATGGAGGCCCAGCTCAAGAAGATTTAGAAGAGAACAATATTAGCAAATGAGCTAGAGACCATTTTCGTGATGTTTTGGCAAAGAATGTGGCTTCTTTTTGCCTTTGTCCTAAGAATTTGTCTGAGGCTAAATTAAAAAGTAATGAGCTAATTTCAATGTTGGAGGAGATTTCAAGACAGCCTAATATCGACTCTGCTATGAAGTTATTAGTAACTCTTAGCAGGTATTAGACCTATTCTAAGTAGGTCTAAAATAAAAAGAGAAAATGAGGCAAAAAAAAAACCCACTACAAAATGTACAGTTTGAAGAGAATAAAATCTCCAGGAAATTTCATTTTGGAGCCAAGGCTTGTGCTTAAAGAGGTGACTAGGTTAAGGAGAGGTCTGATCCACATCGGAATAATGGAAGGGGTGATGACCTCAGGGCAAGCCTCCACCCAACTAAGCTTCCAATTTGTGAAAGGAAAGACCTAAGAAATGTTCTGCTCCTAAAAATGAATGACAAACCAGAGCTTCTGGAAACGTGATCAAGAGGGCCAGGATTCATCCCAAGTTGCTAGCTCAGCAATGTTGTCCCCTGCCAGCTTTAGAATCATGAAGGGTACACAAGTGATGGGATTGTGGAATCTTCCTCTTCAGTTTGAGAGAACTGCTGAGTCGAGGGTCATGGCAAGGGACTCCTTGGATGGAGGCCCCAGGAGATCATTGTGTGTAGCCATGAAAGTGAAGCTTGAGTTAAACATTGAATGTCAGAGGCTCCAGAGCCAGGAGAAATCTGCCAAGCAGGGCTGCAAACAAGGAGTGGCACCAGCCCAAGAAAGAGAAGTGTGTTGCAATCCGCAAAGCAGGATGACAAAGCCATCTAAGCCCTTTGATATCAGACAAGGAGGTACAGGGCTTGGAGTATGCCCCGCTGGATTTCTTTGGTCCAGTCTTGCTTTGGTCCACTATTTCCTCGCTATGCTCTGATTCCTTCTCTTTGAAGTGGTAAGGTATGGTCTATGGCGGTGTATGTTGGAAATATATACTTTGACTTTTGATGTTATAGGTGGTTTCAGTTAAGAGATTGGCCTGAGTCTCAGAAGAGACTTTGGCCTTTTAAACAGTATTGAGTCTGTGAAGGGAATGGGGACTTTTGAAGTTGGTCTAAATGCATTTTACATTATGAAATAGTCGTGAGACTATGGGGGCCAAGAACTGGGATGTGGATTTGAATGAGATGTTCACCTTCAGCCCTAGGCATTTGGATACTTGGTTGTCAGTTTGTGTGTTTGGGGAGGATTGAGGGGTATGGCTTTGTCAGAGGAAGTGCATCACTGGAGGTGGGCTCTGATGTTTCAGATGACCTAAGCCATTTTAGCTTAGCTCTTTCTGCCTCTTGCTGTGTTTTGAAATGTGCATCCTCAGCTATTGCCCCAGTCACCTGCCGCCTGCTATCTCCACTCCACCATCACGGAAACCAACCCTCTGGAAGTCCCAAATAAACTTTTTCTTCTATATGTTGCCATGGTATTTTATCACATCAATAGAAAAAAATAATAGAAGTTCTTCTAATATATATATATATATATATATATGTCAACAAGCTGGACATGGTATGACACACCCATGATCCCTGAAGTCATCATGGGGTGGAAGCACAAGGATCAAGAGTTCAAGACCAGGCCAGGATGCATAGGAGGGTTTATACCATTTTGAATAACATAGGAAGAACTTCTCTCAACAACAACACAAAAATAAAAACATGAAGGTATATGCCATTCCAGGAAAGTAAAATTATGGAAATTGAAGAAAGATTAATTGTTGCCAGAGATGGGGGTTGGGGTATGATTTGAAAACATGGAGGTGTTTTTTGAGCAGAGAAGTCAAGCTATTCTGAGATACTGTGATGATATACACTTGGCAAAAGCCTGCTGAATGCCTAGACTGTGCTGCAACAAAACAAAGCCTTGGTGGACACTATGGCCTTCAGTGATGCTGCTGTGTGACGCCGACTCATCAATTGTAAACGGACGAGCCATTCTGGTGGAGAATGCTAATGGTGGAGAAGGTCATGCGCTTGGAGCGGGGCAAGTTTCTACTTTCTGATTAGTAATAAACTTAAAGCTGCTCTAACAAGTTAAGTACATTATTAAAAAAATAAAACAGCATAAAAGAGATAGATATCACAGGTTAGGATGAGGCTATCTAGATAAAAGTTACCAGGTCCTTCTGAGCAGGTGGTATCTGTGCAAAACATGTACCACAAGAAGGGGACAGTCACTGTTCTTTTCCTTCACATTGAATGTTGGGGGTTGTACATGTTGTCAGATCTGGGAAGTGAAGCTGAGTCAGATTGAAACTGACAGTCTGCTCTCCAGATGTGTGAACTGCCATTGCATGTACAACTCAGTTTCAAAAGCACAAAATTCCAGAAGCTTCATTTTGAGGAGATAGACCCGAGACGCCAGTGCATGATGCAAGAAGGGCTTAACTCCTAAATGTCTTGTGTTTTTAGTTAAATCAGTACACACTAAGACTCCCCATTTGCTTGGAAGTAGCTAACAGGTGTGCCATGCTTGCAGCTCTCCTTATCTCAATGATCATCACGAGGAACCCTTGTTGATGTCAACTTGGCACAAGATAGAGTCATTTAAGAAAAGAGAACATCAATTGAGAAAATGGCCCCCATCCAACTGGCCTGTAGGCAAGCCTACGATACATTTTCATGAGCAATGATTCATATAAGAGGGTCCACCTCACTGTGGGCTATGCCACCCCTGGGCAGGGGGTCCTGAGTGCTATAAGAAAACAGGATGAACAAGCCACGAGGAAAAGCCACGAAGCAGCACTCCTCCATGGCCTCTGCTTCAGTTCCTGCTTCCAGGTTCCTGCCTTCAGTTCCTTTCCTGACATCCCTGAGTGGTGTACTAGAAGCTGTAAGATGCAATAAACCCTTTCCTCCCCAAGTTCCTTTAAGTCACTCTGGTTTAAAACGGTAATATAAACCCTAACTAAGATACCTATAACACTGATATGAACAGTCTGTCTGTTATACTAGGAGAACAAGACTTAAAAGATGAGATGAGCTGTCCCAGCTCATAAGTTACTACACTTCAAAAGCTGGGTGTGGCAGTGCACACCTTTAATTGTTAAGACCTTGTGAGACAGAAGTAGGGTGTTGCCATGAGTGATCGAGCATGTACCAGGTAAGTACCATGCCATTCAAGAATCCATCACACGTCCCTGTCTGTCGTGGTTTAAATAAGATTGGCTTTCATAGGCTCATGTATTTATCTACTTTGTCCCTAGCTGGTGAACTATTTGGAAAGATTAGGAGGTATGTCTTTGCTGGAGGAGGTATGACACTCAGGATGAGCTCTAAGGTTTCAAAAGCGCATGCCAAGCCCAGTATCTGTTGCTCTCTCTGCCCACTGCCTATGGATCAGGATGTAGCTCTCATTTACTTCTCTAGCACCACGCCCACCTGCATGCTGCCATGATGTATGGATGAACCCCTCAAACTGTAAGCAAGTCCTCAGTTAACTTTTTCCCTTTGTAAGAGTTGCCTTGGCCATGTTGTCCCTTCACAGCAACAGAACAGTAACTCAGACACAGTCTCACCACCCCCACCCCCTGGAACAATTGAATCCAGGTCTATGTTGCTTTGCCTTCAAGTTCACTCTGCCAAATAGCTTCCAATCAGGGAGCTTGCCCCTGGACACGCCAATCTTCCCTCCTATCCAAAGGCATCCATTGCCTTGTTCCAGACACTGTGCTGGAACAGTGTGCTGAGTAAAACCTGTGACTATAAATGTTTACTGTTGGAGCAGAGAACATAAAGACCATCTGAGGGGGCATGCACACATGTGTTCATGATTTTACCATGTGTCCCCTAACAGCTTTTCCCAAACTTCTAACATGTCCTCATTGTTGGGGGACTACAAAGTGAGTCACAAGACTCTGACAGCTGAACAGAGAGGCCCCCTGCTTAGCTACTGTTGGAGAAAAGCTCCTCCCAAGCCACCCCATCTTGCCAGTTTCTGTGAAATCCCCTTGTGTCCAGGAGACTCAATTAGGGTATCGAGGACAGTATCAGAAAGGCCAAAGGAAGCCAAGGCTTAAAGAAGGTATGCTGTTGGGAATAGTGGAAGAGGAAGTCCAGAGATGCCCGGTTTGTGTCTTTACCACACTGCTCACCAAGGCTACTGCTCCGTGGAGCTTCTGCCTCTTTACAGCATGCAGATGGTAGTGCCAGAGTGAGGCGAGGCTCAGTGCCATTCCATATGCCTGACACATCACAAGCTTCCAGAAGGGGCCAAGTTCTTTTGTTGGAGTAAAAGGTTTTCATCATTTCCCATTCACTGTTTAAAACACACATTGATGACTCGTTATTATTCCAGTGCATGGTTCATTAATTTTAGTTCAGGTAACTATCTATTTCCAAGTGTCCGTTGTGACAGCTATTTTATTTTTTTTAAGATATAAAATGCTCATTGGTGGAAATTTTTGATCCTCTCTTTCCATCTGGATGCTGAGAACAAGGGCAGTCACCATTGCCTCAGCACTTACTCTGGGACAGGCTGAGGCTGCCTCTCAGCAAGACTATGATGGAGGGCTGTTGCCACCCCACCATACAGATGAGAAAAGGCCAGCAGCACTAAGGAGTTGGTTATAACTTGCCCAAGTGACATGATGATAGGTCTAGACCGAAGCTCAGAACGTGTCCCTGTGTCCTCACAACTATACTTGTTAGAAGAAAAGGAGTATGGCTCCAATTTGACACTTCATGAGGAAGCATATGCAGAACCAGCTATTTACAATTATGAAGAACTTAACTTCTGTGGCAGGATTCTCAAAAGCAGTTTAAACTGGGCAAAGCCCAGAACGCCAGTGAATAGAAAAGGCTGCAAACGCCTTCTAACCTTCTGAGAAGATGCTCTTGCACTGAGAAGCAGATATATTCTGTTACTTCTGCTTCACTGTGGGACTCAGAATTGCTGACGGTGAAATAATTTTCAGCCCTCTGGCAAAACCCGGCTCCTGTGTTAACTCTCCCCATTATGCCGACTCCCTAAGCAGTACAGACATAACGCAGCTCTTTAGATTGTTCTAAATTTACCAGCTCTGAAAGATGGAATGCAGAAGTCCATCTTAGCCTGGTCAGTTCCACACATTCCAGCACTTAACCGGCTCAGTGAGGCAGCTTTGAAGAGGAGGATACTAAAAATGGCTTTTGGATGAGCTATAACGGGCATCTCACTTGAGGGACAGAGTCTGTAGTTAGCGTCTGGAAATGCTGCCTTCCTGCTGGGGGAAGTTTGCATGGCTCCTTTCCACCTCTAGACTCCCTTTTAATGATTAGGGAATAGCTAGGTCAAATAACTCAGATTCTATAAAGTCTTTTGTTGATTATGTGGCTGGCTGTGTTGATCCTGTAGTCATAACTGTGATTCAGATAACTGAAGTGATAAGTGGGTGCCACCTATCAAGGTCTTGAGTGCTCCTGTTCCAACCCACATAAGAAAGATCTTTGTGAAGATACTCATGAATCTGGATGAAGTCTGTGAAAGAAAGGTTTTAGGAAAACTTCCTACTCTCTCATACTTTTGGCAAAAGGTTATCTGATATCTTAGTTAAGGTTCCTATTGCTGTGAGAAAACACTATGACCCAAAGCAACTTGGGGAGCAAAGGGCTCATTTCCTCTTAAAGTGTGTAGTCCACCACACAGGAAAGCCAGGGCAGGAACTCAACAAGGACAGGAACCTGGAGGCCGCGGCTGATGCAGAAGGAAGAGGGATGCTTATGACATAATCTTCATGTACTTCTCATCCTGCTGTCTTATCGAACCCAGGACCACCTGCCCAGGGTGACACGAGTCATAGTGAGCTGGGGCCTCCCATATCAATCATCAATCAAAACAAGGTACCACAGGCTTTGGTTTAAAAAAAAAAAGTACCCAAAGACCAGTCTGGTGGGGGCAGTTTCTCAGCTGAAGTCCCCTCTTCTAAAAGGACTCTAGCTTGCGTCAAGTTGACATAAAACTAGCCAACACACTGGATCTAATTGTGCCAGGAAGTACCCAAATCAGGAAACAGGCATAGATTTAGAGAAAGGATATTATGTTATGTGTCTGCTACCTAGGTTGGAGTTGAATGCTTGCCTGGGACCTTGCATTTCTCTTCCAAGGTGCTACAAAATATTATGAGATTAATGCTATGTTCCTATGTCCTACAGATTAGCTGCCTCTTTATATTAATCTGAAGTCTCAGATGCAACACAGCTACAAAGATCAGGCAAACGTGTTTGGGGGGCGGGGCAAGAATTTGTAACAGGTTGTTTGTATTTCCCATGGCAGATTACTCTCGATTCATTTTAAATGCAAAGTGTTCCCTTCCAAAGTGCTTAATAGGTGATACCCACATCTCACAATATTCCTTTACATTTCTCTCGAAATGTCGGGTACAAACAAGGCACAGACATGTCTGTTTACTCCACTGTCTCTGTGGAGTTTGTTAAATCTGACAGTGCCTACGTCAGACCATATCAGTTAAGGTGTGATGTGATTCACACCTATGCATAAGGGTAATTTATAATCAGCCAGATAGATGCATGGCATCACCTGATATTCACACAACTGACATCTATAAAGATCAATGTCTGTGCTGGGCCAGTTGTAAACGTGTAGAATGTTACACATGACCATTAATATTTGCTTGTAATATACTATGACAGTTGTTGCCACTCTTGTGTATGAGATGATTAAGTTCTCAGGCCTTGTCCATCCAGAAATTTTTCTTAGTTACTAAGAACTACATAGTAATGAGATCTCAGTACTGTGATGAATGCTCCGACCCATCTACTGCCAGTCTCTTCTGGGACAGGATTCTCTTTAGATTCATCCATAGTCTGGCCTGCCAGTATCTAAGAAAAAGACAGTGGGGATGCACTCAGCAAGGATCACATTTTCAATTGTAATGGGGCATAAGAAGTTCTCATGGGGCTGCAAGAAAATTTGAAGGTTAATGTTATTACAGTATTTATTTGGGGAAGAAAGCCTGGTGTGTTTTTTTTTTCCCAGTCATTGTCATGGTAGTTCATCAATCACAGCTTCTTATTATTAACCCAGGTCCAAATCACTAGCCTCCTTGTCTGTGTTATTGCTGTTGACTCCTGAACGGTTGCTTTACTCCCACTCATTATTCACATTGGCCTAGTCACTGTGGTGACCAGAGCGATCCAGTTCCAGTGTATTTCCAGATCACTTGTTAAAGCTTTTGGGGCCATCCCATCTCTGTAAGAATGAACAGCCATGTCCCTACTACAGCCCCCAAAGGCCCATAAGGCCTCTTCTCTGCATTGCGTGTTTGACTCTCTCTTATTCCAGGCCATTTGGCTGTTGTTCGGACACTCTGTGTGTACTCCTGTCCCCTGGCTTCTGATCTTGCTGATCTGTTAGCCTCTTCCCCCAAGCAACACTTCACCCCCTCACTCTTTCAAGCACTGTCTTCTTAGGGTTGCAGAGGAAAGCACACCCAGGAAGCCACCACAGATGTGCTGCCTCAGCCCAGTTCTTTGTGCACTTTCTGCCTCATTTCCCTCTGTACTCCTCGTCACATACCTATTATTTTTCCTAATTACATTCCGATATATGTGAAGACAAGGACTTTTACCTGTTTCATTCACTAGCATATCCTCAAAGCTTGGAACATTGCTGGTCATGTATATACATGCAGTCATTAGTTACAGGGAAAAGGAAAGAAAATTAAAGGATTGTAGATGGATTTCTAAACAGTCCAATTAAATAAGAAACACAGAGCCACATACAGAGGTAATAGCTGAAGAGATCAGAGCAAGAGCCACGACCAGCCTTAGCTTACCACCAGCAGTAACTTCCACAGAGAGGGATTCTTCCTGTCTGACCTGTGCTTTTATTGCTTTCCTGTTCTGCCTTCTCATTGGCTCTAAGCCCAGCCACATGACTTCCTCATCACTGCCTGTCCATACAGACCACCAGGTCTCTATGGTTAGTACTGGGATTAAAGGCTTGTGTCACCGTGCTTGGCTGTGTCTTGACCACACAGAGACTCTGCCTGCCATGTGATCGGATTAAGGGCGTGGGCTACCACTGCCTGACTTCTGTTTATGGCTATTTGACCTCTGACCTCCAGACAACTATATTTATTAACATATAAATAAAATATCACATTTCAACACAAAATATCACCACAAAGGATGGAAGATCAGCTCTAATAATTTTGGATCTAGAATTTTAAAGAAGATCTACTGCTTGTGGAAAGAACTTGAAGTTCTTTAGTCCTTGACAAAAAGCATGGCATCCTTAGAAAATTTTGATGCCTTCTAGACCTCGTCAAAAAGCACGGCATCTTCAGGCAGTATTGGTGGCTTCCTACTGGAATTCCTTCCAGCTCTTCAAACCCTCATAGCTGGCAGTAAGGAATGTGAGCAGCTAACAGGGATCTGCCTTCTCTTCGATTTTCATCTCACTTGAACACTGTTTGCATTATAATGTTTTAGACCTACATTCATTCAACCAATGTTTACTGAGAAGCTATTATCTGAAAGGTCCCTGCATTAGACTTAAGGGGTCAGAAGCTATACTTAACACATTCTCTGAAGCACTTAAAAACTGCGTCATGAAACAGCAGAGCCCAGAGTTGCTGAATGATAAGTAGAACTGCTTAGAAAGCTCAAAACTAAACCAGCTCCTAGGGCCTCATTCCAGAAATCTGAAAAACAAGAAAATATTTTCAGTCTTTCCAGAGAGTCCAGTGTTGTTCTAGATTTTATGATCACTGTAATTTAGAAAGGACAGATACTGAAGGAGTACCAGATGGAAGTGGGGGGGGTCATGGAGAGATAGATATCTCCCTAACACTGTCTGTCTCTATGTGTCTCCATGTCTCTTTCTCTGTCTGTCTGTCTCTTCTCTGTGTCTCTTTGTCTCTGTCTCTGTCTGTCTGTCTGTCTGTCTCTGTGTGTGTGTGTGTATGTGTGTGTGTGTGTGTGTGTGTGTGTGTGTGTGTGTGAGAGAGAGAGAGAGAGAGAGAGAGAGAGAGAGAGAGAGAGAGAGAGAGAGAGAGAGAGAGAGAGAGATATTGCATGCAGGATAGTCTGCAATTGAAATAACTTCAGAAACTATTCATTCTCACTTCCCTTTCTGGAGGTTCAACAGCTTGGTGAGTCTCTTTGTACTACAATTGGTTGATAGAGTGGGGACAGAGATTCTAGAAGTCTTGCATTGCTCAAGACCTCGTAGAACAACCATACTGGATCTTTGGTATTTGAATCATGTTCCAGCTCCATGTGTCACACACTTCTCTTGATGACCATTAATCTTAGCTATGTAGAGAGCTCAAGCCAAAGCCGGTTCTTTGCCATGAAAACAAATCAGGCAGAGAGGTAGACTAATGGCTATATTTTTTTTAAAATGTGCTTCAAGGAACTAGATAACATGTGCTCTAGTTAGCTCCAGGTAACATGTCTAACATTTTGTATTTGATTCTACTTTTCTCCTACTTTACTAAAATTTGTGTTTCTTGCCTTGTCTTACCTTGTCACATAATTTCCTTTGCCTGGCTTTTGTAAGTAAATGAATAATTTGAGCAAAAAGAAATCAATTTTGCTTTATGATACTGTCATGATCTGTAATGAATGTCAGTGGAATTTTAAAATGACATTTGGCTTGTATGACTTCTTGTTCAGTTGATATCATATTCTTTATTAAAAGTAAGAAGGGAGGGCTGGGGAATGGCTCAGTGGATAAAGGCACATGCCACCATGCCTGACCATCTGAGTTCCATCCCCAAACCCACATGGCAGAAGACAACTGACTCCTGCAAGTCGTCCTCTGGCCTCTACACAAGCCCCTGAGAGCATGGGAACACACACACACACACACACACACACACACACACACACACACACACACAAAATAAATAAATAAATAAATAAATAAATAAATAAATAAATAAATAAATAAATAAATGTAAAATCAATTAATTAACTAATTACTAACAAGAATACTTATTAGAACTGGGTATATCAATCATTTGATAGGGTGATTTCCTAGGGAGCACCAAACCTTAGATTTGATCCCTAGAAACATAAAAATCAGGAATGGTGAGGCACTCCTCCACTTCTAGCACTTGAGTAGTAGAGGTGAGGAAGTCAGAAGTTCATGTCCATCCTTGGCATATAGCAAGCTCAAGGGCAGCTTGTACACTCTATATGTGTTCTACCCCCAAAACACAAATGAACTGAACAAGAAAGCTTATTAAATTATCTTGGATTGGTTTGGTAAAATACTTCAAAGAAAATATATTCAACATACAATAAAAAAAAATTGTGGTGGAAATATAAAGCTCACCAGATACACCGAGTATGAAGAAAAACCATCTATTGATTATGTCCTTGGGTAGATTAGAAGGACAATTTGTTTCTTCTGTTGCTTATTTTACATTTCATAAATATTCTAAGCAGAGCATATACTCATGTCAAGACAGGGAAAATTGGAAAAGGAGAGCCAATTATTTGTGAGGTTCTGAACAAAAACAAAATAACTAGAAATGTTTTTCTTTCACCCTGTCCTCCAAGAAACACACCACAAACTGTCCAAATTTTACTTTAAGACTTAAGTTGGCATAACTGTTTCAAGTTGAATGTTTCCAGACTTTTTAAGGGAAAAACTAATTAATGCTGATAAAATACTTTGGAACCACAAACTGTGAGATAGACAAATAATTCTGAAAACACAAGATGGTGACCTTTTCTTGCTCATTTTTCTTGCAAGGAACATGCAGGCATTCTTGTTTGCTGCTCTTTTTGCTGATCTTTTTCATTTTGCTTTGTTTTATTTATTTTTATTTCAAAGCAAAAAAAAAATATTTTGCTGACCAGTAGAAAGCTTGTTAAAGTCAATTATTCCTGGAAGACTTTCTTTGCACAATTTCTTTCCTGAAAAATGTCTCAGAAGGGAGGAGGGTATCTTTTGGGGCGTGGTTCAAGCCATATCAGCTGACGGGATGCATTTTCTTGTGTTTAAGGTACACGATGGTAATTTTGGTCTGGGTGTCTTTGCTGTACAATGGAGAAAGTAACAGAGAACCCACAAAGCTATAGCTTAGTTACAGTGTGATAATAAAGTGTTCACTGCACAGATAGAACTCTGAAGGCTGAGGGGACAACCACAGAGGTCCTGCCCCTCCCTCTTCTCATCTGAGCAGGTGACCATGCTTGGCTTGTGGGTACACACACTGACTAAATAATTAAGAAAAAGACCTTTCTCTAGAACACCTATTCTTGGTTATTGTAGATATTCAACATGTTTTCTAGAAATTCACTAATATCTGCAGATATTCACAACATGTTCAAAGACAAAGCAGGTATGGATAACTTCCCTAGTTAGAAAATTCCTCTAAAAGAACTGAAGTAAGAGTCACCTCAAAAACACTAATGAGAAAGCTACAGACATAGCCCATGGATATTAATACACTCACGGAATAAGATTCCATGTTTATTCTTTAGAATGCAAACTTTTATCAACACTTATGCACAAGATCTATCATTTATAACTTTATAATTGTAAAAAGGTCATCAAATGAAGGGATGTAGAATATTCTTTTTTCAGTCACAAGAATGAGCAACCTTCAAATACTGGATGAGTTACTTATTGAAAAGCTCACAGTGGTGAGAAATCCCTTGCATCGCACCATTTCCTGGAAGTCCCAATTGTTTCCTGATGGAAAGAGTGGTATTCATCTCTCCCAAAAATACAGGGTTCCTCCTGGGATTGTCAAGGATGAAGATGCACGTTTAATGTACCATTCTGCATATCTTTATTACTAATTACTTTATTTCTAAACATTCATTTCTCCATACTTTTTATTCTCTATTTACATTGTAAGGATTTTATCCTTAAAGGCCAATGCTCACTAAAATCAAAGATAAATAATTTCCCGTAAACTTCTTTTTGAAGAGATCTGCTATCTGAATTCTTTGTTCACTTGTATTTTCACATCTAGATCAAAATTATGATATCTGGGAGATATGGTGGGTAAGATCGCAGAAAAGGAGCATCCTCCGAGGACTTAGTGAGTTAGAAGAATTAAGGCAAGAAAGGAGAAGCTATATTCTGAAGAGGAAGGAGAGCAAGAGATATAAGAATATAGAGAGCAGTGATTAAAGGCTAAAAAGCATTGGGTAGCAGAATGGCAACTCAGAGGGAAGCTTCAAACACTCAGCATCTCCAATTCAGGTTCCCTGGGGGCTGGACAGGGACCAGATGCTATGGGCACAAGGTAAGCTACAAAGTGCAGGCAGCCTGGTGATAATAACAGACAGGCACACCTAGCTACAGGAGAAACCGTGGTTCTTAGAAGTGGTAAATGCCGGACTGGAATTTGATCTAAAAGTGCCCCTCCCCAAACACACATGCAACAAGCTCAGTTTAGAGAAGAAATCCATTATATCACTCACCATCCCTGAGTGTCATAGAGAGCCATCTCAAGAGGAGACTGTTGGTTAAGTCTTAACTACTTTAAGGTTCTGAAAGCAAGGAAAAATCATAATGTGGAGTTCCTCAAGATACCTTGTCACTGTGGTTGTGATTGCCTATCAAAATCAGTCAAGCAGTCATGGAGTAGGGACATCTGTAACACACTGGTTAAGAAATTTAAGCAACAGAGATCACTGGCTATAAAGAGAATGGTGGTAGCTGCTGAGGAATGAAACCAGTCACATGGTTTAACACAGAGGTCACATCTGAGAGAACAGGGACGAAGACTAGCATATAACTTCATTCCCATAATACTCCTCAAACCAAAAACTGAAAGGTCTATTTGGTTTCTCCAATTCCTTGAGCTTTGGGTGATATGACCTACTGAGGACATTTGCCACACCTGATGAACTGAGAGAGTGTCCATTCAGCCTACACACTACCACAGCTTATAGAGGTCAGCTGTGACTCTTGTGTTAAAACAAATTAATAAAACAGAGAGATAGAGAGGTGGAGAAGAGAGAGAGAGGAAGAAAGGAGAGAGGAAGGAAGGAAGGAAGGAAGGAAGGAAGGAAGGAAGGAAGGAAGGAAGGAAGGAAGGAAAGAAGGAAGAGAGAAAGAGGGAGGGAGGGAGGGAAGGAGGAAGGAAGGAAGGAAGGAAGGAAGGAAGGAAGGAAGGAAGGAAGGAAGGAAGGAAGGAAGGAAGGAAAGAAGGAAGAAAAGAAGGAAGAGAGAAAGAGGGAGGGAGGGAGGGAAGGAGGAAGGAAGGAAGGAAGGAAGGAAGGAAGGAAGGAAGGAAGGAAGGAAGGAAGGAAGGAAGGAAGGAAGGAAGGAAGGAAGGAAGGAACCAGACCTCTCAGGTGTGAACACAGCCTTGCCATGGACAGCATACCCTAGTCATCTCATTAGGAGACCTAGGGTACAGCAAGACCTGAGAGGAATTACAGCATGCCTAAGCTAGGAGCTACTAGCCTGCACCTGGAAGGTTCTAGCATTGGAGGAGCCTGAAAGAATCTTGGCAAGTTCAAGAATGTCAGCTAGGAGGGCTCTTCGCCTACTTTCATTTTTCTTTCTTTTTAAATAACATTTTTCTTTGATTTGGTTTTATTTACCTGTTTCTTAATTTGACTTTTCGCATTCATCTTTTTCTCATTTTTTCTTCACCCATCTTGTTTACTTTTCTATCCCACATTTTTGTTTATTTGTTTGTTTGTTTGTTTATTATTATTATTATTGACTGTAATCTTGTTGATTTTTAACTTTTTTCTTTATTCTGCATTATTTTTATGCCTTTCCATTCTGTTGTGAGTCAGATGTCTTTAATTGACATTTCACTGAATTTCAGCCTCTGCTTTGTTCTGTGTTGTCATTACTGGGGTTTATCTCCTCCTTTCTAAGCAGTACTGAGTATCACATAGTCGACAGTTGGCTGAGAGAGTGAGATTATGGAGACTCTCACACAAAAGTGACCAGGATTGCTATCCCTAATGATGAAATCTCAGCATGTTAAAACAAGATACATGTGTGTGCGTGTGTGTGTGTGTGTGTGTGTGTGTGTGTGTGTGTGTGTGTGTGTATGACTCCTCCTCCTAAAGCTCCTAGTTTCCCAGCAACTGAATCCAAACATAACTAAGTGGACCAAATGGAAAAGAATTCGGGATACTGATTTTTAAAATGATTTACATATTTGAAGTTAGTAAAAATAAACAGCCTAATGAGTTAAAGAAGAGAATGCAGAATACAACCAGAAATCCACTGAATATATAGAAATCAAGAAAGATAATCAGAAATCTTGAAAAGCTCAATAACTCACAGAAATTTAAATGAAAGCCTCACTTGATAAACAAGGTGAAGGGGAGGAAAGAATCTCAGGGCTTCAGGGTAAGGTTGGTGAATTATCACATTCAGACAGCAACCAAGTTAAAAAAGATAGGAAGAGAACACATCAGATCCATGTGACAGGATGAAAGGTCAGACTTGTACAAAAGTACAAATGAAGGTCAAAAGTACAATCAAAAGTATAGAAAACCCAGTCAGTAAAGTAAGAGCAGACAACTCCCCAAGTCCTGGAAAAATAGGAACACCCTGACTCAGGACCCATTTAGAACACCAAACAGGCATGATCAGAAAACATTTCATTTCCCTTTCTCTGCATCATCATCAAATTGATAGATGGCAGGAAACATGAAACAATGGAGTAACAAAATACTAATATTAAAAGTCACAAAAGAGAAGTACCAAGTCACTTACACAGGCAAGCCAATCGCAACAACAGACTTCTTACTAGAGGCTCCAATGGTCCGAAAATATTTCTGACTCCAAAAGAAAATGACTGCCAACCTGGTTTGCCACACTGGAGAACACAGCCCTGAATCCAAAACAAGCTCAAGTAAATAGAATTCATGACCCCTGAACCAACACTCCAGACCACACTTAAAGAAGTCTTCTACACTGAGGAGGAAGAAAATTAAAGAGCACCACGAAAGAAGAATAAATTTCAGTAGGAGAACCATCGGTCTGTAAGAGAGAATTAGGGAAGAATCAAACATCATTTAGTCAATAATCAAACATCTAACATGGGTATCAGGGAAAGAAACAAACACAGGTCATTCCAAATAAGCAGAAGAAAATCAGCAACATGATGGGAACACACACATACCTCACAACAATAGCGGGTGACGCCAATGTAGCACTTCAAATAAAAGTTGCAGGCTGGCTTATTGTATTTAAGTAAAGAATGCCAACCATTTGTTACTTCTGAAACTCAGCTCACTGGCCAAGCCATATACTGACTGAAAGTGAAAGTGTAGAAAGTGGCATTCCAAACCAGCAGAATTCAGAAACTAGCAGGAACATCTATACTTACAGCCAACAAGATAGCTACAAGTCTAAGGTGTGAGGGAAAAAAAAATCTTACTATAGTTGCTAAAGGGACCGATATGATTATAAATGGATATGCACTGGATTTTGAAACATTACACTGTTCAAAATTGACACTACAGAAAATAAATGAAAATGGGTGTTATTGTTACAGTAATGGGTGACACTTATCTAGACATAAATTTTGCAGAAAGAAAAATATCAAAAGAGGAGCAAAAATTTAATGATAATATAAAAGAAATGGGCTTAATAGACATATGTCAAGCTTTCAGTCTGAAGCATCTTCCTATGGACTTCTGCATGTGAACAGTTATTTGGTCCCCAACTGGCAGCACCGCTTTGTGGAGCTGTAGGACTTTTAGGAGATGGGGCCAGGTTATAATTCAGTCTGGCTTCTGCCCTTCTTCCCTGCTTCCTGGCTGCCAGCAGGTGCCCTGTCACTTTGCATTCCTGCTAACAAAGGCTGGACCTGCCCTGTGCTATCACATCGCCATCACAGTGGACTTGCATATCCTTACATCAGGAGCCAGAACAAATGCCTGCTCTCCTAAGTGCCATCTGTCATTCATTTTGTCACGGTGACACCGAGGGTAGTTAACACAGCAGCTCCAGAACATTCTACACAGCAATTACAGAACATACATTTTTATCATCACCCAGAACTTTTTCTAAAACCAACCACATTCTAGGTCAGAAAGTGAGTTTTAACAAGTACAAAAACTTTAAACCATTTCTTGAATCTTACCAGATCACAGCAGAATAAATAAGATCAATAAAATAAATAAGAGAAGCTAGAAGACTATACAAATGCAAGGAAATTAAAGCAAAATAGTCTTAATCAAACAATAAAGAAATAAATGAGTATATAAGAATACATAGAATCAAGTAGAAATGAAACTACGACACACCAGATCTCACTGCACATGGAGAAAAAAAAATTCTAGTGGGAAAGTCTGTAGTGATGAGTGCCTTAATTAAAAAACAAAAAGGACAAGAAATCAAATAAATAACAAAATGATATATATCATAGCCTTAGAAAAACTATTACAAACAAAAAATGAATAGAAAGGAAAAAATAATAAGAATTAGAAGCAGAATAAGCGGAGACTACAAATGATCACTCTAGCTGTTCCTTCAAAGAAACTTGGCAGTCCTTCAGCCAAACTAACCCAAAGAATGAGAAACCCAAATAAACAAAATTAGAGATGAATAAGGTCATATTGCAACAAGCACCACTGACCTTTGGGGGATATTTTGAAATCTTATGTGTTAATGTATCGGGAAATTTAGAAGAATTATATAAATTTCTAGACCTATACGTGTAAGCAGATCAATAACAAGCAATGAGATGGAAGCTATAATAGCAACAAAAAAACTTCCCAGCATAGAAAAACCAAGGATCAGATAGATTCATAGCTGGATTTTTTTCTAAGCTTTTAAAGAATACCAATGCATCAAATTATTCCATGAACTGAGAGGCAGTATTACCCTGACACCAAAACCTATAAGGATGTACCAAAAAAAGAGAAACTTATGTGAGCACAAATGCAAAAGTCTTCAATAAAATACTTAAAAATTAATATTAAAACACATTTGAAAAATCAAACTATATTTTAATTCCAAGGATGCACTAATGGTTAAAGATGTTCAAATCAGTAAATAACACAGCAACATGAATAGAACCAAGATTAAAAACCTCATGCCATCTCAATGGATGCTGAAAAGACTTTCATAAAATCTAACCACACTTCATGGTTAAAAAAAAAAAACTAAATTAACTGTGTGTGAAAGAATTATATCTCAACATGGTAAATCATGCTTAGATATGAGCCAGGCACAGAAGGACAAGTACCCACATGTTCAAGTTTGGACGCTAGAGTCTCTTAAAGGCAACCTGAAAGTACTAAATTGAAAAAAATAAACAAAATATGCAATCAATTAATATAAGAAGAAAAATCTATAACCACTTCATTTTTGACTTCTAAAATCTTCCTTGCTGGTTTTAAAGGGGTGGGGCTATTGCAGGAGAGACACTACTTATGACTTAACTAGATTTCTCACTTTGATCCATATTCTATTGTTGAAATGTTGACCTAAGGTACAGTTAGGATCACTAAGCTGAGCACTGTTACATGATATGATAACTGTCATGTTTTCACCACAAGGAATAAATATTTAAAGAGATCAATATATTTAAACCAATTGAAACATCATGCAAAGCATACATGTATCAAATGTTATATCATACCCTGTCTTATAACCTTCATGGTTTTGGCTCATTTGTATTTAAAAAAATAAACAAAACCTGTTTCTGTATTATCCTTTAAACCTGTCATTGCCTTATACACACTCACAGAAGAAAATAAATTATGCCCAAATTGCCACAAGTGCTAGAGATAAGATTTTTAGACTAAAATGCATGTTTTCTCAGTACTGTGAGACTCTGTGTGTGTGTGCATGTGCGTGTGCGTGTGCGTGTGCGTGTGTGTGTGTGTGAGACCCACATGCACATGTTGGAGGTGCACATGAGGAGGCCACAGGTTAGTTCAATTGCTCTTCCTCTGTAGTACTCCACCTTACTTTCTTGAGACAGGCTTACTGATTGGCTAATCTTGCTGGACAAGTAGCTCTAACAATTTGTCCATTTCCATCCCCTGAGCATTGTGGTTATAGATACATTTTGGCTTGGCTTCTACATGGGTGCAGGGAATTCCACTCAAGTCCTTACATTTGGGCAGCAGGCATTTCACAGACCAAGATATCTCCACAGCTCCGGACTAAGTTTTAAGAGGAAACATTTCTAAAGACATGATTGTTCTCTGTTGTAATAAGCCAGAGGAAAAACAGGAAGGTGAGATTTCAAGTAACTGTTCTTAGAAAATAGAGAGAGATACAGATCTGGTTTCTTGATATTCCCCTATATTTAAAGGGATCCTGTATACTTCAAAATCGTCATTAAGAAAGGTCTACAGCCTTCAAAAGATAATATTAAGAATGGTTGTTCGAAACATTCTTGTTTATAGAACTGTTTTCTACCAATGTATTGATGCTCACTTAAGAATTCTGTAAGAAAATAAAATTAATTTAACCAGATCTCTTTTAGACTCTAGTCATCACAAGGGGAAGATTTACATATTGTCCCTATATCTGCTGTACCCCACGTGTCAAGCACTTCATGGAGACACATGCAAGACAGTCTCCATGTGTGCCTTCACGGAGTTCGCAGTTTTACTCTGCTTTCATTCAATGATGCAATATAAACTTTTCCTAAGGTATTTAAAATATTATTCATTCCATATGCACAAAAATAAAACAATTGCATATTTCAACGTGCTTGTTCCTTTTTTCTACTAGGAAATGGGAAGATTAGAAATTCTTCCTTGTTTATAACTGTAGGATTGAAATTTCCCACCATAGAACCACACATTTAGAGTGTTTCTAATTAGTTAACTGGTAAGAATTTGAATTACTTGCTAACAAATAATTTTAGGTTTTGCCACAATTTTAATTCTCTTCCTCCTCACCCATATGTTTCCCTACTTCACATTCTACTTGAGAACTGTGTGGTAAATAAAATTGTAATTAAAGACAAATCATACGAGCCGGGCGTTGGTGGCGCACGCCTTTAATCCCAGCACTCGGGAGGCGGAGGCAGGCGGATCTCTGTGAGTTCGAGGCCAGCCTGGGCTACCAAGTGAGCTCCAGGAAAGGCGCAAAACTACACAGAGAAACCCTGTCTCGAAAAACCAAAAAAAAAAAAAAAAAAAAAAAGACAAATCATACACCATACTCACTTAAAAGCTAAGTATGACACGTCTATATTTTTAACCAGCAGCCCCAATCTAAAGAATTTCAACATTAGATTATAGAAATGGTCAACATTTATGTACAATGATCTTTACTTCAGTGATACAGTAAAAAGCTTTATATATATATATATATATATATATATATATATATATGTATGTATATTATGCATACCACCAATAAGAGGATGGTAAAATGAATTATGGTGTCTGCATTTGCAGGTATATTATGCAATAGTCAAAAGTGAAAAAAAAAGACTGCTAGGGAAAAGCCATCAATATTTTTACCCAGATATAAACTTTGTAAGCTATATTGTCAACCTATTAACTTACTGGGCAAGATGTACTCACAAGTGCAACTGTGGTATGATTATTATAGGGACAACCAACCAGTTTATGATTGGGTTTGAGGACTGTACCACAGGAGGGAACCCATGGTACTAGAAACCTTGTCATGAGCCCATGGCAGGAGAGTTCATAGGCCCTAGAGAAGAACCGACTACTACTATTTTGCTGAACCTACATATTGCTAAACTGCCTTCAAAATATTCATGCCTATATCCATAGATCGCTGTTGATCTTAGCTTTCATTAGAGAATTTTCTTATTGCTGTGTGTGACATTTAATCAAAAACCCATTACTGACAAAAGTGCTATTTACTGACTGTGGAATGTTCAGCCCTAACCTGACAATCTATATCACACTCACACATAAGGCTTGGGGTACATTGTGGAAAAAAAGAAGGGAATGGAGAGAATGTAAGAACCAGAGAAAAGGGAGGTTATTCTAGGAAAACAAAAGAAAAGCCAAACAAAAACATAAACAAGTCAATGGCCATCGCACTCATGAAACCATCATGAGTTTGCATCTGTGGATCACTGCACAAGACCCATACAGTACTGGACCAGTCATCATGTGTGAGGAAGAAGCTCATGGGGTCCCACCCCTCCATGAGGGAATATCTATAGGCAGCTAGTGGCTTCTGGGAGGCAATGCCATTTTTTTCAATGGTGTAACTACTGAAAAGTTGACCATGTGCCAGTAAATAACCTCCCATCCATTCTCATGCATGCAACACTAAGTACACTCTGTGGGTCATAGGTAAGTAAGACACAGAAGGAGGAAGGGAACTTCTTGGGAGAAATAAAGTTTCCAAGAAAAGAGGGAGGGGAATGGGAGAAGGTAAAAATGACCAAAATTTATTATATGAATGTGTGAAACAGTCAGAAAAAAATAAAAATTTTAAATAATTAACAATAAAGTGTATTTAAACACATGGAGACACACAATATGATAAAGACAATACACTATGATATCCACACTTATATTGTGTTTAATATTTTACATGAGAAAACGCATACCAAAATATGATTTATCTGAAACAAGTACGATTTTTGATGGTTTTAACTTCTTTGTGATTACATTTGATTATAACATTGTTAAAACTTCTAAAATTCTTAGTTTGTATTTAGAAAAAAATTATACATTTTTAAATGTAATATATATAACTGGAAAATGAATGTATTGGTAAAGTACTATATTTTATAGTCATCCTTATGCTTTCTATTCCAATAGTGCAAACTTTCCTACAAAGTTTGCTTGAATATTTGGATCACTGACTAGTAAAACACAACATGACACTATTGTCACAACTTCAGAGAAGTTTCTTTACTTTTATTATTTCTAAAGCCTTATGAGCTATAACCTGGAAGGGAAAAGAAAGCCTTCAGTGAGCCCTGCAGTTTGTGATGTTAGTGTTTGCTTGGATCTGCAATCACCATCTGGTGAAACTTCAGCCATAAGCACTGTCTCCAGCACCAGCTCGATAATGACCTGTTAATTACTAGTTCT
Organism: Peromyscus maniculatus bairdii; assembly: GCF_049852395.1. Lineage (NCBI taxonomy): Eukaryota > Metazoa > Chordata > Mammalia > Rodentia > Cricetidae > Peromyscus > Peromyscus maniculatus. The sequence continues at coordinate 19,836,641 of NC_134863.1, forward strand.
ACTATTCATGAACCTCAATAGCTGCGGACCCATATAACTCTGAGGCGCAGACTTGCAGAACTGTATTGCTTAAAGAATTCCTAGAATGAACACTGAAGAAACTAAAACATAAAATATAATCAATAAACTGATCATTAAGCAATAAACATGCACACACATGCAGATATACTTTGAAAATGGCTAGAAATACCTCATCTGACTGAAACATGACAGGTCATTCAGTAATAAGATTATTTTCCATCTTGACAACAGTCTGCTCATACATTACACATGCCCTCTCTGAGGTAGAATATTTTCTGCCTTTCCCTATGGGCCATTCTGCAGCAACCCCTGTGACCCTGATGTTGTTACTGTATTATTTATGATCACTTACAGTCATCTTAGAGCACATCCAAATAGTACTAAGCCTTCAACTCTAAACATAAAGATAACTTGCCTGAGGAACTTGTTAGAGTGCTGACTTGACAGTCTGAAGTGGTACCAACGCTTCCTCATTTCAAATAAACTCTTGAGAGATATTGAAGGTGTCAGTCCACCAACCATTAGATGGTAAGATCTTAGCAGAGATCGTTTGCAAGGAGAATAGAATAATAAGAAACCGAGACAAAGGAGGAAGAACACAGAAGACACTGAACAGGCTCAGAGACTCCCACAGCATGTGGTTTGTGGATACTGTAATTCTACACTCCATCAAAATCAAAGTGATCCCAGAAACACAGGGAATTGTGTTGTCATGTTCGGTATTGCAGGCAGAAAACTATGGGAAAAGACATTGAGTTTGGGAGATTGATGTAGATATGACTCCATCTGTACACTCAGGATATCAGAGACAAATCAAAAGAGCCCCAAACAGCCTTGCCTTGATGAGGAAGAGTGTAAATTGCTTTCTTCAGAGTTCAAGTTGAACCAGACAACTTCTTATCACAAGAAATACGTTGGGGTAACTGCCGAGGTCCTGCTTATTCTATTCTTTTCTGATATTATGATGCATTCACTACGGCTATACAGAACACATTTTTTTAAAAGAGAACTCGTGTTGCAGACTCAAAGGAAAATATCTAATGTGATTCTAGTTAGCCAGGGGATACTGCAAGGGAAACAAGATTGCAAGCTGATGGGGGTCTCTATACTCCAGTGTGTATGTATATCTCCCCTGTTCTTCCTAGATGGATATAAAAGAGAAGTAAGATAAGTGTCACTTCAGATAGACATTAAAGAAGAGACAGGTAGGAAAGAACATGTCCATAGCAGAGAGAGGTGGGAATTTTACAGGAACTGGGCAAGTGGAACATGGCTAGGGGGGATGGCCAGTATGGCCAGCCTTTACTGGATTCTACTGGATGCTCTTGCCTAGTTCCCTCGGAGCATCTCTTGCTGACATCTGTGAGGCATTTGCTCTCAAAGTTAAAGCCTTTATCTACCTCAGCGTTGTTGCTGCTAACTTTGGGCATGGTATCATTGCAGAGTAATGACCCACCAAGCCACCCAGGAATGCGTGGGAGTAGGCATGAGTAGTGAGCCCATTCCTGTGATGCTCAGTAGCGAGTCTTTTGATGTTGTTTATTTGTCTTCTGTTATGAGGAATTTAAGCTAAATTACTCTAAACCCAGACATTCTCACCGTTTGCAAAAGAAATGGGCATATTGGCTAGAGCTGGGCTCTCATTCACAATATCCTTAATCAGGAAATCAGGAAGGAATCCCCAGCTTTCAATTGTTTTTTTTGTTTTGTTTTTTTTTTTTGTTTTTTTTTGTTTTTGTTTTTGTTTTTTTCAGCTAAAGCAAATAAATGGAAGTTTAGCAGCTTGTGATAATTGGGTCTCCAGCCACTAGGCAATGGTTTCTCCCTAACTCTTAGGAATAGCTAATGAGATGGGCTTCAGGGAGAAAAAATAATGACCTGAAAAAACCCTATAGACCATTTCAGACGTGAATTTGTGGTCAGTAGGTGGAAAGGACACAAGGGGGGTCTTTATTCTGATCCCTGTTGTCCACACATGCACTCTCTTTGGCATCACATCCTGCTCACTCTCCATTTTTGCCTCCCTGACCCCATCCTTCGAGTTGATGTAGACATGAAAACATACTCTAGCTTTGAATTTAGAAAATAAGATACCACTTGCTCTCCCATGCCCCATGCACGCCCCTGATGAAAACCATTTCTGGGTTCCATAAACTAAAAAAGAGCCAATTTTCTTCTTTTTAAAAAGCATTCCTTTCAGTGATTGGAAAGTTTGCCAGAAAGGCCTTCAAGGCCTATTTTTCATCTCCCCCAAATGGCTGTGATACACAAGAAATAATCTGCATCTTTCCCTGCTGAGAATCATTTGCTTGGTGTGTGCTCAGAATAAAAAACGATACAGTAGGAAAAATGTCACCCATGCTGCACTAGCCAGCAGGCCTCCAGCTTGCTGTCCAAGCTCTGCTCCTGGAGAGCTGCTGAGTGGAGAATCCATGTGGTTCAGCTTTGACATTTTTGAATCCTAATGCTAATGTCCTCCCCATGTGCATCATTCACCAAAAACATTAGACTATAAGCCCCATTCTTTGATTTTAATTTATGGCTGCTGAATATTCCTCAGCTACCTCTTTAAGCTCACATGTCTAAGCTGCTCAGTGTTCAGCTTTGAGTACCACGTCAACCCAGGGAGCAGGGAGCTCTTTGAAGTAAGCTGAAACAGCTGTGTGTGTATACGCCACTAGCCACGGGCATCCTGGATACCCTGCAAGACTAGGATGCTCAGCTCTGAAGTCTCCATGGGTCCAGGTGCTGAGACCCAACCTTCCATCCATATCTGGAATGGCCAGGTGGGCCATCTAACAACATAATCAAAGATGTTCTAAGATAACATAATCAAATGCCTTTAATCCAGCAGTCTATTGGTGACTCTAAATCCAAAGTTTGCTTTTCACGTTTCCACATTCAAAATCATGTGTACTTTTCCTACATACTTTTGGTCTGCATCTAGCTAGTTAATTTTTAAGAGAAATTTTTCTTCTCAAAATTTTTGTAGAGAATGTTTTCTTTCTGTCCCACAGTTTTGCACCGCAGATAGCAAATTGGGTAAGAAAAACTGTGTAGATTTGAATTGAATTTTACATTCTGTGAAACTTGGTTTGTGTTTATGCAGTATTGCATGCATAAAGAAATTTGGGTTTTGAAACTTAAGAATGAGGTTGGAATTCAAGTTCTGCCACTGAGACTGTGAAGAAAGGGTTAAACTGACTTCAAGAGCAGGGGGAGGCATCAGTTGTGTCTTCTGATGAGACAAAATGAAAATATGTATTCTCTCACTTTCCCCACCATTTATGGGAGGGGGAAACAGCTGCACCCTATTGCAAGGCTATTTTAAAGACTGGAGATAATGTATAGACGATCCAGGGAGCAGAATACCATTTGCTACGCAGATCTTTTTACGGCGAGAAAATATGTATCTCCATTTTGGAGAAGCTGCAACATGAATTTAAATAAGTAGACTCTTTGACACACATGCATGCACGCATAGAAACAAAGGAAAAAACAAACACAAGCCCACATGTATTCATAACTCAGAACCTCCTGCCTTCAGCCCCAAGAACTATAATTTTACGAAACAGAAAGGGCACCAAGAAATCTGGAATGATTGGCCAAATACTTGGCACCTTGCTCCACAGTCAATAGCAAAATTTTATGTATGCAAGCTCTGTTTAAAGTAAGATGGGAAATGGGTCCGTGTCTTGCACCCCAAACATTTATTTCCCCTGTATGAAGAAGAAACAGTATCTCCAGACTGTCCCACAGAAAGCTACAGACATCCAGGACTGAGCATTCGGGTTTTTGTTGTATGCCGCCCTGAGCAAACATCCTTCATTCTAGCTCTTCTCTAGATACAAGCCAAACACTAAATCTTACTGTTGTCAAATGGCGTGGCTACAAATAAATATGCACAGCATGGCTTCTCTGTGCCAACTGGCACGTTGATGTAATCATTTTGCACAGCACGGCCTCCTTCAGCTCAAGGGCACTAAGCAACATTCGGCAACCAAGAAACAGGAAGCCTCCTGAGCAGGCCAAAGAGAACCGAGGAGACAGACTGGACTGAGTCATCTAATGGACTGCTCCTCTCCACCTCACCATGGGTCACTCTTTCCTAAAAGATAAAACAACACGCGAGTCCCTGGTAGGAAAACGCCTGAGAAGAGAATACGGAACTAGAATGCAGGAGTCACCGGGCCACTTGAAACACCTACGGGAGGCAACTTCCTGTTACAGAATCAGTGCTGGCAACTGTGAGAAGTGGGGGCAGATGTGGAGTCTGAACTAGGTCCAAAGATTCCTGGGAAATGGCGTTCTCCTGTTGGGGGAAATAACAGTCTTGGTTGCATCCCTTACTGAGCAGAGAAACTCAGGCAGATCTTTTAGCTGCTGCTTTAAATTTTAGTGTACTTAACCATAAACTAGAGGAAACATTCTCATGTTGCGTTGGAAATCATGTTGTGTATGATCACGAGAAAAGCATAGATACACCTTGGAAACTGTGGAACTTCCCAATACCCACAAATAAACAGGATCACTCTGTCCCTCTTCTTGGCAAATACACACACACACACACACACACTCACACTCACACTCACACATGCACACACGCAAGCACACAAGCACGAAAGCATGCATACACATACATGCATGCCCAGTGCCTCACCAGTCCCAAAGGCTAGCAGGTGAAGAGGTTAGTGCCCATAGACACTAAGCGATAACCACGTCATCTTTCTGGATTACGACACTTAAGGCAGGACCTCGTAGTAGTATGTATTTGTACTACAACCAGTTTGTATTTCATACCCAGCTAATTCCTCCCCGCCTTTCCCCTGCATCTACAATAGAATCATGAAAGCATAACTCGTAATTAAGCTGAATCAAATGAACATTACCGTGCAGCAGCTATGCACCAGGTTCCCTAAGAGAGACTGTGCTGGGTACAGAGAGAAATGCACGCTCCCTGCCCTAAGTTGTGCTTGCATAGGAACAAGTGATGATAGAGGCAAACGTGAATCCAGCACTATAGGGACTGGGAATGCACAGAGGAGTTTAATCTTCCTCCTCCTCCTCCTCCTCCTCCTCCTCCTCCTCCTCCTCCTCCTCCTCGCCCCCCTCCTCCTCCTCCTTCTCTCTCTCTCTCTCTCTCTCTCTCTCTCTCTCTCTCTCTCTCTCTATCTCTGTGACTGTTTCTGTCTCTTTATCACATATACGCAAAACAACGTAAGCCAAACATGCTTTTTCATAGTAGTTCTGGGTCAAGTTTCTAATGAGAGAAATCAAGTTTCTAATTCTAATCTAATGTTTGTGAATATTATAGTTCATTTTTTTCTAAAATAGCAATATCAAGCATACTACACTGCAAATACTGATTTGGGTGTGAAACCACAATGCCAATTTAATTCCTTCAGAATTGTTCTAATTCGAATACCCCCTCCTCCAGTTGTTTTGGTTTTGTTAGTACAAAAGTGTCTGGCATTTACTTGTCTTTGATTATATTTATATACAATGTGCTGTACATTATATATAACATTATATATAGTATATATAACATATTATAGGCCCCTCACACACAGTGTGGACCTCATACATATATATATGTATGTGGATACACACACACACACACACACACATACATATATATATATACATACATACATACATACAGATAAATTGGTACTTCATAGGAAGAGCTTGCAGCACTCTTGCTGCATCAGGAGGCCCATTATCATCACTCCCTTCTCCATGTCTTCCCAAAGTAGCACGTTGCTCCCTAGGGAGCACAATAAAGTCACTCCTGGTGCAGACAACACAAGAATGGAAGACTGTGGAGAGAAGAGAAGCCAGGGACGAGGAAATCCACCCCCTCGCTCCCTGCTGCCATCAGCTCTTGCAGTTTTGTGTGAAATGAAGCATCTAAGACATTCATAGAGGCCCAATCACTGGAGGCTGAAAAGTGGTCATGACATGATGCCAAAACTGTGTGTTTGAAAATGTAAGTTATTTAAAATGGCCCTTCCAAACATATCCGGAGGTGGATAATCAATTTTAAGATTGGATCATCACTGTGCTAGACAGAGGTTAATCGAATGTGAAAACACGTGTTCTCTTGAGCTGGATTGAAATGGCATGATTAAGCCAAGTACTTTAAGCTCCCATCACCTGTCTCCTCAGGACTTGATGCCAGAAATTTCTGAAATGAGCAATGTTCTACAGAAGTCCATACAGGGAGTATTTCCCCTTCACAAATGGAGAAAATTTTCAATTCTATTCTTTTTAAATCCCAAGTGAAACTAAACTAAGAACTAATAAAAAATCCTTACTCAAATAAGGCTGGCACATGCAAAGAGACCAGTAGTCTTGCTTCTACTTATGTGAGCACAAAGCACTTTATTTAAATGAATATGTGAATATTAATACACCCATGCACCCAAATTTTGTTGAATGCATTTTAAAAATCACCCAAATTTTAGCCAATGCCACAAAAAAACTCCAGAAATGGGAAAGGCAGAAGAAGAGAAGGGACCTCATACACACAGGGGGACCTCCCCGACACAGGGGACCTCACACACACTGCGGGAATCTCACACACAGAAGGGACCTCACACACAGAGGGGGCTTCACACATTGGTTGTCATTATATTCCATGCATGTGAATGCTAATAGAAGCAATGAAATAATTTCAATGTGATGGAGCTCAATTCTCAACCTTCTAAAAATCATTTCTCATCATTATTATAAAATAATTATGTACCATCTTTTGTGCCTGGAGAGAAAAAAGTAAGGAACAAATTAACTCCAACAAAAGGAAAGTTGATTGTACAAATTTTGATCTATTATATATTTGTATAAAGTCATTATTATATATCATATTAATTGCTTTTCTCATTAGGTAACATGCTTTCATCATCTAAAACCCCCAAGAGAGTGCTCATTTTAAGTCTCCTCACTGCCCTTCTTGCCAACATCATCCTTCCACAGAACAGAACTTTTGTCATGGTTCTTATTTGAGGTTTTGGAGGCGCTTCTTGTTTTGCTTCAGTGTTTGTTTGTTTGTTGAGCTAGTTTCACTGCGTGGCCCTGGCTTGGCTAGAACTTTTCATGTTGATTAGGCTGTCCTCGCTTGAACTCACAGAGTCTACCTCTGTCTCCCAAGTGCTGGGATTAGAGACACTTGCCACCACACCAGGCCATTGTCATGTTTTAACACGTCATGAACTCTTTCAGAAATAATGTATGATTTTTAAAGTAGGTGGGTTTTAGATTGCTGTCGCAGTCCACAGCTTTGCTCTGTTGATTCAACAATATTGTTTCATAATATCACATCTAGTACATTATGCTATCTTTCATTTTAGATACACAAAAATTCACTTAATGAAGTTCCGCCATCTCTTTGACCAGTTACTAACTAGGTTATAGCCAGTCTTTTGCATTAGAGATGACAGGGCTGAATTACTTTATATATTTTCATTACAAATGCCTATGTATATCTAGATGAAATTCCTAGGCATAGACTTTTTGGATCAGAATCTATGCAGTGATAAATTGGACTGATAGTTCCAAATCCCCCTCAATAAAGATTGTATTATTCCTACATGGTTATTGTGTGGATATCCATTTACCCTATGGCCCAGTCCACAGTGTTATAAAATATTGTCATCTTTGAAACTTAAAAAACTTTAAAAATGATAGACCAGGGTGAGGCAGTGTGGTGCATAGCTGTAATCCCAGCACTCGAGCAGCTGAGTCAGAATGGTCTAGAGTTTACATTCAGCTTGGACTACATAGCAAGACCTTGCTACAAAAACTGTTTTAAAAGGCAGAACAATGTCTACATACTTTGAATTTTCCCTTATTTAATTGTGATAGAGCACATTTTTGTAGATCTAAGAGCTGTTAGGCTTTCCTCGAAGACAATAACTTCACTGTATTAAGAATAAAAATCAAAAGTCAGGTGGTGGTGGTGCACACCTCTAATCTTAGCACTTGGGAGGCAGAGGCAGGCAGATCTCTAGGCCTGTGTACAATGTGAGTTTCAAGACAGCTAGGACCATTACACAGAGAAACCCTATTTTGAAATACTAAAATAAACACACACACACACACACATATACATACATATATATATATATGTATATATGTATATATGTAAATCTGCAAGCTCAGACAATTTTAATATCCTTTCAGGCTTGATAATAAATATTACAGTCAAGCACTAATGGTTTCCATAAAGGAGCATAGATCTTAGAGCATGAATGAATATAGAAGCAGGAATATGAAAATATGGAATCTCTATTTTCAGAAAACACACAGTCTTTTAAGAGTTGTATTTTGCAAGCATTTTTTTAACCAGGTGTCACAAGAAACTTTCAGATTATGAAATATTTTTAAACATATGAAAAAGGTTCAAACTCCCTAGAAAATGCAAATCAAAACAACACCGAAATTCCATCTCACCCCAGTCAGAGCAGGAATCATCAAGAAAACAAACAACAACATATGCTGGCAAGGGTATAGAGAAAACAAACTCTGGTACACTGTTAGCGAGAATGTAAACTAGTCCAGCCACTGTGGCGACCAGTATGGCAGCTTCTCAAACAAATAAACAACAACAACAAGAAAAATTCCAAACTTCCAAAAGTAGAACTACATATGACGCCACTACACTCCTGGGCATTTACCCAAGGGGCTCCAAGTCAACACATCATGGGGACACTTTTATATCAATATTAGCTATATATATATATATATATATATATATAATTTATATTATATTATATATAATAATATATATATTATATATATATATATTCACAGAGGAATTAGTGTCTACCATGAAGAAGATATGAAGTTATGTTGTTTACAGGAAACTGGATGCAGCTGGAGATAATCACATTAAGTCAGTCTCAAGTAGACAAATGTTACATGTTTTCTCTCATTTATAAGTCATAGACTTTATATAGATATGTAAAAAATATATATGTGAGTGGAAGCAAAATCATCCAGGTGAGCTAAAGAGATGGAGAGGAAGGCGGGAAAGGAAGGTGGAGTTAGCGGGGTGTGTGAGGAGGAATATGTTCAAAGAACTTTATAAATACTTTCATGAAAGTGGCTTTATAAGTATGATAAAATAAATAATTTTGAAGGCCCAAAACATATTAAAATATCAATAAGAATGAGAATCAATAATGAACAAAGTGATGATTAAGCAAAATGTGTTTCTGAAGTTTAGAAAGTTCATGGGTTGCATTTTTCAGAAGATCTTGGATTATGGAGTGCAACGTCACAGAGATTGGTTAGTAGCTTGTTGTGCAAGCTAGACAAATTTACTGGAATAGATGGATGAGATAGCTCCTGTTGAATTCATTCTGCAGTTTCTTGTTTCCCAAGATCATCCTTTACTTACCACCACTGCCGTGTAACAGGCTTACAAACTGGAAGGCTGGTAGATACCTCTGTAAAGGCAAATTAAAAGTCCACCAATAGTTAAGTAAACGTTTGAGTGCTTCCTAATGAACCAGGCAATTGGTTTGGGTTCTCAGTTCTAAAACCAACATGTGCATTTGAAACAATTAGCGTATGTTACCTGGTTAGTAATTTCATTAATTTCCCAGAAAGGTATTTCTCTACTGCCAAAATAAACAATATTTTTCAATATGTTACTTCTGTCCTTCAAGATCTGTCTAGGACAAGGATAGAATCTCTAGTTAGTGGAAAAATACAGACCCCCAATAAGACAGGGAACTAGATCATCTTACAGTCAGGTTGCCTAGGAACAGGACATTGAGACAGAGCCCTTGACCCTTTCACCCTGTAAACATCCTATATAAACATCCTGTTAGCTTGCCCCACCTTATGCAGATGACAGCTTCTTGCTCCCCCCAACCCTGCAGAAACTATATAAACCTTTCTGGAAGAGAAATAAAGTTGCACCTTGATCAGAATCTAGACTTGGTGTGTTTTCCTTTGTATCTCCTGTCCCTACATTCCCTCCTTAGGGTGGTCGAGAACCCGTTGTAGCCCTGCAGGCAGGGCAACGATCAAATTGTATTATTTAACTATAAGGTGCAAACTTGAATGCAGCAAATCTCTCAGTTCACAGACGCCCGCTGTCTAAGAGAGTGTCTTAGGATGTGTCAGTTTGTAGAAGTTTACAATGTTCTTCACATGTGGACCACCTGCAGGAGTTGTAGGATGAATTATACATTGATGGAAATTAACTATTAATGGTGTAAAGAGTGGGGATAAGTTCAATATTTCATTCATGTGCATACACACACCATTTTCATTAAAAACAAATTATCATATGGCTTTGTTAAATGTGAAAGTTTCTTCAAAGTACAGAAAAACACAAACGGGGATAGTATTACTAGCACACAAAGACAATTACTATTTCACACGAGCCTTAAAATTCACATGCTTAGAAGAAGAGTTATAGCCATTTTGTTTCTATAAAGGGTTAATGCTCCTATCAAATGGCTATTGTAAAAAAAAATGGGTCCAGAAAAGGATTTAGCAATCTGACTCAACCCAAACATTTAGGACATATGTTATCAGACACATGTGCTGGAATATAGTTTCTGATATAACTAATAGTGTCACCTGAACTCTTGTACTCAGTATTATCTCATGAACTTCTATCCAATTAATAAATATTCTGGAAACATGATTATATTTATGTATAAATGTTTTCTCTTTTTCTACTTATTTTCCTGCGACTTTCATGGATATAAAATAAGCAGGTCAAATGATTTAAAATGTGTCCCGGGGAGATGGATCAGTTGTTAAAGTGCATGCTGTGCAAACATGATAATCTGCACTTACATCCCCAGTACTCATGTAAGAAAGCTGGGAACAGTGGCAAATGTCTGCTATATTTGCACTGCAAAGGCTGAGAGAGGACCCCTGGACATGCTGACTAGGTAGTGTAGCCAAACTGCTCTAAGAGACCTTGTTTAAAATAGATGATAGATACATAGATAGATAGATAGATAGATAGATAGATAGATAGATAGATAGATAGATAGATAGATAGATAGATGATAGATAGATAGATAGATAGATAGATAGATAGATAGATAGATAGATAGATAGATAAGGTGGAGAGCCATTGAGGAAGACAACCAAGTGTGTCTCACTATACATGTTATACACACACACACATACACACACACACACGCACACGCACACGCACAACTGGTTCCATCTCTTTGAAGAGAGCCCTTAAAGCTATGAATGAGAAGGACAGTTTTATTACTGTTATTGATCATTGACTGTAGAACTAAGAACCAGAGGTTGAGATTTTCTTGACACTAATTTGATAAATGATCTTGAGTGAGTTACTTTATCTCTCTGGGGCATGGTTTCTATAAATCAGAAATGTTTTAATTGCCCTTTTTATTATATATATATATATATATATATGGCTGATTTAGAACTTAGGCAGAGTTTATAAATTATTTCCAACAGAAAAAAGAAGTAATTTGCTCACAAGTAAGGAACGACATTTCTGGAGAGCTATAAAAGCCCCTGAACATACCATTTTCAAAAAAAAAAAGAAAGAAAGAAAAAAAGAAAGAAAGAAAGAACGTAACAAAATTCACACATCAAGTGGACTTGTTTAATCTAAAATGAACTCCAAAGAAGTCTTTGTAAACAGATTTATTTAATTTTTATTATATGTATGTGTGTCTGTCCATGTCTGTGTGTGTGGATGTCTCACTCAGAAACTAAAGAGGGTATCAGATCCCCAACGCTAGAGTTATAGGTGGTTGTGAGCCACCAAACACAGGTGCAAGAAACCAAATTTGTGTCCTTTGTAATGGCAGTATGCACTCTTAACCATCAAGCCATCTCTGCAGTCCCTTTAAGAGGAGTCTTCCTTTTATCCTATAGGGCAGTAGGACTCACCTAAACATCATAATGACTATCATATACACCTATGTTAATCATTTTCTCTAAAGAATTTGAAATACTGGGTAGGTGTTACTAATCACACTGCAGGAAGGTATCATAGAACTTTGAAAAACACACCAGTGATCTCGAAGAAACCCAAACTTCAAATGTGGGATTAGAGAGTGTGTGATTTTTTATTTTTTTTTTTTTTGGTTTTTTCGAGACAGGGTTTCTCTGTGTAGCTTTGCGCCTTTCCTGGAACTCACTTGGTAGACCAGGCTGGCCTCGAACTCACAGAGATCCGCCTGGCTCTGCCTCCCGAGTGCTGGGATTAAAGGCGTGCGCCACCAACGTCCGGCGAGTGTGTGACTTTTACATAGACTTTTAATGGTCTGTGCTTCTATGGGGGCTGAGAATACAATAAGCATAGGTTCTCTGCATCATTTGGCTCCCACTTCAAGTCTCTATTGGGAATGATGTGCTAATAAACTTGTGCTCAATCTTTGGCAGCATCCCAGCTTATAAACACAGAAAGATGCAAACACAAATGATGGAGAGAAAACAATAAAACCAAGATGTTGAAGAAGCCCCAGGTCTCCATTGTCATGGAGTTCCACGTCGATTCCCCACTTAGAATGACATGGGGTCCTTGATAAAAGCACATATTTCCAAAATCTGTCCCTATTTCAAACATGGTCTCATAGGGTAGAACCCAGGAACATGAATTTTCAAAAGCTCCCCAGGCGACTCTTATAGACAACCCAGTGACAGGCCATGTTTGACATTTGGAAAATACTGATACAAAGCAACATTACATTCTAAGATTTAAAAAAGGACAAAAGAAGAATTTTCCAGAATATGCCAATGTCATGTGCCCAATAACCAAGTATATGTCTTCCCATCCTCCCTGAACTTAACCCTTGGTGAACTAATGTCTGACACAATAATTTTTTTTTCTTCAAGAATCCATGTAAGGTCTAGATTGGTACCAAACTTCTTCTCTGTCCTTCGGTCTTGAGGGTGAAGCCAGAGTTCTATTTCATGCCCAGACTCATTTCCAACCCTTGTTTTCCCCCTAAATTTTATCTGGCAACCCAACTCTCTCAAGCAGCTGCCCTCTTGAATCCTGGGATATCACTAGACCAAGTCCTCACAGAAACCCACCCCTGACCTCTCCCCTGTCTGTACCATTGCTACCCCCTCCTTCAGTCACACAACGTGGATCACTTTCTATCAATCTACCTCATTGTCCCATGTCCTCCACCCATTTCCTGGTCATAATTTACTTCCTGATCTTCTCTTCTTAGAGAAGCATCCTATCCTCAACCCTCAGGCTGCTGACTGGGTTCTACTATTCTGCTGCAACTGTTCAGACTTCTGAGCTCACTCTGTTCCACAGCATCCATCACTACCTCTAGCCCAACTATAAGGATATAATCCCGCTTCAAACAGTATACCACTCCCAGCTTTCCACAGCAACTGCACTATTTGACCCCATTCTAAGCCCCCTCTATGCACCCGTATGAAGACAATTTTCCTAATTCCTAACATATCCAGCACCAGGAGGCTTTAGTTCAGTCCTCCCACCACATCTTAGTGAACTGAGTGGCCTTGTGTAGCTAAAATGTGAACTCTGACAAACTGCATGCTGCTTTATCCACTGTGTGTTCACTGAGTCATGACCAGACATGTCACACTAATGACAAGGGACAGACTGAATGGTACATTTACCTATCATGGCATTTCTAGATGCAAGGATAGTAGAAGAGAAACTGATAGATGTGCGAGAGCAGAAGGGTCTGAAATAAATCATGGAATGCAAGTCTAGAAAGTAATTCCATGGATATCGAGATAGGAAGATAGCTCAGTGGGTAGACTGGGTGTTAGGCATGCATCAAGGCCAACAATCTGATCCTGATCCCCAACACCCAAGTAAAGAGTCAGGTCTTGTGGCACCCTCCTATAACCCCAGTGCTGAGTATGAGGGACTGGTGGATTCCAGGGGACAAGCAGTCTAGCTGGTCTAGTCAAAATGGGAAATTCCAATCTCAATGAGAGACCATGCCTCAAAACATAAAGGGGAGAGCAATAGAGAGGACACCCAGTGTCAATCTCCAGTTGGGGTATGTTCACCACCTTCCCCCATAACAATGCATACATCATACACACACACACACACACACACACACACACACACACACACACACACACAATTTATTGAACATTTGAGTGACAGTGGGGGCATGGGGAGACTGGGGGTCTTCTCACATCATGTGAGATACACACCAGTGAGCAGAAACCTAACATCTGAAGAGTTCAGCTCCAGCAAACATCTATCCCCTGTACTCACTAGTTTTATAACCAGCCTGATCCATTTCAGCCTCTATGTTGTGAAAGAACACAACTCATAGTTCCCTCAGGAGAGCAATAGGAACAAATTAACCGATATTTACCAAACCATCTGAAAGTGAGCTACACTGAATGGCTTCACACATCTATTTCCTCCTCTGGGGACTCCAGTTTGCACTTACTACAAAGTACAAGGGGTTCCTTCTCCTTGAGAAGTTATGGTTTTTCTTGGAAAAGGGGAGCAATAATAGAAAAGCAGATCCTGCTTTCAAACTCCACTTGGAGGCTGAACTGAACACACATATTTTTCTTACTAAGTCATTGCACAGTGAGCTTTCACTTGTCTCAGAGAGGGAAAAGCTTCTGAATAATGAAAATCATCGCCAGGGTGTTGGCCCAAGCACTCCGTTTTACCCCCAACAAACAAATACCAGCACATTTTGTTACTATTCTGTTCTAAGGACCAAGATGCTAAAATAATGTTAGATGGCTTTGTCAATAATCCCATGGTATGTTCTCCCATGGCAGGGTGGGCATAAGACGTTGCATGCTCTGACTGCTGCCCCATTTGTTCTAAGACATTAGCAAGTATTCCACAATTTAGGAAGTGCTTACAAGTGTAAATATTTGCAGAGCCCCTTATAACTAGCAAGTCTCTTCTTAGTGATTCTAGTCCCCTTAGTTCTCAACAAAAGTCAGATGAGAACCATCATCTCTTCTCTGAAATGAAGGAAAATCAAGTTTGTAAAATGTGTTCACTTCCCAGGACTACCATGGCAAATGCCATACCACAAATTGGACATCTTTAAACAGTAAAAATGTATTCTATCCCAGTCGTAGAAAAAGATGAATATAAAACAAAGTGCCAGCAGAGTGGGTTCCTTCTCGACTCTGGAATCGAGAGGCGAATCTGTTCTGTACCCAGCTTCTGCCTTCTGGAGATTTCTACACATTCCTAGTGTCTTTGGCTCGTGGGCACATCACTCAAATCTCTGCCTTCATCTTCACAACATGTTTTCTCTGTGCCCTTTTCTTACAAGTACACTAGTCATTGAATCTAGAGCTAACGCCAATCTACTGTGGTAAAGCCCTATCCCAAATGAGGTCATATGTTAAAAGTCATGAGTGAATGGGAATTCTGTGTGATCAAAACTCACTACCAAAGAAAAGTTAATCAGTTTCAGAATTGGATGATAAATCATGGAATGAGGACTCAAACTTAGGTTTTTCTCACTCCCATCTAAATCATGTCATAGGTTGGACCCTCTGAGTATATACTGATATCATTCTGCCTCACATTGGCAAAGAGTTCCTGCTTCATTCGATAGTTTCCAAGCTAGAGCAATTAACACAGAATTAAACATGGTGGCTGTTACCTCTGACAACAGGTAGTGGCCACTGTCAGTTTCTTGCACCATATTTTCGATCAATAGGTATTGTATAAGTCTCTTTTCATCTATCTTAGAATGCTTTACAGCCTTGTTTCTTCTCCTACAGTGACTTTCCCTCAGTCCAAATATACATACTCAAAATTTAAGTGTAAATGAATGTCGGAAGGCCCGAGACAGATACAGATGCTCACTCCACTTCCTGATAAGCTTCTTTAGGCTGATTCTAATCAACATCTAATTTTTGTTATAGTTTGTTCTCCCCCATTCTCCTTTCTTTGTCTCGTTACTTCTTTTTTATTTTCCTTTCCTCTTCCCCATCCTCCTTTTCTTCTTTCTTTCTATAAATTCACACACATATGTTTATTTTTTTAATATTTGAAAACTGGACCTGTACTAGATATGTATGGACTTTTATGATCACTGTTCCCTAGACAATACAACACAAATATTAATATAACATTTAGATTGTAGGACACATTGTAAGTAACATAAAGACAATATAAGCATAGAGCAGGATGAGTAGCTTATTATGTATAAATACCATGCCATCTTGTACCAGGAATTTCAGAATCTATAGATATGAGTATCGGCAAAAGTCCTGGAACTGATGCCTCATGCATACTGGGGGAAATAGTATACTCATGTGCAACATGGTTAGATGTATACACACATGCATTCACATGCATATCCAGCCTCAAACACAGAAATTAACATCATAGGAAAGATCATAGCTTCCCATTGCTGAGTGTCTATTACAATAAACTTCATGAAGAGGATGCCTAATGAATCATTGATAAATGATGTCATACACTTAAATAAGTTGAGATTTCTTCCATACAGTGATATATTTACAAAGAAAAAGATCATGAAGATTTAAAATAATAACCGTTTTTGAACAGAAGCTCACCGTTATTAAAGGAGTGGGTGTGGTTCTCATATGTGAGCACATGTGCTCCACACCGAGTGTCTTCCTCAATCACTTCTCCACCTTATATTTTGAGGCACAGTCTCTCTTTAGACCTAGATAGCACCCATTGGTTATGCTGGCTGGCCACAGGTCCCAAGGATCTTCTCTCTGCCTCCCGGGTGCTGGCAGGACAGACACCTGCAGACAGCTTTCACAGCGGAGCCTGAGGCCTCATGCTTGCACCCTGAGCACTTTCCTGACAGACTCCTCTCCTCGTCCTCGACAATTATCTCTTAAATAACATAATCCAATACCACAATCACAAATAATCACAAAGTGTCCTCACAGTCTAAAACACCAGCCAAATGGCTTGTTTTTATGAGATGTCCAAAGCACCTGGCCCCATGTTTCCGAGTGTAGAAGGCTTGAACTTTTCTCATTGTTTTCTAAGTCTATTCATTTTTTCTAAAACATTGTAATTGAAATATAATACTTTTTCCTTTTCGCCCTCCACCTTTCCTATGTCCCCCTACTCTCAAGTTAATGACCTCTTCTATTATAATTATTATTATTATTTGTGAGTGTGTGTATTTGAGCATATATATACATATATATGTATATATATGCTCAAATACACATATATATGTATATATACATATACATATATATATATGTATGTATCCCACTGAGTCAGTTTTTGTTGCTTATGTTGAACATTCTTTTCAAGTACTTTTTCTGACTCTTCCTCTAAACTAAGCCTTCTTGTGTCTAAAGAACATCATTATGAGGCTCAGTCTGAGAGAGAGGAGAGACAGAGAGAAATGGAGAGAGAGAGAGAGGATTGATGTGTTGTTACCTGCTGAGTCTTTCTCTACTAAAATGTAACTTAGCCACACTGGTCAACATGGTGACTTCATGGGGCTTTGTACTAATGGCTCAGGTTCTAAGGAGAACTTCAAAAATGTTATAAAAAAAAAAAGTAAGCCTCTTCCAAAAATCCATGCTTGCCTAATTCCAAATTAAAAGCAGTAATGGAAATTAAGACAGATCCAGTCTGGCCATGGTGTTAGGCAGGATACCAGCAGCAAAAAGAAGGTTACTGCTTAGGATCAGGGAAGGAAGGCAGAGGCTGATTCGACTGCACAGCATCATAGAATCACCTAGGAAACCATCTTCCACCCGAGTATCCTTCCAAACAACAGATAACTAAGGATACAGTTGATGAACACTGTTTCCTTCACTCTTTTCATTGCATCTCTCCTATCCCTGGTCCTCTGGAGAAGGCAATAGCTGTCTTGCTACATGCTGACAATGCTTTTGGCTGGCTCTGTGATGACACTTTGGCAGTGCCAAGTTCTTTCTTCTGAGGATGTCTCTCCCTTGGCCACCAGCATGTAGGCTGCCTGATATTTCTCTTCACGCTTTCACTCCCATTTCCTTTCAGCTTAAATACAACTGTAAGTGCTCAGAGAAAGACAATAACACTGTCATAGCTTCCTCTGCGGTGCACCGTGGTTCTTAGCATGGGGCCCTGATTCTCTGGGTGTCATTATCCCCAGCGTCATTACCCACATATGGACATTGCATTCTGGCTCTGGAACCTGGTTGTCTCTTAATCTTCCCCTCTGCAATTGCAGCTTGCTGACTGTACCCTCCAGGGAATGGACACTCTTGTTCTAGGATGGTTTCCTACTGCTCATAAATGGAGCCTGTTTTATCCTTTTAAAGTCATCTTTTAGCCTGGAGTCTAGTGCAAGGTAAATATTCATGATGTTAATAAATACTGTCGGGAATGCTAAGCAAACAGAGATTGAGCTTACCTATGAAGGTTCTCCTGTTGTTGATAAGTGGGATTTCAGAAATGAGAGGGACCTTAAACACACATCCTAAACATCAGGACATTGAGACACACCCAGGGAGCAGTGCTTGCCTGCATTCTCAGGCAAGTCAATGACAGGGGCTTGGATGGATTCCTCAAGGAAAGGCTTTCCATTTCATCCCCTGCATTTCTCAGATGCTCCTATATACCCAGCATGCTATTGGCTTTACATGGTAGCCAACAGTCAGGCCAAGGACCCTCTTCATTGTACCAACAATAGGGAGTGGCTCCTGGCACACTATCAGTGGCAGACCATGACCACAGCATCCTGAAAAGCACTGCCTTTTGGATACGCAGTTTCACATGTCACATGGAGTATGAAGAGTATTGTCATTTTTCACAGTAGTGGATCTAAGAGTGAGCATTGGCACCTCAAAAACTTCCATATCCCTTCCCAAGCTCTTATTCTTTCTCAAGTATGTCATTACTAACTGATCATATAGATATGCTAACAAACGTCACCTTATCTGTCACTATATATGCATATTATATAAAAACAGATTGTATAGTATGCTGTGTATATTCTATTCTGTGCAGAATCTGAAAGTGCAAGCCTGGCTTTTAACATTTGCTTCTGAAATTATTTCGGGGAGTCAGAACTATGAAATCTTCATAGCAGAAGCAGAAATAAGCTCTGAAACTGGCATTTTCAAGCCTCTACCTTATGAACTATGAAGTGCTAACACAGCAAAACTTGTGAGTCAAGGCACTGGCCAGGACACTCGGTGCCCTGCCAGACATATCGTAGCTCTTCTTGGTTCAGCCATGTATATGTGACTAGACAGTTCCAGAACCTGGCATTAAGAGCTGGTTACACCTGGTATTATACTTGTCCTGGAGCCTAGAATTAAAGTCCTCAGGAAATATTTTATAGGTGTGGGGGGTTTGGGGGTGGGGGATGGGGTGTGTGTGTGTATGTGTGTTTGATAGATATGTCAACTTCAATTGAAATGCATAAATCACTGAGTGCCAGTACTGAAAACAATCTTTTGGGTTACTACATGAAAGAATTTTCAAAACAACAAAATTCTTTAGATGCACATGTGAAAAGAACCTTGAAATGTGGAAGAGAAATAATGAATCTAGTCTCTGGGCACGAACGCTGCCATGTTTACTGGAAAATAATTATTGGTAGAAACCTTGATATATCTGTCACTCGCCTTAGATTCCAAGAAGCAGCATCTGAAAATCAATGACGTAATATTTTTTACCAGGAGCCTGAGGCTTGGGGAGAGAAGAAACTTACTAAGAAAGCGGAGAATTGAACTTCTATAGAGGTAGCTACCCCACAATTTCATGTCCTTTCTAGTATAATATGTGGTTGACTTTCACAGTTTTGTAAGTAGGAATTAAATGGCTTCACATCTTATAATTATATTCCCTTCTGAACTAAGTTGTATATTGTGGAAGCAGGAGTTGGGACAGATATTCAATGGCTCTAATCTATACCACAATGTTGACCTACACAAAATGTCAATTACAACCATTAAATACAACTATTGTTTTTTATCCCACAAGACATCATTTAACATCTCTAAAAATATTAATATTGTTAAAATCACCTTATCTTAGCTGGAAAATATTACCATATTCTTTTTATACTTAGACAAAATTACTGTTAAATACTAATAAATTATGTGATGCTTTAACAGAATGTGCAGCATCTAAGTTAATTAATGATCCTGGGTATGGAAGGAAGGAGGGGAAGAATTCATTACAATGTTACCTGTAGCTTCATGTACCCTACAAACAAAGTTAAATGCCAGCTTCTTTCAGAATTACTGCCATTATATACTAAAAATGATGTGCCTATTGAGGAATAATAAACAATAATAGCTTCTAGCATTGAATAATACCTTTTATTCACAGCTTTGAAAGTTCTTCAGGAGTATTAAATAATTAAGTTAGCCACATGCCCACAAAGTAGGCATTAGGTTTCTTGTTTCATAGATGTGTTCATTTACTGTAGTATGAGTTACAACCCAAGTTTGCTGTATTTGAATAAGAAAAATTACACTGAACCATACCATTTGCAGATCCAATTTGCAATTTCTTTTAAAATGGGCAAAGAACCTAACTAGACTTTATCTAAGAGAATAGCAAATAGCAAATAGCAAAGAGCTATGAGAAGACATGTTCAGCATCCTTATTCAACAGAGAAAGGCATGTCAAAACCACAGTAAGATATCACCTCACACCAATTAAACATTAATAAAAGCTAGCAAATAATAAGTGTTGACAAGAATGTGAAGAAGGAGACCTGAATACTCTCAGTGGGAATGTGGATTGGCAAAGCCACTACAGACAACAGCAAGGACCTCATAAAGAAATTTAAAGTTGAACTGCCATAGCACCAAGTAATCCTGTTTTTAGATATACATCCAAAGAAAATGCAATGTCTACATTGTAAAGAAATCTGTAATCTCCTGAGAATTCAGCATTCACAATAGCCAAGATATGGAAATAACTCAAGCATCTGTTGACGCATAAATGCGTCCAGAAATTGCTACTTAGACCTATCTGTAACAGTGTCATCCATCCTTTAAAAGGAGAGTCTGCCGCTTGCTACAACCTAAATGGAAACTGAGGATAACAGACTGGAATAAGCCAGAGAAAGATTCACACTGTATGATACTTGTATTTGGAATTACATGAAATTGTTTATTTGGTTTCAAATGTTAATTTACAGAAACAGGGAATAAGCATGACTACCAAGTACAGAGAGGAGGAGAAGGATGCTGCAGGATATAAGTCAAGAGTTCCCAGGAAGTAGATAGAATAGTGAATAGAAAGAACAGTGAATCTAGAGATCTAATTCTCAACCTGAAGAGACACTTCAACAAAATTCTATTGAGGCTGAGATTCTTGCTAAATGAATAGATCTAGCTGCACTCAACACAAAACTGATGATGGTGGAGACTATGCAAGATGGTTGGTATGCTAATTTTTACCATTTTATTATTTATATATAACCTGTAATGCTATGTTTGTTTTAATAACGCATAATAAAATCTCTCTCTAACATTTTCAGGGTCAGCAAGATGGCTCAGTGGATAAAGAAAGGCAATGGAGGCACCTCTGAGATCATCAAATGACATTTCCCTTGATTTCAGGAGGAAATGGGACCTAGATGGCAGGAAGGCCCACTGACCTTCACAGGCAATGTGTCTCACTGAACTTCATAGACAGGCCAGCCTTGTACAGGACAGGTGAAAATCATTGGCGTACATAAATTTTGGCTGGCAAAAGTTTAGTTTACTTCATGAAAATTTGTTCTAAATTAGTGATTCAAACCCAGACCGTAGCTTCTTTTTTATGGTCTAAGTTGAAGGTGATTTTTATAGGTTTAAATTATAGAAAAATGATTAATACTATTTGGGAGTAATGGGGACTCATTACACAGCTTGAGTTTGTCTGAAACTCGCTATGTAGCCCAAGTTTACCTCAAATTTAACTTTCTTGTGCCCAAGTTTGCCAAGAGATAGGATTAAAGGTGTATGTACCACATGTGGCAAGAATAGCATTTTTGCTAAGTGAAAATTATATAATAATCAAATTTCAGTGCCAGTGGATAGTTCTGTTAAAATACCATTATGTCCATGTGTCTGCTTACTACCATCAATAATTTTCAAGCCACAGTGAGACTGAACAATGACCAAAAAAGCACAGCCAGAGCCCCAAAGCCTCATCCATCATGAGATTTCTTACAGAAAAACATGCCAACTCCTCTTCTAAATGAGATATCTCAGAGATGTATATTATGTGTATGTGTGAATAGATTATTTTTCTTTACAATTTGATTCATATTTGTGTCATTTGTACATCTGTAAGCTTATCAAACTATTTATCAATATATCAAATGTCCTAGAATTTTTCTTGGCTTTTCAATAACTGATGACTCTTTCACAAATCATATTTAGACAGATATTTATCATTTAAAAATATTTTCCAGAATATTATTTCAGTAATCTCTCACAAAAGCCATTTGAGGTATACCTGGAAAGGCTTACTATATACTTTTCAGAAAGAAAAACTGGGCCTCAGAGAACTTAAGGGATTTTTCTAGGAGCAGTGTTCCCTGAGTAAATCATTACTCCCCCAGCTGGAGAACCCAGGTGGTTCTGATAGACTAGTAATCTTCCTAAAGGTTACAAAATGATGAGATTAGTAAGTCAGTAGCATTCTAAAATCAAAACCAGCCCCAGTCCCCATCACCCACATGGCAGCTCACAACTGCCTATAATTCCAGGAGATCTGATACCCTCACACAGACAGAACAGCAATGTGCATAAAATGCAAATAAGTAATTTTTTTTAACAAAAGAGGTAAGGACACAACAACAACAAAACTCCAGGCCAATACACCCCATGAACACAGATATAAAACTCCTCAATAAAATACTTGCAAAACAAGTATAGACATATATAAAAAAGATCACCCACCAAGATTAATAAAGATGCAGGGACGAGTCAACATATGTAAATTAATAAATGTATTAAATAGTTAAATGTATTAAGTAATATAAATAGGCTTAAAAACAAAAGTCATATGACAAAATCCAACATGCCTTCATGATAAAAGTTCTAGAAAGAGTAGGACTAGAGGGGACATATCTCAACAGAGTAAAGGCTGTATATGACAAACCCATAGCCACCATTATCCTAAATAGAGAAATACTCAGAGTAATCCCATTAAAATCAAGAATGACCCATGATCATGGCAACTCTTATAAAGGAAAACATTTAATTGTGGCTGGCTTACAGTTTCAGAGGTTCAGTCCATTATCATCGTGGTAGGACATGGTGGTGTGCAGGTAGACATGGTGCTGGAGAAGAGGAGCTGTATCTTGATCCACAGGCAACAAGAAGTGAACTGTGTGTCACACTGAGCATAGCTTGAGCAAAGGAGACCTCAAAGCCCACCCCCACAGTGACCCACTTCCTCCAACAAGGCCACACCTACTCCACACCTCCTAAAAGTGCCACTCCATATGAAGGCCATTTTCTTTCCAACCATCACAAATGGCCACTGTCCTCACTCTTTCTCAATATAGTGCTAGAAGCACGAGCTGGAGCAACAAGGCAAGAGAAGGAGATTAGACAAATATAAATATGAAAAACAAGAAGCCACGTTATCCATATATGCGGATGACATGATTTTATACACAAGAAAAAATTCCACCCAGAAAACTCTGGAAATGATTGCTAATTTCATCAAAGTGGCAGGATACAAAGCCAACTTAAAAATCAGTAGCCTTTCTATACTACAAATAAACACACTGACAAAGAGATCATGGATAAATTCAAATTCACAATGGCCTCTAAGATAATAAAATGTCTAGGAGTAAACACAACCAAGGAGATGAAAGACCTGTACAATAAAACCTTTAGATCTTTGCGGAAAGATTGGGCAAGATACTAGTAAACAGAAGAGCCTCCCAAGCTCATGGGTTGGTAATTTAATATTGTGAAAATGACCATTCTACCAAAAGCAGTTTACAAATTCAATGTAATTCCAATCAAAAGTCCCACAATAATATTCTTCACAGAAATGGTCATTTTTAAAATCACCAAATTCATGTGAGACCACGAGAGACACCCCCGCCTCCCAGAGAGCCAAAGCAATCCTGAACAAAGAGAATGGCACTAAAGGGATTGATTACCAATCTAGATTTCAAGAAATCGGTCACATAAGACCACGTAAGTAGAGGCGTTAGGGCGAGCTCGGAACAGCACAGCTGAGAGAACATGAGGACTTGAAGGATGTCAGCGTCAGTGAAAATACAAAGAAAAAAAAAAACATTCACAATCAACTGTTACCTGATGGCCTGTTACCTTGTGATATGAAGGGCTAAAAGAAAAAGAACATGAGATACCGCTCGGGTTTCCAGCTTAGGTAGCGAGAAAGGTTTCAATGCCTCTTAACAGGGAAAGTGGAGGCAAGGTTGAAAAGGGACAATGATAAGGCTCGTTTTAGAAGTGCTGACTCTGGTGTTCTGTGTGAACATTCAGATAGAGATGTCAAGACAGCAACCTACACCAGAATGGAGTGTCAGGGCTTCAAGAAAGATGCCAGGCAGGGAGCCATTGGAGAACAGGGGGTAACTAAAGCTCATTGTTTGTCCAACAAATATTTATTGAACACCTATTGTGTGCCAGAAATTGTTTTAGACGCTAGAGGTATGGAAGAAAGAAAATAGATTTTTTTTAAAAAAAAAAATTCAATCAGTGCAGTGGAAGTTATATTCTAGAGGGTACACATAAAGCCACCATTACAAATTATGCCAGTGCCAGAGAGAAATAGCACCAAGTGCTACAAACAGGAACAACAAAGGATGTATCTTTACTGAGAGACAATGGGCTGCACTGAGAGACGGTGACAAGTTAGGTTAACTGAAGGACTCTCCAAGAGAAACTGAATATGTGAAGGAGAAGGAAGGGGAAAGGGTTCCCTCCCATCGCCCTGAAATGGGTCTGCATGGTTGGAACTTTACCTGGATGGGAGAGAGGAAAGGTGTGTTCAAGAGCTATACATACGGGGAAAGTCTACTGCAGCACCAATCCATAGATCAGTCGTCAGCTTGTGGACTAGAGAAGCCAACAGCTCATCAAAGGAGCAGGGGAAGACATCCAGATCATATCAAGCCAGAACAATGTGATGTATGAGCCCTCCCTCCAAATAAACATAAAAAGAGACATCATTATTAGTGGCTAATTTATCGACTGGATATGTGCTTGTTCTTCAGGGAAACTGGAAGGGGATAGGTGGGGCACTTGGTTGAGAATAAGGAGGTTCAAGAAAAGGGGACACAAAATGAGGAGAGTGAAATGACACAAGAGAGATTCAGATTCAGCCTGAAACATGGGGAGATCTGCAGAACAAGCCCAGGGAAAGGAGCCAGATTCAATGGCCACATGCAGGCTTCCACCTCCGAGGAGCTTCCCTAAGCGGCAGCATTTAGTAGACCCAGGAGCTGGAATGGGGAGGCAGAGAATAACTGTGCAATAGAAACAGAGTCTTCTTCGACAGTGTAGACATATTTGGAAATTGATCATTGAAAAGGATACACAATTATAAATATCCTAAAATTCGCTGAAATGTAGTTCTACATGTTAATTACATATTAAGAAACCCTTTTAAATGTTTTTAATGGCATGGGCCACCTCTTCACTAGTCACAATGTGACCCAGGGATGGAAAGAGAGGTTTAGATGACTAGATCATGTGATTTTTGTTTTCTAAAGCCGGCATTATATTGAATGACCCATGGTTGGATGTGCTTTAGTTGCATTTAACAAGGATTTGGGAAACTCAATTACCTGAAGATGGTTCTTCTACCTGGGAGGAGACCATCACAGAAGTGCGTGAACAGTTCGGTGTTTTATAGACCTCGAGGTACAAATTCAATCCTGGCATCTGCACTATAAAGTGCGCAAGGCAGAGATATCGCTCCATTTCACAGAGGAGCAAGATAACCCTGGGCCAGGGAGGCCATGCTGTGCAGATCCTCGCTGCTGGTAACTGGTGTATCTAGTTGTATAGCAACTCAAGTCTCCTGACAAAAACTCCAGGACTTTCTCATACGGTGTGGTAAACTGCACCTCAGGTTGTTTTTTATTGCCGTAGGATTATAAACAAAGCACAAATATGAAACAGAAAGCAAATAGAAATAAATAATAAAGTGCTCTATCATATAAAACTGATTGATGGAATCAAAAGTGATTGAGTTTTCTTACATTATTAACTGAAGTATAATTATATCATTCTCCCTTTTCCTTCCCTCTAATTCCTTCCACATTCCCACTCTCAAATTGATAGCTTCTTTTTCTTTGATTCCTAATGTGACATACATATACATGTTCAGATAGATACTAGATACACATGCACAAATATATAGATACAGCCTACTGAGTCCATTTTTCTTTTGTTGGCGTGTATATGGTTACAGGAGTGACAACTTTGTTTTAGATGAACAATTAAGAGGCTTATTCCTGGATGAGGCTAATTCTCCTTCTCTCAGCAGCCATTATTTACCTGTCTCTCTTTAATATGATCACAGGAGAAACCTTCCCAAAACTAAGAAAAAACATACTCATACAAGAAGCACGCAGACCCTCAACTAGAAAAGGCCAGAAAAGAAACTCCACCAAGCATACCATTCTTAAAACATCAAATATATAGAACAAAGAGAATAAGTATTGATAGTTGCAAGTGGAAAAAAAATTACAAGTCACAGAAAGGAAAACCCATCTGAAAAGTGATTTATTCTTGAATACTGTATTTGATTATGTTTGTAATTTAGATCATGCCATTATTTTTGAAAAGCAAGACATTAAGCTCCTTAGATTCATGAGATGAATCACTCACTCTACAATGAAGTCTCAACTCTCCAGGTTCATGCAGGGACAATAGCAAGTAGGTATTCATCTGCTGGTTTGTTTGTTTGTTTGTTTGTTTGTTTGTTTGTTTGTTTTCTATGCTGGGGTTCAAACCCAGAACATTGCATATAACAGTCAGGAGCTCTGCCATTAAAGTACAGCCCCTGTCCAGTAATTTTTTAACCCTTTAGAAGTGCCAAGCCTCACATTAGCGAGCATTAAAAATTAACCGGTTGGTGGTGGCGCGCACCTTTAAGCCCAGACGTCTGGAGGCAGAGGCGGGCAGCAGATCTGATCTGCAGACCAGCCTGGTCTACAGAGCAAGTTTCAGGACAGCCAGAGCTACACAGAGAAACCTTGTCTTGAAAAACAAACAAACATACATGCATTAACCCTATCCAGAGCTGGTGAGATGGCTTAGTGGGTAAAGCCCCCTGCCACTAAGCCTGACAACTTAAATTCAGTCTCCAAAACCCACATGGTGGAGATAAAGAAGCAACTCCCACAAACTGACCTTTGACCTCCTTACTGACTTGCACCATGTCACATATGCATACACATGCATACACACAACATAAATCAATGTAAAAAAAATTAAATTAAGACTGTCAAGTTGTCAACTGTCGCTTTTCCCTCCTTCCACTGGATAATCACCTAAATGAATTGTAATTAATTTGCTTGAAATATTATTCACAAGTTGTTCTTTACTCCAAAACTTAGAAGGAATGTAAAGTAGAAATTACATCATAAGAGAGTAATAGGGAAGAAAATAACAGGGAAAAAGCTTGCCAAAATTAGAACAATTTATCTTTAAGATAAAGCTTCAGCTGGGCAGTGGTGGCACACGCCTTTAATCCCAACACTGGGGGAGGGGGTGGGCAGAGCCAGGTGGATCTCTGTGAGTTCGAGGCCAGCCTGGTCTACAGAGCAAGATCCAGGACAGGAACCAAAAACTACACAGAGAAACCTTGTCTTGAAAAAAAAAAAAAAGAAGAAGAAGAAGAAGAAGATAAAACTTCAATTGAGTCACGACCAGGAATGTGTTAAAATTATAGTATGAGGCAAGACCAGTCAGACACAATCAACTTAAGGTAGAGTCAGCTCCACCACGGGCTTGGCTAGATAGATGGATACTTTTTCAGAGTTATCTCAAGTTGCCACTATCCCTCAAAGGGCAGAACAGACAATAAGCACAGAGGAAGAGTTTCAATGCCCAGTCATCACAATATGGGGTTAAAAATGACCCCATCCAGCATGTCACAGTGGATGCCTTCAGAGTCACCGTGTCAACTGAAATCATCTCAACTTTCCCAACAGTCAAGCTATCAGTGGCCCACCCCATCTGATCTAACGGAGTGTGTCACAGACCATGGAAAAGCTCATTTCTGTGACCCAGCAAGTGACCCCATCTACCCCTCATCTGCCAGCAGGGGATTGGTCACCAAAGCCAATACTGCAGCCCTCTACACAATCATCGGGGTTACTCAAGTGGCCATGTCTACCAGTGAACAAGGAGTGCTCACCCCCACCCACCGACCGAGGCCTCGACCTCAGTATTAATTCACTTGCTGCTCAAGATCTCTGCTGCTCCATTAGCAAGTTTTAGTTCGCAAATAACTTTGACATTTTAGTTCCCTTTCTCTTACTGTAACTTTTTTGTAATAATAAATACCTTGAATTTTATATATTATTTAAGTTGTACTTAAATTTTGTTTTTTAAACATTCCCACTTGCGAATTCCTCCTACAGAACAGTCTCTATGAAAATGCAGCTCAATGAACAAGTCCAACACCAATGAACATGCCAACAAACTGCACAGGAGAAAGCCCATGAGGCCTCAATCCTATTCAAAAAAATATAGGCAACTAAATAAAGCCAAGAGCGGGCTCTCCTCCAGGAAAGAGCATACTGATTGCTTGTTCAATGTCAAATGATCAGCCCTGCAAACATACATAGAAGTAACATTATATGGACTCAATAGGTTATATTTAGTAATACATATGTATGTACAAATACATATATGCATGCAATAACAATTGATGAAAACAGAAGCCAGGATTTGAAGGAGGGGGAGGGAGAGTAGACCAGGGTTTGGATGGAGGAAAGGAAAGGGAGAATTATAATTAAAATATAATCAAAAAAGCAAACACGAACAATGTCAGTCAACTAACTGACAAGATGGCTGAATGGGTAAGGAGCTTGTTAGCAACCTGAGTTCAATCCCTGGGACCTGCAGAGTGGAAGAAGAAAATCAGCTCCCTCAAATTGTCTTCTGATCCCCACACATGCACCACAGCATGTGTGCATTTACACATACCCACATTCTCACTCAGTATATGAATGAGAAAAAATGCTTTTTAAAATGCAGCTCAAATTCATACTGCTGCATATTCATCTGCTGATGTATTTTCCACTAGCAGTTTAGGGGTAAATACATTAGTTTTGAGGGAAATGTATTTTCATTGATAAGTTGATAGCAGACAAACTCATTGACTTTTTGATTATCTCCCAAAAGAAATCACCTCTCACTGTATTGCAGACTACAAAGAAGAGGAACTAAAGGGTCTTGGAGGAAGAAACAAAGAGATATGCATACATATATATCCACACCTCATGGTTAAAAAAAAAAACATCTCATCCTCAAAACTCAGTCTTGTCCACAAATATGAAACATTTTAGCAGTCCTTACACCTTTAAAAAATGCTATCCATTGCTATTTTCCTTTCAGTTTCTATTACTAACCTGAACTAATCCTGCATCCCAGGCTTTCAACCCCTGGAATATGCCATCCTGCCTCATGGCTCCTGACTTTGCATCTGCTGCTTCCGCCACCAGAAGTTGATCCTTCCTCCTGATTTCCTCTTCTGACAAACTCCCACTCACAGTGGAAGGCAGTTCCCATCTGCATCAGCTTTCCTGATCCACCCAAACAGCTACCCACTCCCTTGTGCGTGTGCCAATCCTATACCTATTATTTATCTCCTTTTGCATGAAGGACTTGTTTCTTGCCCTAACTTGTTTCTCCCATCAGCTTCTGAGTTTCTCCCAAAGACCATGTACTGTTCAGCTTTGTTTCCTTAGTAATTGACACATCAAATTGTGTCCTATAGAAGTTTCTGAATCAAGTTAACCTGTTCACGGCCTAAAGAATAAAACATCATCATTGAAAGAACAGTTTTTAAGTTCCACAGAAAATGTGACATGTGAACATGAGTCCCACAGGAAATTTGTGACTTTATTCTGTCCTTTCTTGAGAACATTTATCTTGATTTTAAATTTAGAAAACATGAATAATGGGAGATGTGGAGGAGCTAGCACATTTCACTGGCCAACACCTAACCCTACCCCAAAAGAAATTGAATTCATTTTTCCCTAATGCCTCAAGTTGCTAGGAAAATGTTGATGGTCTAGACTTCAAAAACTATCACTGTCAAGTTGAATCTGTTTCTTTCGGCCCATTGGAGTCATAGGCATATACATACTAGATAGCCAGAAAGGTAAAATCAGGGGAAATCCCACAGCACTTACTACATCTGAATTACTTGGGTCAGTGAACCCCAAGAAAGTGCAGAAACAGGGCCAGAAGACAAATGGAACACTGCACTCTCAGGCTCACTGGCATTTATACTGCCCCATGCCTTTAATTGACATGTATTCATTGTATGCTTGATGGGTTTCTAAAGATATTTTCACACAACTGTACCATGGACTTGAGCATGCTCACTTCTGCCCATCTCTTTCTCTAGATCCCCTCTTCACTCCAATTATTTCCATTGGTTGCCCCAACATAATAGGACCCACAGATGGGGCGAGGCATGTGATGTTAGGCACATGATTTTAGGCAGGGTGAATAGGGTGTCAATCAGCTGCATGAACTTGAGCAAGAGACTACTTTCTGAATTCTGAGTCCTCCACTATAAGATAAGGGGGTCTATATACACAAACCTGAGCATGACACATTATTTAACCTGATTTTGTCATTCGATAATACACATATATAATATTACATAGTACAAATACAAACAATTTTTGCCTATAGGTTGTATTAGTAAATAATAAATCATGCAATAAAAGATTGATGATAAATGATTTAGATTTTTTCAATACACTGGTAGGGAGTTCTAACACCAAATCACCTGACCTCCCCTGAAGTCTGCAGGATAACTTTGGGGGAGGGGCATGAAGACAGAAGGAAAGACTAGTTTATCAACAAAAAAAATGGATCATTTAAGACAAAACTAAGAATTTATGCTATGAGGCAATTATGTCATTTCTGTTGGTGATTGGGATGGATGTCACCTGTGGTCCTAGTCTCCCTAGATTAAGCTGATTTTGTGGGCTGGATTTCTTTTAGACATTCTATGATGTCATATGCTAAATGGCTCACAAGTAGACATTGTGGTATGCTCTCAGTTGTAGGTCAAACCAAAAAATGGTAGGGAAATCTGTCTTCAGTGGTTGTCACTCTTGCCTGTGACATGGAATTCCCTTCCATTTTTTTTGGTTTGACCTACAAGTGGTTACTATTGAATTAGGTAAATAATCACAAGTTTCTTTACATTGTTATTATGACTAGGTTGTGTGGTAGTAGTTACTCACAATTGCTTTCAAAGAGTTTTATCTAAATGCTTTTCAATACTGAAAAAAATCTACTCAGTTTTCTCAGTTTCCCTGATCCCCACCTTAGAAATTACTCCCAGGGATGTTTGTCCAGACAAAGCATTTTGTTTCTCTTTGGAGGTCAGTTGTGACAAGATCTCACTATGTGTCTAAAACTGGCCTTGAATTTATCACAAAGCTCAAATGGGGCAACCCTTCTGCCTCAGCTTCCTGAGTACTAGGATTACTGCTCCACCACTATCTACAGCTGTGAAAACTGTTACAGTTAGTCTCATAGTCTTTGCTCATTCAACCAGATATCATTTTATCATAGACAGCATAGATCAAAACATTATTTCTCTCTTATGAAATTCTGTGACCTTCTGGGAATACAACACGATCTGTATTATTAAAAAAAAATATTCTAATTAGTTCCTGTATACCCTGCAAAAAAAAATCTTATGCAAATAATTTCTAATTAAGAAAAAGACAATGGATCAAATATTCATTAAGGAAAAAATAAATGTTTAAAACTTTGCATTCAGTAGCCTTTCTTTTTTCATTGGATTTCTGAAAGCGGCAGTGATGGTGCCATCCAAGCTTTGTACAAATGATCTTACCTAACAAGTTCATGAGTAATCTCAGTACTGTGCTAATAAATAAAAAGATAAGGAACAAGATATGTTAACTGATGATATGTGTCTTGGAAGTGGACCCAGGAATGTTGCACTTTGTGGAATTTTTCAAGGCCCGTAAGGATATGAACGAAGTTAAACAGAGGCTTTCTGCCGATGTTTCCTAAATCCTCCCTGATCAGCATTAGTGGGTAATACATACTTGTAATATCACACAACAGACTCTTTCATGAGATAATTAGATGCTACTGGAATTTTTGGAAAACAGAAATTGTTTCCGAAATAGCAAAACTTGGATCTGTATCAAAACAACAAAAATAATAAAATAGACTCCAGCAACACAAGAGCATTTTGAATTCACACAGGATTTTCTATGAGATTTTTTTGGGGGGAGTTTTCAAGACAGGGTTTCTCTGTGTACCAGCTGGAACTTGCTTTGTCGATCAGACTTGCCTGGAACTCACAAAGATCCGCCTGCCTCTGCCTCCCTGGTGCTAGGATTAAAGACGTTCACCGCCACTACCCGACTCTATGGGATTTTTAATTTAAGGTTTACAATCATTCTGTATAGTGTAGTTTGCCATCGTATGATGATCGATACATCTTCAGGAAAGAATCAAACAAACGATGACCAGCAATGGATTATTAGTCCCATTTATAGGTGGAAGAATGGAACCTTGGAGTGGGAAAAGTGACAGAGTCAGGAAATGATGGGAGTGAAAGAGTCCACTCCTGGGGTGAGTCCACGGCACAAGTGCCTCACGTTTACACAGCACTTCTGGATCTGCAAGTGAAACTGCCATGCTTTTCATGTACGCCAGAGAGTCCTCTTGATGCTTCCATGATAAATGTCAGCTGCATAGAGAATGTATGGATAATCAGTGGACAAAAATAGTCAAGAAGATGGGCTGAGCCCATCTCACTTTTCAGAATATGAAGAGTTTTCCACCTTACCCTTTGTAACAACGACATGAAATTCTTTGAACTGTATACTCATGTGCAAGGAGCAAATGTTGGAGTAATAATTCAGTGTTGAAATAACAATCCTTTCCTAAGAAGGATGTAAAACATCCTGCTGAAGTTCTATTTTATGCACAGTGAAAACATCAAAGGCTTAAGTTCATTTCCACATTGTCTATGTGTAAAAGATTGCTGTCTGACCAAATTCTACTCTCATGTCTTTCTTGTTGATACAATTCCTATATTGTTGACACTATCAATATATGTATGTATATATGTATGTATGTATGTGTCTTTGCAGAAAGAGAATATGTTCCATTGAAAATTCACCCTTTGACCCCCTCTCCTTGTGCGTCTCTCTCTCTCTCTCTCTCTCTCTCTCTCTCTCTCTCTCTCTCTCTCTCTCTCTCTCTCTCTCTCTCAGAATCCTTTGCCTAACATTCATGTGATGGATAAATATGCAACAGAGAGGCAGACATTTTGCTTAAACTAGGAATTGATTTGAAGGGTTGAATGCAAATATCAGAACGGAAGAGCAGAGAAAAACTTAGAAACTAATGACATCACAGCGTCACCATACCAACGTCTTGACTTCTATGTTAAGGGACAATTAATTCTATTTAGTTTGCCACTTTTACTTCTGTTACTGGTGGGTCAATTTAATCATAACTATTGAATTTCTGCAAACATGAGAGGAATAAAAAAAACCATAACATTTTTATTTTGCCAAAATTTTAAATTAAAGACAGCTGGGTAATACACGGACAAGTATTCCACAGTATTGTGGGATAAAAGAAGATAATTTTCCCCTAAATGAGGCAATCAGAAGTGGAACTTTATCAGGAGTCTGACTCATGCCAGGAAGACAGTGGTGGAGTTTGGAACTCTGCATAGTGCTGCAGAGATGAAGTGGAGGGTGGGGAGGGAAATCATGAATGAGAATGATTTCAGAGCAAAAGATAAGTGCATCTACAAGGAAAGAGAAGATGCTTGGTGCTGGAGTGAGTGGTCCACCCAGACCCCCGGGACATGGAACCAAAATAGAAACATGGCACAGAAGTGAGTCTATCATTGTCTGTTGTTTGAAAGAATTCAGGTGGACCAGAAAAATATCTACACTTGTGATATTTTTATAGAATATTTTAACAAATGCATATTTGATAAATGTAAATTGATTAACTTACAAAAGCCTTCAAAAATAGGGAAGCCTTTTTTTTTTTTTCTCAAAAACCTGCATGAGACACACTATTTCTTCCCCATCCTTTCTGGAACTCCATCATTAAATTCACAAGGGTTCAGTTGCAGAGACAGAGACCATTGCCCTAAAACAATTAACATGTCATCAAAACCTCATTGCATAAGGGAAGGGGAATTTTAAAACACTTACTGTTAACTTATCAATACCATTTTAATCTACATACTCCACACGTATAATGATTTCTATAACACGGTGGTTTTTTGTGGGATTATTTTATATGGCCCACCCCCAGGATATTGGACAATGTTGAAAGCCATTTCTTGTTCTTACAATTGGAGTTGGAGAGTTGGAGAAGGTCGTATTAGCACTGAATGGACAGCAGCCCTGACTGCTGCTAGACACCCACTCGGCAACTCAGAGGATGCCTACCCCCTGCCAAAAAAAAAAAAAAATCCCAGAATTATCCCACACAACAGCCACTTCAAGGTTATGGAAAATCTCTTTTTGTTCATGTATTATTTTCAGAGTACCCAATGAGAGCACACACCTAGCAGTATTGAATCATAAAAATGTGAAGCTGGTCCATGATTCTTGGCACTAAGCAGTTTCAAATGTATTTCCCTGTTCACAGGATGCTTGAAATGAATTAAAGACATGCTTATGAGATACATACTATTTGGCAGGCACAGTGTAAAAACTTTACAAAGACATCATTGAATCCATGGAAGACTCCTAAGGCATGAATGTCATAATCATTTTACAGAAAACCCCTCTAAAGCTTTGATACACAAAGCTCCATATCCAAGACCACAGAGGATTCTAGAGCATGCTAAATATAGGAAGCTTAATGCATATTCAAGAAGCAGATATTATTCTCCATACCTTCCCTCTCCAGTAGCTTGAGGTGGGGCTATTTTATTCTTCTAAGTTCATAAAAATAGTCATTGTCTTGTACAAAGTGGTTCCTGATAATCACTGTATATGTTTCTGTATTTTATTTGACACATCATATTAAATATGATTTAACATTTTCTTAACACGCCAAGATGGCTGTGATGAATGTTCTCATTCCCCTGTACAAAATGCCATGGGACACATCACTGATTCTCGAACAATCAGAAAGCCATGATGAGCTTCTAAATAACTATTCGGCCTCTTGTTTTAAAGATGTCTTTTGGATCTAATAAAATATGCAGGGTTTCTTCCTCCTGACTGGATGGAAAGCTGTAGGGAAATAAGTTTTTCTATATCTTCATCATTTTTGTTTCCCTGGCTTTTCTGGAAGAGTTAGAATTGTCTGAGTAACTGTATCTACCTTCAGATGTCTCAACTTTTCTATGGACTTGACAAAGTTTACCAAGCTGTTTGAACTGTGTGGACCATCCTGAATGACCTTTCCATGAAGTGGAGAGCCTTACAATTTGATCTTTAGACTTTATTTGTTTGCAGCTAATTTCCATGTCGCTGAGTTTGGTTAGGTCTATCCTCTCTGGAATAATGAAGTATTACAATAATGGGCATTTTAATCACTATAGTTTAGAAAGTCCTACATTTGTCTGTCTCATAACGATACAGATGTAATGTATTAGAGTTCCCTTAGAGTATATATACTGGCATATAAACCTTACTTCAATATAACCAATTTCCTGGATGCATCCAAGCAAATGAATTTAGTTTTCAACTACCTATTTTTCTGAGGAGTAAGCCTTCATTTCTTGTTGCATATGGGCATGTTATTATCAAATAGAGAAGACACCTAGCACAGCCTTTGAAAAAGCAAGCAGATGGGCTGGAGAGATGGCTCAGAGGTTAAGAGCACTGGCTGGTCTTCCAGAGGTCCTGAGTTCAATTCCCAGCAACCAGATGGTGGCTCACAATCATCTATAATGAGATCTGGTGCCCTCTTCTGGTATGCAGGCAGAACACTGTATACATAATAAACAAATAAATAAGATCTTCTTTAAAAAAAAAGGAGGGGGGGGGGAGACACAGTCCCTTCTTTGACTTTCTGGGAGAAGTGAGTTTGGTTTCTTGGATGCATCTCAAAGAGTGGAGATGTCATAAACAGCCTTCCCTTCCAATCCACTAGGCATTGTTTAACTAGTCTCTAGCCACATGGCTTCACATTTTCTTGAAGTTTCAATTAAAATCTTAAGGTAGCGAGGCCAGGTGAAGATTCAAAGTTTTCTTCACTTTGAGGAGATTATATTTCCCCAGGATGCCTGAGGGCACTCTCTGTTGAGCTTTTTTTCTTTTTCTTTTCTTCCTTCCTTCTTTTTTCCTTTCTCTCTCTCTCTTTTTGAGAAAGGACTGCTCCCCTCTCAGCACTTCACACTTGCTGGTAGAAGCTAACACACTCACAGGGAGACTGGGAGGTTTATTCAGAAGGAACACAAGCAGAGGACACCAGCGGT
The DNA here is from genome assembly GCF_049852395.1 of Peromyscus maniculatus bairdii. NCBI lineage: Eukaryota > Metazoa > Chordata > Mammalia > Rodentia > Cricetidae > Peromyscus > Peromyscus maniculatus. The sequence goes on from NC_134863.1 coordinate 19,873,260, forward strand.
TCATAAAAATCATAGGGAAAAAAAACACAATACACTACTGAATAATCTATCGGCCCATTGACTTAGAGATGATTACATTTAAGTACATGGTTTTATGGGCACAAAATAGGTGATGGCCTGTGCCTGTGTCTCGGCAGGCTGAAAGCTGATCTCAGAGCTGCCAGGAGTCAGGTGCCCAGAACTTGGCATATCAAAGTGCTGCATTGCTTCTGTGGCTCGCCGCTTGCCTCTTTCAACCAAGATCAGCTGCTGGTTTTCAAGAACGTTCCCTTGAGTACTTAAATGCTGCTACCAGCAGTTTTATTATGGTTTGTCATGACGTTGTGGAGCTGAGCAAGCTGCATTAAGGTCGTTATGGAGAGCAGAGCAGAGCAGTCTGGAGCAGGAGTGAAGAAGATTTTAGAGCGCATAAGCTCAAACCCAGAACACAGGGGATTTGGCTCACTTGGAAAGTAGACATTGGCTTGAGAAGAGGTTTAAATGAATTTATTCTTTGACTATTTCATGCAAACATACACACACACACACACACACACACACACACACACACACACACACACACACACACACACCAAAACATAACCTGACATTCTAATAGCAACAGAAATAATATCTAGCATAAGTCTTTCTCCAGCACCTGGAAGAATCATTACTCCTTTTGATGGGATACAGATGTGGACTCATGCCCAGCTGCTAGAGAAGCAGAAACTATCAGTGCCTCCCATTGTGTAGCTCTGTCATGGAGATGCAGAAATTAGAGAGCGGAGGACTACTCCTCTACATGTGTGCACATATACATGAAGAAACACCCCAGAGAGCAACCCCACATACGGTTCTCTCTCTCCTATGACATCTGCATCTTCCCTACAGCAGTATTAGTGGGCTCCCCCTGTTGGAAATGTGGAAACTGTAATGCCTACTAGTTTGGAAATGCTAGTAAGAAGGGACACAAACCTAATAGTAGACATTGAAGAGGACAGTTAGCTCTGACAGTGACATGCTGAGATTCTGGGGGAAATAAGAATTAAAAATTATCTTAGATAAACAAGTGGAGGATGTATCTTTTTTCACGGCATTGAAGGAGACATTGGCAGGAGACGATACTTCCTTATTTAGTGCTAGGCCTGCTGATTGACCAGCTATATGTTAGAGAAGCTTTTCACAAAGCTGTTACACTCTCGTGAAAATCACTGATGAATAAGTGGAAACACAGAAATCTGGCTTTGGGAAACCAAAGAGACACAGCACAGGTGAGACCCATGCTCCAAAACCCGAGAAAGGCAGAATTGTGCCAAGACAACATAAGAAATCATGGCTAAGACATACCATTTAAAATCTATAAGAAACCAGCGAGGAATAACAAGGTAACAAGACCCAAAGCAATTGTATACTAATGGCTGATAGACTAGTGCTTATGTTACAGGAAAGCTAAATCATCAATGTAAAGAAATGGCTCCCCCATCAAAACAAATATGGAAGAGTAGCAAAAAAGATGGTGCCAACTACGAACTTTATCTTTATTAAGAGTTTTTATACCCAAACACCTTTAACTAGTGGACAGAGTAGCAATCTAGTAAACGAAGCAATGACTTCTCAAGGTAATGAATGCTTTGTCCATGACCACCCATCTCCAGACAGATGTAACCCACAGGGAAAATAAACCACCGATATGATACCATTCAGCCCCTGCTCTACCCAAGGTGTTGGAAGCCAGACCTGGCAATCCCTTGGGTTGACTGCTTTCAAGACCATACCCAGTCTAAATCCCAGCTCTATAATGAACTGCTTGTGAGCTGCCATGAGTATGTTCCTTGAAGAAGTTTGTCTACCTAGCATATTCCCAGTCCCTAACAACAGCAACAACAAAATCCCTTCACCTAACCTACTGCACCTGGCTCAGTTTGAACCTGGTTTTGACTCTACAGACTATATTCACCAGGGAACACCCAACAGAAAGACGGGGTGAAAGGAAAAACCAGAGTAAACAAGACCATCCTCCCTGGATCAGCAAGAACTGGCCTCAGAGGATCAGAACTAACTTTTTTTTTATTTTTATTTTTATTTTTTGTGGTTTTTCGAGACAGGGTTTCTCTGTGTAGCTTTGCGCCTTTCCTGGAACTCACTTGGTAGCCCAGGCTGGCCTCGAACTCACAGAGATCCTCCTGGCTCTGACTCCCAAGTGCTGGGATTAAAGGCGTGCGCCACCACCGCCCGGCTCTAACTTTTTTTAAATAATATTTACGCTGTACTCACCCTTCAGTGCTGATGTCTGTTGTATTTGGTGCAGGTTTGCCTGGGTAGGCTAAGCATCCCCCGCCCCACCCTTCTTTTTACTCCTACCGTTCATTTTTCCTTTTAAGTTCATTTTCATGAATTTGAATCAAGGCAAAATTCAAATTAATAGCTTCCCAAAACTCCACTGGCTGTAAGAGTCTCCTCATTAACTAATTGTCTGAAGTCAGCCCTCCCCTGGACTTTACTACTGATGTCAGATTTAAGTCTCCAGTACTTTTATGTTCCATAGTAGTCTGCCTTCACTGCTGCTCACTGTCTAGGACAAACTCACCTGCATCCCCACACACAGGAGCATGTGTTGCATTCAGACTCTTGCCGAAGCCCAAGGCTCTGCTCCCATTTTCTACAGATTCCAGGCTTCCCTTTCACTAGCTCAAGCTTTAAACACTGCTTCCTTTCATCCCTGCTTCATTTTTATTATAGATTAAGATCATGGTTCTTTTTACTAGTAATTCTCCTTTTCTCATCTTACTTTATTTTTTTTAAAATAACTTCATGCTTATTTACTTATTGGTAGGGGCAGTGTCTATGTGCAGATCAGAGGTCATCTTGCAGATACTGGCTTTCCACTTCTACCTTATGGATTTGGGGTCACCAGATCTGTGGCACCTGTCTTTACTCACTGAGACACTTCAGTAGACCTCTTTTTCCCATTATATTATCAGAGTTTTAGTGACTGCCTGGAGAAATAAATCAGAGTTACAGCTTTCAGTGCATATATACATACATACACACAGCTATAGATATATACCCATATATGTTTATATACACACACATACACAAGCACACATACACACACACACACACACACACACACACACACACACACATATATATATATATATATATATATATATATATATATACATACATATACATAAGCACATCTTGGTTATCAGGAGATAAGCACATCTTGGTTATCAGGAGACTAAGTCCTCTGGATTCTTCTGCCAGCTGATTATCCTAGAGGCATCTCCCTGTCTTTCGAGATTTCGAAGTGAGTAAGTCTGGTGGGGAAGGAAGCAAGACCAGAGTTCTGGTTGTTAGGCAGTGTCATTTTCAAACAGACCACTAGGACTCAGATGAAGCCTCATGCAGGCCTGCCTGAGAAACCCTGGGGCCAGGAAAAAGTGGCAACCAAGTTAGATAATTTGTATGAAAGTAGTTGGTAAATTGAGGGTTGTTATTAGAATTTTAAGCAGCTGGGGTGGGGGAGGCAGGAGGAAAGACCTTTATAATGTAAGGAGAACTAACTTTATAATTAGAAGTCCTGAACATAAGGAAAATCAGCACCATCACTTGGAATATTGGGTTTCTTTGCATATTACTAGAACAACGGTGTTCATCTCACAGACTTGTTCTGAAAGTCAAAGGCTAAATCTTTGCCTAAGTATCAATTGCAGAGTGCACCACATAGTAGGGCCTGGAGAAAATCAGCTCACAGCTTGTAGGTGACAAGCTCTGGCCTTCCTCTTGCCACAGAGCTGGCCCTCCGTTGCAGCCCATGCAGCCTGTGACAGATGATCACCCTCAGCCAAATGTGAGCATCCAATCCCACTCAAGCCCTTCCAAGCCTCTCCTTGCAGCAGTTTATGGCTTTCCTGATTTTAGTGGGTTCTCCAGCCAGAGAAACAGCTTCAGAGCTCCATTACCATTACACATAAAGGCATATTCAAGCTGCCTGATATTAAGTGGGCTCTCACTCCCAGTCAACACTATTTTCTCTCTCAGAATGGTTTCGTTCCAGCTGCAATCAATATTCATTTCTGGCGAAGAAATGCAAAAGAAATTAAAATGGTGCAGTGTGTTTCCAAGGATTTCACGTTCACCATCCATACGGGTAGATCCTATAACGGCAACATCCACCTGCTCTATGCTTTGCAATTATCCTGCATTTTCTTAAGCATTTTATAATCCTGTAAAACTGACTGGCAGGTCATAATAGTCCTGTGCTGCACAGAAAGTCCCTGAAGATCAGAGTAGTCTCAGGAGCTGCTCAGATTCATACCAATAATGACTGATAAAGCCAATTCTGAGTCTATGAATTTTGAAACTAAAAACTCCATTCTCGAGATATATTGGAAGAGAATGAATGACTGGAATTTTGAAGCAAATGCAATATCTTCCTTTTTTTTTAAAAAAAAAAAGGCCCCCCTTTTCTGACAACCAAGTAAATCCATTATGAGATATAAAGAATATATGCGAGGCTAGAGAGATGGCTCAAGTGGTTAAGAGCACTGACTGCTCTTCCAGAGGACCTGGGTTCAAGTCCCAGCACCCACATGGCAGCTCACAACTGTCTGTAACTCAAGATCTGATATCCTCACACAGTCATACATGCAGCAAAACACCAATGCAAATAAAAATAAATAAATTTAAAAAAAAGAATATATGCTAGCAAGAAGATAAAGTGATTTTATAATCCAAAAATTAGCACTCTGAATTTGATGGGCAGTAGCAACCAGATAAGGTAGAAGTACGTGTGAGCATTCCTTATTCTAAAACAACCACAGCCATGTCAGGAGGTTGAAGCTACACTGCTGCTTGTTCTGGACCACATATCCATCACTGTTGAGTTGAGTCTTAGCTAGCACCGAGAGTCTGTTTGCATTCTTACCTTAATTTACACACAAACACACACAAAACAACAACAACAACAACAACAAAAAACCCTTAAAAACCAGCCTTGCATAGTTGGTTTCCTTATTGTTATTTTTCTACAAGAAATAAACACTTCAGAACAAAATTAAGTAACATTTGGGGTTTTTTTGGGGGTGGTGGTGGGGAGGGTTGGTTTGGTTTACAGTTAAGTAATATTGAGATATATTGAATATTTGGAAAAGCACAGCGAAGCAAAAGGATTCATCCAGAAATGCCACCTGTCGTTCATCGGGATTTTTCACTTCATTCACCCTAAAAATATAGCAAACTTGGGCAATCAAACACAAGATTTCTATATTAAGAGTTTGAGGTTCACATTGATTCCAAGTAATTACAAATGTTTGCTGAATGCATGCTGTATTCCAGTGCTGGTAAGGGGTGCGATTAAAAAGTACATGAAATATTTCAATGTTGACTGAGTATGTTTTAAAAAAAAAGTGCCCAGGATAGGAGGAGGAAATGAAGACTGAGCCATAAATAAGCCAAAATGAGAGGTCAGATGATATCTCCTTCCAGGAGACAATAACTCTAAAATCAATAAAGGTGCTTGCTTGCTGTGTCTAAGGCCTGAAATTGCTGAGGCCAGGACATGGGACACAATTGCTAGCTCAGGACATTCAGTGTAATTAATCATGAAAAAGGTCCTTTCATAGAGAAGACATTATCAGTAATGATAAAAATGAATGAATTATCAAAGTTTGTGGGTGGGTTTTGTTTATTCTTTTTTTTTTTTTTTTTTTGGTCTGAGTTCATTCATCAAATTTGAATATCAGTAAGAAGCCATCTTCATTTCCTATGCAATTAAGACAAAGTCAATATAGGCTGCTGCTGAAAAGGAAGAGATGACGAGTTTTGGAAATGCATGAATCCCAAACATTATCTCTCAACTTGCTAACAATGAAATGAATATAAAGAAAACTGTGCAAACCTTCTTAATTTGTTGCTTAAATACATTCAGTTTGTTGCAATTCCAGATACAAACTCGGGGTGCGGTATATGCTAGGGAGGCACTGTACTAGTGAGCTACATCCGTAGCTCACTAAATACACTTTTATTCCGTCATTAATTAAAAGTCCTTTACCCCTGCCCTTTTTCCATTGCATTGAATCCAACCTTTCTCATCGTAAGAACTTACATTCACTATATGAACTTTCTTTAGAAAACAGCAAAGGCTTTATCATCTTTTCTATCATTTTCAAACCACTAGGGATGTGGGTGGGTGTTCATTTGTCATCCAAATATTTGGAGAAGGGTTTACAAGCCTTCTCCTCAGTCACTTCTCCAGATGTAAGTTGAGTCATAAAAGCAAGCATGATGACTCCTTTTGTAACACTCTAAAAAGCCTATTACAAACAAATGTTGTTATGAAACATGAGACGCACGCATATTTATGACTGAACAGGTGGCTTGGACATAGGGTTGCAGTTGATTGTGAATAAAAAATTAAACTAGGAGATCTTTACCTTGGAGACTTGTCAGTCCAACCCTTTTGATTTCTACCACAAAATACTAAGAAAGAAGCAGAGATTCACCTAAGGTACAGCAGAGATTCACCTAAAGGTATGTGATCACTGCAACTGTTCTAACAGTCTAGTGTATGACATCTCAGAGCAGACTCCAAAGTGAATTTTCATCAATCTCAATAATATTCAAAAATCTCTAATAGTCAAAGAAACAGTACATTATTTCGAGAATACAAACACAAGGGATATAATTGCATTTTGGAAAAGAAACAAAAACAATAGCATATGTATTTAGATAAATCACTAGGTGACACTTTCTGACAGCACTTTCTGATACAAAACTATGTGATTCATATGATGTAACCCACAGAGTTATGTAACAGAACCATTTTTTTGTTAGACATTAAGTATCCACTATGCATCATGCAGTCCTTAAAGATGCTATCATTCATTGAATTTTGATATAATGTTAATAATATCATTTGAAAAGTTATTGAAATACTCCTCCATCTTCCTATTTTACATCTGTGTGGCTTGATTTATTAATTTATGTTCACCAAAATAGTATTTGTCACAGATTGAATGTAGAAGCAGATATGAGGATCCAACTGTCTTCTATTAAGCCAAACATCAAAAGAAATTTGTAAGAATGTAAAACAATGCTGTTCTTCATACTAATATTTTTGTTTAGAAAATATAGGTATTTTAAAGACTCCTAGCAAAGGCGGAGAGGGTGCCAGAACTGGCCTTCCCCTGTAATCACATTGGTGACTACCCTAATTGTCATCATAGAACCTTCATCCAGTATTGGATGCAGATATCCTCAGCTAAGCACTGGGTGGAGCTCCTGGAATCCAGTCGAAGAGAGGGAGGAGGAGTTATATGAGCAAGGGGCAGAGGTCAAGATCATGATGGAAAAACCCACAGAGACAGCTGACCTGAGCAAGTGGGAGCTCACAGACACTGGACTGACAGCTGGGGAATTTTTATGGGACCCAACTAGGCCCTCTGAATGTGGGTGACAGTTATGTGGCTTAATATGGGGCCCCAGGCAGTAGGACCAGGATTTATCCCTGGTGCATGAACTGGATTTTTTTGGAGCACATTCCCTATGGTGGGATGATACCTGGCTCAGCCTTGATGCAGTAGGGAGGGGCTTGGTCCAGCCTCAGCTTGGTATGCCAGGTTTTGTTGACTTCCCAAGGGGGGCCTTCCCTCTCTGAGGAGTAGATGGGGGATATGGGAGTTGAGTGGGAGAAGGAGGAACTGTGGTTGGTATACAAAATGAAAAAAAAAATTAGAAAAAAATACAGCTATTTTAATAAAATATAGTTTTTTTATCATTTTTAAAATGAATTAGTGACTTGTTTAATATATGTTTGAGTAAACATCAGTAGCTATAACTCACATAAACACAAGCTCATGGGAAGTTCAAATTTTGAAATATCCAAATCTCCTAAGACCAAAGGGTTGAAAACTAATAATATAGGGACAATCTTTAACAACAATATTTGATTTATGTTGATGATAAATAGTGTGAATGATAAACAGCCAAAGTAATAGTACGTATTTATTGGGACATATACACAGGCAAATAAACAGTTCTGGAACTGATACAAGCCCAATAAAATGCACACATATGTCTGGAAAAAGATTTGTTAGTTGTGTCATACTTTGACGCACAAACTTTAAAAGCACTAAAAAGTGGTAATGACTAGCAGAACTTCAAGGAATCTCCAGCCACATACCCCAATGGGAATGGCAAAAGCATTATTTGTGCCCTTGTGTAGGTATATGCAAAGCATAATCTGGGCTCTAAGGATAGTAAACATTGACTGGGAGGCAGTAGGAAACAATCAAAACACTGATATGAATAACTTGTGCTTTTGAAAAACATAATTCTAGTAGCCAAATATGTGTTGCATGAGACAAAATAGACATCAGGAAGCCAGGGAAATGTGAAGAGAGTGATTTAGGACTATATTCCACTTACCAAAACATCACCTATTAAATTCAAAAAGAGAGTAGAAATTTTAATGGAAATTCCATAAATGGGCTAGGTTCTCTAATAATCAGTTTTCCAGCAATCAAAAGTTAACCAGATGTGTAGGAAGAACTGCAAGATGAGTAGGACAGATGGATAGAAATGGCCTTCACTGCTCATCAGCTATCTACTCCTGGGACATTCTGAGGGTTTCAGTTCTTTCTTCCAAATAAAATGGCCAAAACAGCTCCCATGAGGGACCCACTTTCTATATAGATAATATGAGACATTGAGTGGGAAGCTCTTTAAGTACTGGAAATACTACACTCATTAGGAGAGAAGATGAACGATGTTGACCAACAGCAAAGAACCCACATAATGAATACCCAATATTATCTAATAAATGAGAAGCTAGCCAAGCATATATAGGCTCACAGAGACGCTCATGTGTTGTTAATCATAAAAGTATAAATAACTTTTCATTATAAACCAGACTATATAACAACTGTCTGTCTTTCGGATCACCAGAGCCAGGAGCTCAAACAAATTCCCTTGTATTACCAATGAAGTAACACCAGAAAGAGAGAACCAATGGGTTCTTCTGCCCTGCAGCCAGTCATTTTTATCAATAAACTGCAGGGGTATGATAATGGCAGGAAATAATGCAGGAGTTTGCTGTGTTCCACTGAGCCACAAGGAAGGCCGGGAATGGGGTAAGAGAAGGTGATAGAGAGAGACAGGTTCTCCAGTATATACTTCCCCGGATAACTACTTTGGGGGTAACTTTAACTTTTTATAAATACAGCAAATAATAAGAATCTCCTATCAAAAATAAATTAACTTTCCAGTAACAGCTTGTTCCTTCAATCTGTGACATTTGGAGTGTGCAAACCTGAAAAGTCCAAGTCAATGAACGTGGATCAAAATTGTTATTGTAGGCTGATACTCATACATTCATTTCTATTTACTTTGAATTTCTACGTGCATGCACACACACACACACACACACACACACACACACACACACACATTGCCAACTGGAAGAATGCATACAGCTTTTCCCCATGACTAATCATCACATTTTACCACTGTAAGCCCGAGGGGACAGATTAGTGAGAAGGCATAGTTATTTACCAAACTGTAGACACGATAACACAAATCGGCTTCTTTGGAAGAAAAAGAACTCAAGAGGAAAAGACGGCACAGCTACTTTCAGTTCTCTCTGTTAACCAACTTGCTGAAATTTCCATAAATGTTTCATCTGTCAAGCTTCTTGCTTCAAGGAGCCAATCAAGACAGCAGAAATACTCACTCAGCCCAGGCACAATGGAAACTTCCCGCTATGAATGTTGCAAGTCTGATGCTGAAGTACAGCTACTATAACCCACAGAAGCAGGATTCACAGTCTATATACTCATGTTCTGTAAAATCTATGCAGCTTATCCAGAACTATCTATAGGTAAGCCTCTATTGTGTCTAACACACTATGTCAAAAGAACAAACAAATGATTTGAACCATATGTTAGGAGTGAGTCCTGTATCTAGAGTCCTGGCAAAAGTCCCTTATTCTCTCATTTAAAACTATCAATGTCTGAGCATCCATTTTTTCCATTGTAAAAAGATGGGAGAAATAGAATCTGTGGTCTGAATTAATTTTAACTCCTAAAAAGCTTAATGATAATAGTAATAAAAAATATTAAGGACCATGAATAAAAATCCCCATCAAAAGTATATTATTCAGCCTAGAAATTCTCAATGATACAATTGCTCATTCAAAGAGTTGAAAAGATATATAGCCTATTATTCTGCCAGCTACAGGACAAGACTTTAATGGAGATGTGCCTTTTCCCAGAGGAAAAGGTAAGGTCTAATGACAGGGAGAGCTAAGGGATGTCAGCTTCAGGAATAAACACAGAGGACAGGCACATTGGGATTTGCAGTTACTGTCACAGCAAGAATGTAAGGAAGTTCAGAGCAAAGCCTTTGTAACAAAGTCCTTTCTGAAGCCGTGCAGCCTCTCCATGCTCTTATTTATCCTGTCACCATCTGTCCACCAGCGTGATCAGGAGCTTTGTCCTCAAGATGTAGAGGGCTTGAGTGACTGTCATTGGGAGCAGAAAAGAGAGGACTACAGAAGTTGGCATTACCCTGCAGACAGTCTGGAGATAGAGGAGGTGGTAGGAACAGATCAGTGGAGAAGTTAAAGCCTGAGCATTGGCTCTTCCTCCTACAGCAGTGAGCAGTGGGAGGTCCCGTCACACACAGTAGCTGTCACATCCATCACACAAATGGGCATGCTGCTCATATTGAGGTACTTATTCAACTTTGTTAGAAAGCAGTTCTGTACTTTTAACTCTTTCTTTGGAAATTTTAAATTCTGTTGTGAAATGAATCTTATTATGTAACTCAATTTGACCTCAGAGATCCATGTTCTTGACCTGGTCTTATGGGGACTGTAGTACTATACCCTACCTCCAGCTCTTAAATGTATATTTAAGTGAGAATATTTAAGAGACCAATATTTTTATTAATATTTGCTTTTTAGTTAATGGTTTTTTGTTTGTTTGTTTGTTTGTTTTGTTTTTGAGACAGGGTTTCTCTGTGTAGCCCTGGCTGTCCTGGAACTCACTATGTAGATGAGGCTGGCCTTGAACTCATAGAGATCCACATGCCTCTGCCTCCTGAGTGCTGGCATTAAAGATGTGAGCTACCACAGCCTGGTATTATTTATTCTTTGGCAATTTTAAACATCTTTAATAAATTTCAGTTGTTTTTACCTCCATGCCCATCTCTTATTCCCTCCTCTCTCCCACTTCTTCTCAAAAAAAAAAACTCATATAAATTTCTTGTCTTCTTTTGGTATGTGGGCCATTGAGTTTAATTAGAGTGTCTTAGCTGAGCACGGGTGGGAGGTTTCTTAGTGTAACAAACAAGAGCAACTTGTCAGTGGCTACACCACTGAAGAAAATGACATCATCTTCTCCTCCTCCTCCCTCAACAACAATTAATTGTCAATAATTGCTCAGGGAAGAGCTCCTCCCCTATCTGTAATGACATGTTTAGAGGTTCAAACTTGTACAAGTCTTTTGTAGATGACCAAAGCTGTGCAGCAGGTCCGCGAGTTCAATTACGGTGTTATTACTATGACAACTACTGTGTAAATACATGAGTTCACTACTATGTCCAGAAAATATTTTTGCTACATTTCCCCAACTATAATTTCTAAATTGTTTCCATATCCTCTTCTAGCATGTATGCTGAGACTTGAAGTGGATGATATAGCTATTCCTATTGAGGTACTCTTCCATCATTTATGCTTGGCACTTTGGAGAAACCAGTTTTTAAGCTATCCATATAATTGCATAAATGATAAAAGTGGGGATATCTATATTAATGGTTTTATAAGTTTAACACATGTGTTATGTAAACTAAGATGTTTTTGAGACTATAGGAGATACTATTATCACTCCAAGATGAAAGATAAAAGAAACAAATGGTCTCTCTGTCCGTGAAATCCCATGCCTGTTAGTCAACATTTCACACACCTAAGATGGAGATAGGATAAAGCTTTTTGTAACTATTTTATAGTTGAGGAATCTGGTGCCCAGATATATAGACAGTGAGCTTACAATATTAGAACAATATAAGGATAAGGCTTATCAACATTTACTTCAAGTGGGGACATACTTAAAAACAGAATTGTGATAGAGATGGCTCCATGGTTAAGATCATGCATTGCTCTTACAGAGGACCTGAGTTATGTTTTAAGTACCTACATCAGTAGCCCGCTCACAATTGCTTATAGTTTCAGCTGTGGAGAGATAGGATGCCTCTGGCCTCCTTGAACATGGACACGCATCTCATACATACATGCAGATGCACACCCATATGCATAATTAAAAATAAAATGAATGTCAAAAAGAAAACACAGTAGACTGAAGGTGAATATGATCAGAGAGACACAACAGGTGTGTATGAAAGTGTCATAGGGAAGTCCATCATTGTGTAGAATTATTAGCAAAAACAAAGAGAAGCAATAAGTAATCATAGAGTCAAACTCAATTACTGAAGCTAGAAGTACAGTTAGTGGTAGACCAGTAAGCAAGCATGGACTCAGGGTTTCATCTTCAGCACTACAAAGAAAAACAAAACAAAAAACAAAGCTAGCCAGGAGCAAACAAGTCTCAATCATTAAATCTACCATATGTTCAAGTCAGTCTGTGTTCTGTGTGCATCACAAGACCATCAAGAGAAGCCAAACAGACCCCATGAACACAATGAGAGACTGCACCATGCTAATTCACTAGCTATGAAGAAATAAAGAGGGTAAGTTAGAGGGCTCATTGGTAAAGGACTTGGTATTAAGCCTGATGACAGGAGTTGGATCCCCAGAAACCACATGGTGAAAGGAGAGAACCAACTTCTACAGGCTGTCCTCTCTCTCTCTCTCTCTCTCTCTCTCTCTCTCTCTCTCTCTCTCTCTCTCTCTCATACACACACACACACACACACACACACACACACACACACACACACACACAAACCAATTTATTAATTGGTTAATTTTAAAAATAAGATCTACAACTACCAAAAGTCCATAGGGTCCCAAACCTAAACTCAGATTGTCATGCTCATTCAGGTTGACAGATCCCAGGGAATTTTATATCAGAGTGCCTATACCTTTAACAAACTTCCCAGTGTGTGGAAGATGAAGTGGTGAGGGAATACCCTTCTGGGAACCGATTAAATCCAATATATCAGAGAGACCTAGAAGTATTCTTGATGGTTCAATAAAGGCATAAATCAATTCTCCCTCATCAGTTTTGATGAGTGATCACAACATCCCCCTGGGCATCCCTTGGCCCAACTCACATCATCACAAGTGAATAATATCATGAAAATATGCAATATTACCAAAAGATGCGGTATTACCAAAAGTAGACTTCCTAGATAGCACAGAACAACTTCAGGGGGAAAGTACAGCCTTCTCAAGGATTAGAGTTGAAAGTAATCTAAGACAGCAGCACTGAGCCACCTGCTAATATAATTGAACAGGGACTGTGAAATCTGTGCCCTTGTCATATTGTGAATTAGAGGTAAAGCAGGCAACACTTTGAGGCTTCTTGTTATAGGGTCCACAGTACACCATAGCTATCCCCAGGTCATGGTATGTGAGACTGAATTAAAGTGCACTTATTATGTGTGAGTTAAAAACAACCACCCTCATGTTGACATCTTAATCAGCAATTAATCAAAAATGCAATCCTATTTGGAAATGGTACCTTCACAAAAGTAATGCAATTTAAATGAGGTTGTCATGGCAGGACCAAAATCAATACATTCAATCCTTATAGAAAGGCCATGTAGGATGCAAATATCCAAATGCACACATGAAGAAGTCTCTATGAGGAAGGCAGACGCAGAGGTAGAAAACAGCACAGGTGACCAATAAACCACCCGAAGCCAGAAATGAGCCATGGAGCAGACTTTCTCTAATACTCTTCCGCAGGAAGAAACCAACACTGCTGACTGCCTGATGAATGCCATGCCTTCTGCCTTCAAATCCCCAAGACAATCCATTTCTACTGTTTAAGGCACTTACTCTGTAGTGTTTTATTACAAAAATGTGAGAAAACTAAGACAAGGTTTGTAGTATTGACACAGCTCTTCTCCTGTCATAGAACTCTTCTATCTGTAGCCTGGATTTGCTCACTCCACAGCATCAGGCCCTTCGAAGACCTAAATACACACCACAGAGAATGCTTGACATTTCATAGCATGAAATGTCCATAAGCCCAACACACTACAGGTGGCATTCAAACGGGCCTCGCCCATTCGCTTAGCAATCTATAACGTTCACCAAGACCTATTCCTTGACCTCCACAGAGAGGGCTGGCAGTGCTCGGTTCTGTAGTTGAACCTGAGCCCAGAGGAGGAGAACACTAGTTTTATTACTAGTGAGCTTCAGGGTAGAGCTACCTTTCTCTTCTTTGTCACCCTTTGCAGATGGTTCAGCCCAGGAGAAAGTGTGGAGGTTGGCTCTAGAATAGTCTAGGCCACATTGTCAACACTCTGACAGTTCTGGCCCAGGTCATTAAGTAAGGCAAGAATTCCCTTCACTTTGAGCTGTACTTTCAAGTATTTCACAGTGAATATTGTCTTCTAATCATATTACTACATAGTTTGATATGTTACTGTTCTCTTCTAACACAAAGAGATAAATAACTCTAAAGAATAAGAGACTCTAAAACTGGATATTTAAAAGTTACTTATTTGCACTGAAGCATAATATATTAGCTCCAAAAGATGTGCTATGTTCTCATTTATTTTATTTTCCAGGACAAGCTTTCCACCCAAAGTCTAGAGGGTAGTGTGAAAGTCACTTCTGGAATATTATCACCCCAAACAGGCTTCCCCTGGTGTGGAATACCTGAGCAGAGGCTCTGAGTCAGGGGTATTAGCCCATAACTCTGGAGCCCTCTGAATGAAAGCCCATTCACCAAGAGACAAAATGCCAGAGTCATCTCTAAATTACAGTCTTCATGCTATATTCCTGCCCAATACAAAACAATTCCCCTGAGGCATGCTGAGCTTACTGTCTAGAGGCATTCTGAACCCATGAGCAAAATGTAAAAATCATGATGCCCATCCTAGCACCCAATTCCTAGCTTTCCAGTTGTACAGAATGTTATAATGATTCCAAATGACAAAATAATATAAAATACCTACTACTTAATAAGAACTTACTTAATGGGCCAGGCTAACTGTTTCTAATACTTTTGCTACGTGTGTGTGTGTGTGTGTGTGTGTGTGTGTGTGTGTGTGTGTGTGTGTGTGTGTATGTGTGTGTGTGTGTGTGTGTGTGTTTAATCTCTGTGAAGTTATATTCCCATTTTAAAGACAAGAAAATAGAGGTAGAGACAGCAGAATGGTAAAGTCAATAACTCAAATCCACATAGTAAATGTGTTGTGGTACATGAAGCTCATCTGGCTTCAGCCATCACTCTGTTAGCTGCTGTCTTATCTGCATCTTGAAACAGGCCACTGTTTCTGTTGCATCTTGCTTATTCCACTGTGGTCTCTCCATGTCTGAGGCTCTTCCTTTCTCAGCCTTCTAACTGTGTCACCTGCATTTGATGGTTATTGTTGAATGACTCTGGACTCATGCTGGTCCTTGTGCCCTAACTGTGAAACATCCTTGCCCCCAACACACACACACACACACACACACACACACACACACACACACACACGTACACACACACACACACACACACACACACACTCAGCTTTCTCAGTTCTTGACAATTTCTGCCTTCTAGTAATTCGTGCCTCTTAAATCTCCCTTCTTGTACAGTGTGTGTGTGTGTGTGTGTGTGTGTGTGTGTGTGTGTGTGTGTGTGCCAAACTCATCGTGGGCTCATTTCCTTGATGCCCACTGTTCTGGTTGGCTTTTTTGTCAACCTGATACAGGTTAGAGTTAAATGGTCAGAAGGGTGTCAATTGAGTAAATACCTCCTTCAGATTGGCCTGTAGGCAAGTCTGTGGGGACATGTTCTTGATTGCTAGTTAATAGAGAAGGATCCAGTCCACCAGAGGCAGTCCCACTCATTGGCAGGTGGTCCTGGATAGTATTAAAAAGTAGGCTGAGCAAGCAAGTAAGCAGCACTCCTCCATGGCCTCTGCCTTCAGTTCCTGCCTGGAATTCCTTCCTGACTTCCCTTCACAGTGTATTATAAGCAATGAGCTGATATAAACTCTTTCCTCCCCAATTTGCTTTAGGTAACAGTATTTTATCACAGTAATAGAGAGAAACTAAGACACCTACTATGTTCCCTTGCACTGAATAAGGCTTTTCTCTATGACTTTCTGTGTGATGAAAGAAATCAGGGTCTATGGCTTCATGCAGAGTCTAGGGACTCCAGAGAGTTGGCACATACCCACCTTATCTTTCGCAAGACTCACTATGGCCTTTTGAAGGCTTTCATGGAGGACTTGGAATCCACCCTAAATCAATGCTTATCATGTTGAACAATTCTTCAGAGTCTCTTGAGCACTTTCTAGAGTACAGAGTGCTAAGCCTACCCCAGAATTCCTGACTCAGGAGTCTGAGGTGGGGCCTGGGCATTTTCATCCTTAATAAAGTTGTATTCTCATGCCCTGGCTATAAAACAATTTTGAAAACCACTACTCTACTGGGAAGATTTCAAGTGTGAAAGAAATGTATAGATAAGCAGAAGCACAGATAAGCACAATGTAGGAAGGGATCACCGAGGAAAAGGGTGAGGATTCTGCGGACATGAGCAGTCGGAGAAGGCTGGAGTGTGATTTGTACAGAGTCGGGTGTGGGAAGATAAGCAGAGCATTTGGACTTGGCTCAAAGGATAAGTAGCTCAGATTCCTCTCCAAAATCACTGAGTGAGCTGGATTCACCTTCTCATACAAGGAGGTGCCAGATCAACACCACCACGCAGGGATCACAGTGACAGGTCAAAGATCTCACTGTTCTGAAGCAGCCTCGTCACCCTGGCTGCCTTCTGTCCTTCTCCGGGCATGTGAGATGAGCAGACAGGAGCGAGTGTTAGACATTCCAGCCCGAGCAATGACCTTTCAGAGTGGCAAGGCAAAAGAGAGTAACTGCTTCTGAACGGGGTGAGTAAATGGTTCTCTCCCACTCTTTAAGCCCCCGGGAATGCACAAGCTAGAAAAACATAACCATTTAAAGATGAAAACAATTATTTTTTTTCCAACGAACTCATCTTGGCAACAACTTTTGATACTAAGGACTTTTTCTACTTACTATAAAAAAATAAAATAAAACTTGTCCCATAGATCTCATTCTCTCAATACCAAGATACCATTTTTTAAATACTAAAACATATCTATCAGAGACAAGGGAAAGGTCTTGTTATGCCCTAGGGAATATCTGGAAGTCTCAGTACTACTTTTTAGAGCCTATTTTAAAATGAAGATTTAGAGGAAGTGGGGTGTGACTGAAGAGCCCTGCCATGGGCAGTGCATGATGCTGGGGGTGACTGCTGCCAAAGAAATGGGGTACAGAGGATGAGGGGCAATGTCCAGGGCCCACGATGAAAGAACTGGAGCACTGGAGACCCACTGGACTGAGACAGGAAAGCAGGTGGTGCCCTTTGCCTGGAAAGTTGTCATAGGAAGAAGAAATGAGTTCCTGCAGGAGCCATTTGGGTCACTCCACACGGCAAACCAAGGACACGGGAAGCCCAGTGACAACAGAAGAAACCTCTCAGTAACAACAGAGACCAGTGACATCACAGCAGGGAAGCCCATGGGGACAGGAGACTCATGGGAACAGCCAGGCCAGACAGGCTCTGTTTACAATGAGATTTACTTCCTTTGAACCACACACAGTGTCTCCATCCATAAGTGAAACGATCCTATTATGTTTTCTCTGCAGAGCCTTCTGTCATTCAAGTACATAAAGAGTTTCATTCCTGCATCCCTTCAGTCCATAAAACCTTAAGCACCTACTGTTTGCCAGGCAATTAGGCAATATACTCGATAAATAAATAAATAAATAAAAAAATAAACAAATAAATAAATAAATAAAAGCATCCCTACCAAGGACCAGGCCAATGAGCTGCCAAAAAAAATCACTGGATGGGAGTTTGTTTGTTTTTTTTTTAAGCCTGCTCTAAATTATACTGGATAACTAATTGATGTAAAGACATATAACAAGGATCTGGTGTGGCTGGGCTCAGCAAAATGAGTCCTTGAGCTGTTCCTGTGGTCACCTACAGGACTCAGCTGTAGACACTGGCTGGTCCAATACTGTTCCTGCACGCATGCGTCCTGGCTCAGAATAACAAAGTGCACAGATCTTATGTCATCGGATAGATAGTGAAGGAGAAGATTGGCAAAGACAGATCACGGGAGACCGGCTGGGCTGGCTCACAGAACACA
The DNA here is from genome assembly GCF_049852395.1 of Peromyscus maniculatus bairdii. Taxonomy (NCBI): domain Eukaryota; kingdom Metazoa; phylum Chordata; class Mammalia; order Rodentia; family Cricetidae; genus Peromyscus; species Peromyscus maniculatus. The sequence continues at coordinate 19,891,602 of NC_134863.1, forward strand.
AGGAGAGTAGGGAAGAACGGCTGAAGCGAAGCCACAGAGGGGAAGGGATATTAACATTCAGACGAGAGGTGCTTGAAGGGAGCAGAGCAGGCCAGGCAAGCCAAGGGATGCCTTGGAAAAGACTGAGCTCTGCACCGGGGGCCTTTGTGGCTTGGGTGCCACGTGGCGAGCTGAGAAAACATGGAGAGGGTAGTGGAAGTCAACGGACTCAGTTTGAGTCTGTAGAGCTCGGGGTGCTTTCCGTTCGAAGTTCAAGTGAACAGTCTGGACTGGAGATAAAGGACAACAGGACTGTAAGAGGCCACTGATGACCCAGAGTGGACCGTGGCTTCTACTACCGTGATCCATGTTTGCATCCTAGCCGAAGATCTCAGGTGCCGAGACAGGAAATCTAACCCTGACTCTGATTTCAGTTGGACCTCCACTGTTTGCTGTTCACTGATCTGGGGACTTACTTCCTGTGCCTCTGGGCCTCGTTTCAAGTTAAAGATTTGGTCTAAGTGGTTTCTAAGATTCATCTCTCTTCTTACAGTGTATGTGGTTTTCTAATCACTAAGACTTTTCATCTGAGAGATACCTTTCTAGAGAAGAGGATAAATAACTTCTATATTCCTTATCTTGGTATCTAAAGGCACCAAACCCGTGGAATTTCTGTAAATAAGTGTCTGTCCTTTGTAGTGACTATTGAGCCATACCTGAATACATAGTGAGAGGGCTATACATGGACTGGCCCTGCCCGAAGGATTAACCACATGATTAACCACTATCTAAGGGTAGTACTTCTCTGAAGTCACCTGAAAAGGACATGGAACATGCATCCTTTGATAAACAAATGAAACCAGAATAGCTTTGACAAGTGCCCTCTGGTTTATGGTCCTGGCAGCACCGTGGGTGTTGTGTGATTATAACAGATAGCCCGGTGACAGCATCTTTAAATCACGGGTATTCTGGTGCGGTGATGAATGGCATGGGAAACTCTTCTTAGATGTCGGAGGGGACAGAGTCATCTGCACCAGCACCTCCAACAAGGCTTTGAAAACAATGCTTCCCTGATATATTAAACAGCAGTTGTGAAGCTTGGAAAGATTTTGGGGGGCAGCTGTCATCATTCAGGTGTTGACTAAAGCCTTGCCTAATATATCATCTCTAACCACTTCTCTGTGTGGCTTCTTTTTATCACTCACAAGCAATTCAAATGTTGGTCATCCAGAAAATTCATTCCTCTTTCCTTCCTACAGGCATATGGAACAGAAATGAAACTACTGATGCAAACTGAGCCAAAACATACTTGAAAATAATTTTTGTTATGACTCAAACTTAATCCCCTGCGCAACAATAAACACAATTAACTGATATTAATTAGCATGGGAAATGTCCTGAAAATGTTGCTGGCAGGTCAAGTTAAGTTCTGTATGACACTCTAAGCAACTGGTTGGCTTCAGTGACAGTTAACCCCTGTGTTCCACCTTGATTCTTGTTCCCAATGCAACTCTTTACAATTCTCTCCCAGAGATTCTGCATCAGGTCTAGCTGCCCTGAAGAAACACTCACAAGTACTTCCCATTTGTCTTCCGTGTAGCCCACCGGGGCCTGTTAATGGAACTGAAGTAGAAGCAGCCATCAGATCTGCTTGGAGATCTGTGCTTCGTGTTAGTGAGCAGTGAGTAATCATCCTGGGTGTTTGTTACAGGAACTGATCAAAAGCTCCTTGATGCTGAACATGCCAATCAAGATCAGGGTTTGGTTTTTGCTTTGGAAAAAGGTCAAATAGCTTTCCATTATCTTTTTTTTTTCTCCCCAGGGCCATTTGAAGAAATTCATCTGTTCTCAACAGCTGTTCCTAAGTAGAATTGATCCTGCAGAAAAGTGATTGTAGGGCCACACTCCAGAGGTGACATAAGTTAAACTATATTCTAGGTTTACTTTCCTCTGATAGAACAGAAAACAAGAAAGTACGCTTCCAGTAACTTAAAACTGGGGTGAAGAATTTAATATTTCCCATCTCATTTCTATGAAGCATCATTCTTACAATGCTCTCATTTTAACATTGTCATGATACATATTTATATAATACTTTTAGCAGAAATTAATGGATTCCCTCATTAATTATGGTTTTGTAGTTTATAAACTTTACATGTATCTACCATGGTGTTCAAAACTCCTGCAAATAGGCAGGGCATATAAAATTTCCCCATGGTAGACAATATTGAACCCAGATGTGGGATAAAAGGTTAAAGCCATGTTCAAATGCCAGCTCCCCCATTTACCATTTACTCATACCAGGAGTGTGTGGCAATTTTCACCACTCCACGCCTCAGTTTCCTCATATGTAAAGTGTACATAATAATACCACCCCCCCGCCCCGCCCCGTGTGTCTATGTGTGTGTGAGTATTTAGAGCATGCACTTCCGTATGAGTGTGGAGGTTAGAGGAGAGCCTAGGCTTTACATCCTTGTCTTCCACCTTACTTGAGACAGTCTTTGGTTCCTTACTTGAGACAGTCTTTGGTTTGCCATGGCAGATGCCAGGCTAGCTGACCTGTGAGGATTCTCTTACCTCTGCTTCCCCATCTGGTCACAGGAGCACTGGAATTACAGATGCATGCCACCATGTCCAACTTTACTGGTCAGCACCATTTAATGGCTTATAGAGTTAAAAGTGAGAAGTCCTTGAGTATTCATACGTCAGACCCCGTCAAGGCTGTGTAGATAGGAGGTTTTTTTCAGCATTGCTCCTGTCTTCCAGGTTGCCTGGGAGCAGTGTGAGGATGGAGGCAGAACACTGAATAAATGTGAGAGAATTTATCAGGGACCGTGAGAGAGCAGAAGGAGCACACTGGACAGGGAACGGGGAAGCAAGTGGCAACAGGTACCAGCTGAGGGCAGAGTATTAGAAGATGAGCAGGAATTTGCCAAGAGCGCCATACTGAAGGGGTGTAAGAGGGAGGGGGTAGGTTTTCAGGTCAAGGGTGAAATACGCATGAAAAGTTATATGTCTGCATCTTTACAATGCATTATGTGCACAGACTGTGGTAAAAGTTACCTACACTTTATTACATCCTGACAATCGTCTTCCAAGCTCATCTGAACTGCTACCACCTTAGAAACGAAGACCTTGGGACTTAGAAAGGCTTACAGTGTATTTTTCAAGGAGAATGTACCATGAGTGGCAGAGCCCATCTGTCTCCAAGCCTGGAGCTGCACAGGCTGTTTCCTAGGCACTGCAGCCCTGGAGGCAGAAGTCAGAGTTGCCAAAAAAAGAAGAAGGCTTTGGACAATGGAGAGGCTTGTGGAAGGAGCTGGGGAGAGATGGAAGGTGAAGGTAATGGCATTTTTGTCTGCTGTTTTCTGAAGAGCAGTGGTATGATGATAGCCCAAAAGCTAGAAGACAATGAAAATCCATGTCTGAGGAACACCTGTTGATGCTGATGTTGATTCTGCAAGGAAGTCAAGGGGACAGGATCCAGGGAAGATGATGACATGCTTAAAACACGGGAGGAACCAACTCTACACCAAATAAGTAAGAGGGAAAAATGAGGCACAGGTAGTGCGGAGTCAATATATGCTGCAAGGGAGTCAGAAGTCTTGGATTCTGACCAAAATATAGGGACCTAGCGAATAGTCTCTAAGTCAGGGGAAGAGGCCCCTACTACTCCCTCTCCCCTCAAAGCTGCCTGGCCAGCCTGAGCACACAGCACTGTTCCTTCTCATACTTCATCCCTGGGATCCTCTGAACATGATGTGGTTGTTTATTAAAATATTCACTTAGGTTATTTCAGCCTTGTATTGTTATTGGAAGTACACCTCACAAGGTATTGTTTCCAGTAAGAAAAAGCAGAAGTGCTTTGAAGAATAGTGCTTAGGAAAGATGAGAGTCACTAAGGATACTTCAAAGTTTAGGGATAAGGGAGATATATAGGAAAGAGATCTCTTATGAACATCAAAATAGAGGCAGACACTTTCCTGAAAACCAGTGGTTCTCAACCTGTGGGTTGCAACTCCTTTGGTATCAAATGACCCTTTCACAGGGGTCACCTAAGACCATTGGAAAACAGATATTTACACTATGATTCATAACAGCAGCAAAATTACAGTTACAAAGTAGCAACAAAAGTAATTGTATGGTTGGGGGGGGGATAACCACAACACTAGGAACTGTTTTAAAGGGTCACAGCATTAAGAAGGTTGAGAGCCACTGCTGAAGACCAAAAGCACAGAGGGGGAAATCAGGGTAGAGATTGACAACAGCACTGTGGCTTCAAACACTACCTAGGGAACAGCTCCTCCTGCCCTAGTAATATTCCCCTTCTCTACCCATGCCACACATTCCTCTATAGTGTCCATTGCCCACGGATAGAGCTTTGATGCACTGATTAGACGAGATAAGACCAATAATGGCTGACAATGATTTCACTACCAGGGATGGAGACTCGGAGTCAGACTTAAGTTGGCTTCATTCAAGAGAAATGAGAAGTAGCTGCTAATTTTGTCTGGGTTCCACTCTAGAGACCTATCACCACTGTGCAGGCTGACCCAAGATGCAAGCCAGTGCTTGCCATTAGCTCAGCTCCTAAAGTTGCATGTGGCAAGCAGCTTGACCCTTCTCCCATCACTGTGCTTTTACCCCCCAATTGGCCCCTTCATCTGTATGGACACTCACAGATCCAGTTGTTCACTGTCCCAGGCCACAGCTTCCCTCCAAAATCATGTGCATGCATACCGTTATCACCCAGTGAAAACATTTGCCTACACCCATAAGTTGGCCCTGCTCAATACCTCTGCTCTCAGCCGTCACGATTCATGCATATGCCTGCAGCTGGGCATGGCCATCATGCACGTGCCTTCATCTGGCCACTGCAGCTGAGTATGTTACATCATTGGCTGGCATGTCCACTGCAGGCATCCCCACAGCTTTTGCCACCCAGGACAGGGCAGTCGCCTGTTGCTGTGAGCACTGCCTTCTGGGCTGGTGAAACACCAAGCCCCACTCCAGATGTGGAGCAGCTGTGTGTGTTTATTTTTTAGCAATTAGCTTCTACAGCAAACTGCAGCATGCTTCCTTATGGCCCAATCCACCTGAGTAAAGGTCTTACTTACCAGAGCAACTCGGTAAAATTTGGGGCAGATATGGATCCTTTAAAATGCAAATACCTTTTCCAAGGCTTTCAGGATTATAAGTCATCAGTGAAATAGTTTCTCAAAGAAAGATGGTTTATTTCTTGTATCTCACCCCCAAAAGTTAGAGGTCTATTCATTTCCAGTCAAAGAACTCAAAATGATCATTGTATGGCAGCTCAGTAAACCACAATATAACAAAAGAAATAATAATGAACTAAAAAATATATAGAAAAAAATGAAACAGAAAATTTGAAGGTGAAAACCATAATCCCTGAGCAGTAAAATGCAACAGAGAACAGGTTAGACCCCTCAGAAGAAAGAAGGAGCAAACTGGTCACTTGGTAGCTAGGAAGGTCACTTGGAATTATGCAGCGTGGGGAAAACAGGGGATGGATGAAAAAAGCCTATAGATCTCTGGAACATGAGCCTCAAAATGCTGTACGTAGGGGGTGTGGAAAGAGGGGGCATTAAGGGAGGGAGAGAGAGAAATTCTCATAGAGGAGAGAGATAATAATAAAAGAAATGAAACTTATTAAAAGAAATAGTAGGCTGGGTAGTAGTGGTGCAGGCCTTTAATTCCAGCACTTGGCAGGCAGATGCAGGCAGATCTCTGTGAGTTCAAGGCCAGCCTGGTCTACAAAGTGAGTACCAGGACAGCCAAGGCTACACAGAGAAATCCTGACTCAAAAAGAATAAAAACAAACAAATGAATTTACAAGAAAAAAAAAAGAAATAGTGACTGGAAACTTCCCAACCATGAGGGCGATATGAATACATAGGTACAGGATTAATGTCAAAAATCAAAGACATGGAATTTTGAAAGCAATAGTAGAAAAAGAGACATATTTTTCTATAAGCATATTTTCAAAGGGAAAAATCTTGCAAGTTGAGAGAAAGTGAAATGATACATTTGAGGTGCTATAAGAAATTCCTTCAACCAAAACTTCTTAACCAAGCAAGTAAGCCAAGGAAATGAGTATGCTCACAGAGAAGGCAGAGCAGCCATAGTCAGTCTCTACAGCACTTGCCTCACGACGTTGGCAAAAAGAATTTTCCAGGCTAAAACAAGGCTGCTAGTCATAACATAAAACCATAAGAAAGTATTAAACTCAATATAAAAGGTAAATTCATAGTCAAGCTCAGAATAATACTGGTGTTGGTGAATAAATCACTTAGGACCCTAGAATAAACATTAAAAGAAAAAAGTATTAAGGTATCTAAAGCCACATTAACTTGATAATGGATACAAAATATGACGACAGAAACTGACATCCAAAAATATAAAACATATGTGGTTATTGGCTCAAACTGTGAAGCTTTATATGCAACCAAATTTAAATTGTTATCAGCACAAAATAGACCAGCATAACTATAAGATGTTTTATATAAGCCTCATAGCAACCATAAAGCAAAAAATCCTGCAGAAGTTACACCAATGATAAAGAAGTAGTCCAAGTATATGACTGCAGAAAACTATCAAATCACAAAGCCAACAGGAGAGGAAGAAAGCAACAAAGGATCTAAAAAAAAAATAGAAAAAAAACTAACACTCAATTGTGAATCCTGACTTATCATTAAACATAAGTGAAATGTGCTAAAATTTCAAATAAAAAGACAGAGTAGGTAAATGGATTAAAATTGTAAGGCCCACGCTGCCTGCAAGAGACTCAATTCATCTTTGATGATACACATATAGAAAATATAAGGAGAAAGAAAAGCATATCATATGCAAATGAAAACCAGAAAGGAGCAGAGGTAGCTATAATTATAGTCAAGACAGACTTTAAGTCAAAAGACTGTCATAAGAAACAAAGGCAGCAATTGTATAAGGATAAAGAGATTAATTCATAAAGTAGGCAAGATGAGATGACATAACAATTATAAAAATAAATTCATCCAACTTAAGAAGTCTAAAATATAGAAAGCACATAGTAACTGATCTGAAAGGAGCCACAGACCACAATATAATAATAGGAATAATCATTTTCAACAATGGATGGATTTGCTGACCAAAAGTCCAAGAAAGAAAGATTGGTCTTGGGTTCCATTTTCATCCAAATGGAGCTAAGAGAGATCCACAAGATATTACATCTATCAACAGAGGAATACATATTTTTCTCAAGAATACACAGACCCTTCTCTAGCACAGATCATGCATTAGGAAATGTGTTACCACAATTTTGTTAGAACTGGAGAAGACAGAAATCATGTCATAAATCTTTTTCCAACAATGGCAACATGAAACTAGAGATGTAAACTATCAGGAAACCCAGAAAATTCACATGAGAGCATATTCATCTGAACAATAAAAAGATCAAAAAATAAACCAAAAAGGCAACATTAAAATACCTTGGAACCAATGAAATTGTAATAAAACATTTTGAGCAATGAATGTTTACATTATTTTAAATATTCCCAATAAATAACCCAATTAATATCTCAAGAAAGACTTTAACTCTATGTAGGCAGAGAGGAAATTACAAAGATCTTAACAGAACTATGCCAAATAAAGACTATATAAACTACAGAATAAATAAAATTGAGTTGATATTTTAACATTATTTTTAAATTTATTCTTTGAAATTTTCATACATGTACACAGTGAATCATGGTATATCCACCCAATTCCTCACCTACAACTCCCCCTAAGATATTGCCAACATATCTTCCTCCCCAACTGAACATCATTTTTGTATTTTTAATTTTTTAATTTATTTTTGCCTACTGAGTTCAATCATCTCTGCTCAGATGGGCATGGGTATGGGGTCATCTACAGAGGCATGAAAAAAATCTGTCACTATTCCACTAGTAGACACATCTTGTCTGGCAGGTCAGGATTGCAGCATGCAATGCCTAAGGCTAGACCTAAGAGCATTGGTGTCTTTTTCCCCCTTAACAACCTGGCTAGCACCCTTCAACACTATGAAAGCTTGCAAACAGGGAGAGAATGTCCCTGTCAGTTATAGCTTGATTTTTCTGTGTCCTGCAACCAAAGAATATGGTTTCTTATCATCAAATTATCATGGACCAACAAGAGCCATGACAATACCCTAAATTGGTATGGATGCATCTTGAGTATCTTAGTTCAGTAACTAAAAGAGAAGAAGCTGTGACTATTAAATGAGTTGATTTAAAAAAAAATTATCAAACATGACAGACCCTTAGCTTGACCCAGAAAAAAAATAGAGGAGGCCTCAGAAATAAAAACAGATCATAACATGAGTGATCACATGCCAACAAATTGGAAAACCAAAGGAGAGTGCAAAGATATACAACCAATGAGAACTGACCAAGAAGACATATGATAGAAAGCCTAAACATGGAAATTAAACACCTGACTAGATGACCAGATGAGTTTAAAACTGAGTCTCCCAAACATCCAAAGAATGTCTCTTAGTCTGTTCCAAATTAATAAAGACAGAAGCAGAGCAAACATCTGTAAATGCATTTATGAGGTCAGATTACCCCAATCCTAAATCAAAAGATGTCACAAGAAAACTAGAGGCCAACATCCCTGATGTACATAAATACAAAAGTCCTCAAAAGTATACAAGCAAACAAAATTCAATATCACATAAAAAAATATTCATCTTGACTTAGGGAGACTTACTCAGAGAGTGCAAGGTTTGTCTACTCCAAGTATATACAGTTAATTAGCAAAATAAAATATTTTATTTACTACTATGACCATTTAAAAGACACAAAAATACATTTAACAAAATTCAACGTGCTTTTGTAATACATTTTTTAAAATTACAAACAGAAATAAATTCACATAAAATAATTGTTATAGTTTGCTTCCTGTTGCCATTATAATGACTATGACCAAAAGCAACTTGGAAAGCAAAGAGTCTATTCTAGCTCAGGCTTCTAACCCATCATCTGAGGAAATCAGGGCAGGAACTCAAGACAGGAACCTGGAGGCAGGAATGGAAACAGAAGTCACGAAGGAGTGCTACTTACTGACTTCTTGCTCTGTCTTACACATCTTGCTTTCTTAAACAACCCAGACCCACCTGACAAGGGGTGGTCTCACCAACAATGAGGTGAGTTCTCCCACACCAGTCTTTAATCAAGAAAATGCCTCAATAGACTTGACTACAGACCACTCTGATGGAGACATTTTCTCCACTAAAGTTTCCTCTCTATAGTTGTTCCAAGATTGTGCTAAGCTAACAAGAAACTAACCAGTACAATAATACAGAACATTCATGAAAAGCTGACAGTGAACACCATGACCAATGGGGGGGAACAGAAAGCCCTTTCCTAAGATTTGGCACAAGGAAAGGAAACCTACTTTCACCACATCTGCTCATCATAAACTGGAAATACTATCAAGGCCAACTGATAAAGAAAGGAAATAAAAGGCATATAAATCAGAAACAAAGAAATGGAAATAACTGTAGATTGTGGATTATATAATCCAATACAATCCAATGTATAGAACACCATAAAGATTCCTTAACAAAACTATTAGTGCTGGTGGGTGAATGCAGTAAAGTTGAAGATTACAGAGTCAAAATACCAAAATCAATTGCATTTCCATACACTAATAATCACCTATCAAAAAAGAAAGGAGAAAGAGAGAGGGAGAGAGAGAGAGAAAGAAAGTTGAGGGCTGGGTTATAACTCAGAAGTAAAGTGTTTGCTTAGCATGCGGGAGGCCCTGGTTTATATTCTCAGTATCCTTCCTTTCAAAAAAGGAAGAGAAGAAAATAAGCCCATTTATAAAAGCATCAAGAAGAATAAAATACTTAGGAATAAATGAATAAATTCAACCAAAAAATGAATAATCTATATGCTGAAAACTCTAAGATAATGATAAAAAAGCTATAAAAATGTTTTGAAGCCATAAAAGATCCTGAAACACCAGAGCAAAAGTGAGAAAGAACAAAGTTAGAGTCATCACACATTGCCATCGAATTTAATTTCACAAAGACATAATAATTATAAAAGTATGGTACTGGCATGGAAGCAGACACATAGACCAAAAGTACAGAACTGAGAGCTCGGATACAAGCCCATAAAACATGATCAAAATTTAAAAACTGAGGAGAAGAACGTACTTTTCAATAAAGAGTACTGAGTTCATGCCCTCGAGGATATCTCCATCCAACATGTAGTAATGGTTGTTATACATTGAGCCTTGCCGTTAGAGAAGATTTGGAAGTTCTCACCAAATGAAAGAAACAAAGGTTAACTCTATGAAATGACAGTCTTTCTGTTACTGGATTAATCTTAGACATGTTCATCCTGCATAGCTGCATCTTTTTACTGTCTGACCTTAGCCCCAACATGTCTTTGTTTCCTCATATAACCTATAAAGTCCCACATACAAAAGAGAACATGGTTTCCATGTTTCTATGTCTATGTCACATTTCAGTGACAAATGAGAAAATTCAACCTGATGCTAAAGACGCTTTACTCAGCTCAGGATCTGCAACATATTTTCAAACTCCTGCTAGAATCATCTCACAATGGTGTCATGTTCCTTTAATCCCAGCACTCAGCAGGCAGAGGCAGGCATAGGCAGGCAGATCTCTGTGAGTTTGAGGCCAGCCTGGTCTACAGAGTGAGTTCCAGGAGAGCCAGGACTACATAGTGAAACCCTGTCTCTAAAAAAAAAAAAAAAAAAAAAAAAATCCTCTCACCCCAGTCGGATGTCTATGGACAAAGCGTGACTCACTCAGCAGACTACATTTTACCTGCATGTCAAGTGCATTAGTCAGCAAGAACTGACTTCTTCCGGACAACTAAATGGTATCTAGGCAAGGCTCTTAGGACTACAGTAAGCCATAGTGAAGGGCAGTCAGTGCAGCTGTACCGAGCTCCTGCTTTCCTATATTAAGCTAGACATCATTATTACTGTGTTCCAACAATCATCTGTCCTTTCATGGGACCAGACAAGGATGGGGGACCTTTTATCTCCCAGTTATCTTGCCTGCAGTGGAGCCTGAAAGTTTTCAGTGCAAGTGTCTGAAACAAACACCTATGAGACCCACTCACTGTTTGGCTTCAGAGAGGGGAGCCCAAGTAGGCAAGACAAAGACATTGTAGAGTAGACAATATCCAGAGCTGCAGGACTGAGAAGCATAGAGCCTACATGGAATGAGGTTCAAGTCCACTGCCTACAGAGTACTCAGCAAGTGGCCTTGGCTCAATTATCCAACCACACCGACTCTTAGATGAAAATGGGAATGATGCGTAAGTGTTTGTGTCACTTTGTGTAACGAAGCTACTTGGAAGTAAAGAGGAGACTGGATGAGGTAAGGGGTGGGAAAGTGCTGTTATCAACTGTGACACATTACAGAAGTTCTTAAGGCTAGCAATAAAAAACAAGCAAACACACAGACCACAGACACACACACACACACACCTGAGCTATTGTGGCGTACATACAGATGTGCACATTTTCTGAGGGGCAATGATTGCTACTGTCTCTAACTTCTCAGGTAGAGGTCATAAAGAAGCTCAGTACCCAGCCACGGTGGAGAATTTCAGAGACACTCTTGTTTAAGCCTAGCCAAAGACACTAGTTATGGTGAAAGGGAAAAGGTCTATATTAGAAAGAATGTGGACTAACTACTCCAAGAAGTGTCTTATTGAAAATCTGAGATCTGGCTGTGAGGAAAGCTATGAGGCAGGACATGTGGATGAAAAGGAGCTATTCTTAACACACTCTATTGATCAGGATACGTGGATGAAAAGGAGCTATTCTTAACACACTCTATTTATCAGGATACATAGATGAAGAGGGACTATTCCTAACACACTCTATTAATCAGGATACATAGATGAAGAGGGACTATTCCTAACACATTCTATTGATCAGGATACATGATGAAGAGGAACTATTCCTAACACACTCTATTGATCAAGACACATTGAAGAAGAGGGACTATTCCTAACACATGCTATTGATCAGGACACAATGAAGAAGAGGAACTATTCTTAACACACTCATTGGTCAGGACATATGATGAAGAGGACCATTCCTAACACATTCCTTGTCCCTGTCCTCAGTGGTCTTCCTGATTCTCAGCAAATATCCCAGGCACATTCTCTCCTCAGTCTTTGCATCATTACTGATCCTCCCACAGTAAATGCTGTCCCCTAGACAGGCCATGTCTCCTACTTTACCTAAATAGATAGAGTTTGTACAAATGTCACCTCGTCAGAGAGAACTACTGTGACCTTAATGACTAAAGTTCTGAATTAATCCTCCCAATCCAGGTGTCTCCTACCATGCATTACCTTTCTTTTCTGATAATTTCCTTTATATAATCTTTAGATATATTTGTTTCATTTTTCTTACTTATTTTTTGTTAGCTCTTTGATAATTTTATACAAATCATTGTGATCATATTTAGCCCTTCTGCCTTCCTTTCAGATCCTTCCTACTTCCATACTCACCCAACTTTGTCTCCTTTTAAAAAAAAAAATAGCAAATACAGTTGATGATGCCTATATACTGTAGACTGTGTGGTCTTCCACTAGAGCTTGGTCAATCCACCAGGGCCACACCTTTAAAAGAGACTCTACCTTTCCCAGCAACCATCAGTTGTCAATAGCTCCTTAGCTAGAGGCGGGACTTTGTGCCCCCCCCCACCTCTCTCCATGATGATATTCTGTCTGGCTTGAGCTTGCATGGGTTATGAACATGCTGTCAAAAGTGCTGCCAGTTTATACTTGCAACTGCCTTTTTTGTGTCTTGTATCCTTGTAGCCATTCACCACTTCTGACTCTTAAACTATCTCCACCTTTCTGGGTGATTCATGAGCTTTGGTGGGGGCGGAAGGGGGGGGCAAAAACACATATCTTGTTCAGAGATGAACCTTCTGTAGCCGCTTATTCTCTGCACCTTGACTAGCTGTGGATCCCTGTGTTAGATGCCATTTACAGAGAGAGAGAGTGCTTCCCTGATGAGGACTGAGAGATGCACTAATGTATGGGTATAATGATAAATCATTAGTAGTTGGACACTACGCCAGTTTAGGAAAGTAATAGTAGTAGATTCAACTTCCCCCATGACCTGCTATCCATGGGTTCTCAGTCTCAGGATCAGTGCCAAGACATGTGTTTCAGTTTGTGGAAGGGGTCTTAAATCAAATCAGAGAATGGTTCATTGAGACAGAATTGTTTTATCTATGGAATAGTTTCTACCTTTCCTTAGAAAGTAAATGCTACTAAACTGATACTTTTTTTTACGGTTTTGTTCACCCTATGTAGAGACAGGTGCTTAGTATAAATACTGATCTCAGAAATTTGGTAAATAAATGAATAAATCTTTTAATTCATTAGTTAATTAAGAATAGGGCTTCTAAATTCACAAATCTCAGATAACAAGGCTACTGGTGAAAATAATGTACAGAGATCTCTAACAAAATTGTCTACTCAAAAAGGTAGCTGAGGTAGCTAAGAGGCAAAATAAAACTGGTATGGGTAAGTTCTGTTAATGATCTGCAGCTATGTAGCTGTATGTATTGAATCCTTTCCTAGACTTAGTTTCTACTGCAACCTATAGAAAATATACCTAATCCTAAGCCCCTTCTAAACACTAACATTTATGTAACGCTAAAATTAGAATAGTGGCAGCTTCAGACATAATGATAATCTCAAAAGTACCTATTGAGTGAGTCAGGCTTAGCACTGTGCTAAGGGGTTTCAGAGGCAGGAAGGTGACAGGACAGACCCCAGTAGACTTTCTGTTAACATAACGGAAAGAAAAAACAAAACTTTATGGAAAATGGGAACGAGTCAAATTCTTGCATGGAGCCGGAGTGAGAGCTGAGAGTTTCTGCCGGCGCTGGAATTGACCTTGGGCGGTCAGCGTTCTGAAGGGAGGAGGACACGTGCCAGAGATGATCAAATAACAATGAAGATTTTTACTTACTCCAGCTTTAATCTCGTCTCTTGTCTCAAAGAGAAATCATGAAACATTTGAATTGCAAACAGCTCCTCTGCCTGTCAGGGCACTCATCAAATTGTTCTCTTCTTTTTAAAATATTAGGCAATAACATACAATAGCTGTTCAATAATAAGCCTCGGAAATAGGGCACCATTGTATTTGATGCTCTGCCATTTACTATCTAAGCTAATTGCTAATATTTTCTGTTAGATGGAGATAAAGACTGTAAATTTAGTGAGGATTATAAAGAAAAGTAAACATGTAGAACCATTTGGTCACATAGTATATACTCAATGAAAGATGAAGATTATGGCATTAGCCATCTTAACAGTTGCTAGTTAGTCTGGATGCAAGAGAGCAGCTAGTTGCTTGAATTTTCAGCTACAAGAACAATAATGATCTTAAACAGGTGTCTTAGCCATTTGTGTTCTATGATTTGTCTGTTAGTGCCTTTGTTTCTTTGTCTTCTGAATTTTCTTTCTGAGTAAATTTGTAGAGTTTTGTTTGTATTAACCACAGGAAAATTTTATGTATATACTTTTGCAAATGTTTTCTCTAAGCCTAATGTATATAATTCTAAAATGTTCTTATTAAACTAATATGTACTCAGAGGAAGGTACAGTTTGGGGGACATCCACAATCTGCTCACATCTGCAGCCAGCATCCCAATCCCAGGGAAGAGAAAACATTCCTGAAGCTTAGAAGGCATTCTCCCGCCCATCCAGGCCTGTCACATCTGAGTATAGCTGCTACCCTGATTCCAATGTAAGTGAGTGAGTGTGCCCTTGTGTTTCCTTACACTGAACAACTACACTCACACAACATGGTACTTTCTTGTGCTTGGCTTTGATAATTTGGAAATTTCTCTTGCTAAGCATTTTAGAATGTTTAGTTGCTTAAATAATTCAATCAATTTAGAGCTTAATAAGTAAATGGAGAAAATATAGCTTTACATATGGTCAGTGAAAAAGAACTATTAAGCATCTTAGTTTAATTGTGATATCATTAAGAAATTATTTCTCCTAAAACTATGTTTATATTTTAAATGAAATAGAAGGGGTGCCATATATATAAAATTGTCCCTGTTATAAAAGTTATTTTGTGTTAGTGTTATGAAGAGAATAGTATGTCATGAAAAAGATGCTTGCCTTTGTCTGTCTGAGAATATGTAT
Source organism: Peromyscus maniculatus bairdii (assembly GCF_049852395.1). Lineage (NCBI taxonomy): Eukaryota > Metazoa > Chordata > Mammalia > Rodentia > Cricetidae > Peromyscus > Peromyscus maniculatus. The sequence goes on from NC_134863.1 coordinate 19,906,799, forward strand.
GTAACTTTGTTCTCTAGAAAACTGCCATTGGGTCAGATGATAGATTCTATGTCTGTAACTTTCCTCTTTCTTTCTCATATCTTGTTTCATATCCTCATCTGCTATCAAATTCCAGCCTTATCTTTTTCTGGCTTCAAGATTTATAGCAGCCAGAGGGGGGCCAGACAAAACAGCATTCCTGCTGTTTATAGCCCTATCATTTTTTCCTACATTAGCCATTTCCTACAACCAGGAAATCAGTTTGGACCTATCTGCGCTGTCTTTTCCTCCACATGTTCACCTCATAGAAAAGGGTCCGTTCATGGTGATCATGGCTCTCACAAAGCTCTATCTATGGGGATATTATCGCCACTGCTGAGTGTGAAAAATCCATCCCAAGTTCAAAAAGGAACACTACAAGATACCCTCCCACACATTTATTTCAGGTTCCTGAGAACAAAGCAGTCATCTGGAACGCATGGCGGAATTCTGTAGTTCCTAACCACAAGCCACCTTCAGTCACAGAATCCACTCTTCATCACCTCCATGGGCAGAGGTGCATTGCTATATGTAGCTTGAGCTTGGCTAGACTTATGTAACAACCAGTCAAACCCACCACACTTTTGAGCATCCAATAATCTTCAGGACAACAGGATAATGGAAAAGTCCTGGTGGGACACATGTCAGACCCATTCATATATGAGTTCTCCAAAACCTCCTTTGAGCTTCTGGCTGTCACAGAATACACCCTTTCGGTCAGTTATTTTGGTGTAACTAGTCATTTTCATTGACTCTCTCTCTCCAGATGGAAATACAGAAACAAAATATAATTGGAGAGAATGTTTTGTTCAGAGGTAAGAAAGGATAAAGTCTCAAATATCATCAGCTCTTCTCTTACAAATTTTTAGGATGGAGACTATGGTCCCCCTGTGTGAACACACCTGATGTGTTCCATCTCTTTAACAACAGATGAAACCAAAATCTCCAAGTGTTCTTTCTCCAGTCACTTCAGGCTGAGGGTGGTAATTAGCACATACATTTCCTGAGCTTTCTCTTTTCCATGTTAAGCAACTTCAGTGCCTTTAACATGTCATTAATGTGTTCATTTCACATACACACATATCTTGACTAGGTTTAAAAAAAAACTAAAGAGTCCAAAAGAGACCATAATAGTCTTAAAACATACCAATAATATAAAATATAACCAAAGACAACACATACATGAACCCAGAAAATCATACTTCTTAGAATAAAATTATATTGTAGCCACAGTTGTTGAAATTTAAGACTCACTACATTTAATGTGCTCAACTAAAACAAAATTGGAATTTTACTTGGCAATAAAACCCAAATAAAGCCCATTACACCACAATAAAAAAAAAGATACATTTCAATTTTTAAGACTTTGTCACTGGAAACAAAGCAGAGAAGAAGCAAGATCCTCGCCACATTTCACTTTAAGAATGGAAGTCTCACCACATCTCAACTTGTGAGTAGAAGTCTCAACATATCTGAGAAAACATATTAAAAGAGAATCTAGGGCCACAAGAATCACATTCCCTCAAAACGTTAGCATTGGCATCATTGGCGGCTTTGGCCACTGCATTACTTATTTCAGGAAATGCGCATGTAAAAATACTGTGCTGACAAGGCGCACACCAAGCCAATCTTGGGACTCTCCACACCAAATATCTACTTGCCACATCTCTGTTCTGGCTGCCCTGGGGTGGGCAAGGACACTGGCCCCAGAGATCTTCACCACAGTCCTGGCTTTGTGTTTGAGAAGACACTTCTTTGATGAAAACAACTTTTAAGGAAGATATACCATATTCATTAAGTATGAGGTTAGGTTATTCGATTGCCATATGTTGAAGGTATAGACTATGTTTTAATGTACATATACATAATGAAACTGCTACAACAGCAAAGCTAATTAAAAACCCACCATCTCACTTGAGTGCCTTTTTTTGGCAAGATCACCTAAAGTCTGCTCTTTAGCAAATTTCCAGTCTACAATACAATACTATAATTACAATGTATGTGCTTCACTGGGGATCTTTAATCTTATTCATCTGATACAACCGTAAGTGTTTATTCTTAAGCCTACTCATCTTCATCACTACCCAGCCCAATACACACCTCTGTTGAACAGGAATACAATTCTGCTCTTTGTTGTGTCCTTTACCTTTCCAAGATTCTGCCGAGAGAGAGATCACTGAGCCCTTGTCTTTCTACACCTGGCTTATTTCACTAATCATGATGTACTTTGCTTCACCCACATGGTTGCAAAGACCCAGATCTCTTTAAGGTTTACTAATATCCCATCATATATGATATTTATAATGTGCATGATGAATAGGGAAGGGAATACTATAAATTAATATCTTATCATTTCTTTATCCACTCTCCTGTCAATGATCATTTGGACTGTTTTTTTAATCTTCTGTTGTGAATAACACTAAAGCTTTCTAATGTGAATTCTTAATGTCTCTCTAGATCTGCAATTCAAAGCCAATATGCTATAAGCAAGATGAATTCACCTTTAAAATATTCGTGCAAGTAAACACTTGTATTATATAAGAAGTTTCTCTTAGCCTTCTCATTTAAGGAGAGGGTATCTACTGAGTGCAATTCATAACCATTTATAATCCAAGTCACTTAAGGCAAAAATCTTCATAAATTTAAAAGAGTTTATCAAGTCACCTTAAAATTTAAATTATGATACAACATATCTATATTTTATCCGTATTATCTTCTTTCAGAAGATTTTTAACTTGATTCCTAAAAGATGCCATATTTCTCTATGCCTATAAGAATCTGAATAATGCCTAAATAAGCTTATACATGGGATAAAAGCTACAGTCTGCAAAGCATGAAAGATGCAGTGCCTTAACACTCCCTTTATCTCGCCAGCGACATTAGCCCCTTCCATAATTTTGGATCTTTATCATTCTCGGATAATGCTGTCCCATACTGTTCTTGACAGTAACTCCATTTTCCCTAAAACTGGAGTCTTCTGACTTGTGTGTATACAGCACCCAGCACAGTGCCTGAGTCTGGATAAAAATGTTTGCCACTGCCGGTAAATGAAGTAAAGAGAATATGGCTCAAGAAAAGCAGGGAGCAGAGCGCAGCAAACACACTTCCAGTGCTGTCGACATAAGCTGACTCCTCACACAGCATTTCATCTGTTAATACTTTGCCTCCCTTTAGATTCACAGTCCTCCCAGAAACAACACAAAAATCGAGTGGGTAGACCTCACTGGTTCCTTTCCAGTACTCAAGAGATTAAGCTTCGGCATTTTCTTTTAAAAGAATCCCTTTAAATTATGGATTCAATGTGTATCTGGTGGGCCCAGGATTGGCAAGACTTCTGCCCTAATATCTACACCTAATGATACCCTTAAATAAAAAAATAATATCCCCATCTGGAGTAGGAAAACAAGTCTTGGACCATCCCAACTTAGCTCACTTTGCATTTCTGCTGAGGCCAGAGGGCATGTGACGCAAAGCTAAGGTCATGTCCACTCCGTGGCTGAAGGCTGAGGACACCAGGATGGGTCCAGATAGCCTAAGAGCAGCTGGGTGCCATTCATTTCCTTCATGTTCTATGGAATTCGTTCATCCAGAATTAGCTAATAGTCTACGGCCATACCACCCTGAACGCTCCCGATCTCGTCTGATCTCGGAAGCTAAGCAGGGTCAGGCCTAGTTAGTACTTGGATGGGAGAATTAACTAATGATGCAGAAGCAACAGAGGATCGATCACCCTATGTCTTTTCTACTGTATCCTGTAGCTCATGGGCTGCCTTTTGTCCACTGTCACCCTGAATCCTCTCCCCAGCCCCAGAGGAAGGTGTCGGCCTACCACTGCTTCAGGAGGAAGGCGAAAGGGACAGAGTCAAGCTCCCCAGCAGAAACAAGAATTCAGATTTTCTCACTACAAACCAGGGGCTCTATACATGAACTCACAGACTCAGCCATTTTTGTTCCAGATATTTAATCAATAAGCTAAAAGAAATATTTCTACTCTATCCCCATTTCTACCCCCACTAGGTTCAGATTCCAATGAGCCCCCACCTAGTAATTTTGTGAACAGTTTGTGATACACAAGCTGGTTTTCAAAGAACTTTAAAGAGAACCGCAACAGTAACCGTAGAGTGGTCAAGGAACTGTGGCTGAACAAAAACTGAAATACAGGTTGAACCCAGGGACCTGCACACAGACAGTAAGAAGGCTTTCCTTATCTACTGATTCCATGGCCTACCTGTGAGCTGAAAATCACAAAGGACTCACTAGCAGCCCACTAAGTAGGCATCCTGGGCTAGCTTACAGAATGAGTCTACACAGCCCTGGCTCCGGGGTTTTGAACACAATTGTCTTCATTGGTACCGGTCAAAGGTCCTGATAATTTGTACTTTAGAGTCACTAAGGTTGAGGATGTATTAAAAGGCAAAGCTGTAGTTGGTATGCCAGGAAGGGAAAGCCACTGGAGAGCAGATGGAGGAACCTAGGGCAATGAAGAATCTCACATCTCTTCATTGTATAAGGAAGAGGGGTCATTTTGTTTCTCAGTTTTAGCATCCAAAGAGAAATTACTATTACCCAGGTACAGGAGAGATTTTACACCAAACCTCATTGCCCATGTCCAAGGATCTGGGGACAATAGGAAGTCCCAACCATTATTTAAAGAGCTGTAGCTTCTTAATTGGGGAGCATAATGAAAGACTTTCCAACGAGAAAAGGGACATGGAAGCATGTGAGTTATGTGTGTGTCATCCTGAGCCTTTATGACTACCATATAATGAAGAATGCTATGAAAATCAAACCATCTTATTAGAATGCATATTCTGACTTCCCCTATTAGCTTCCTATTGAATGCTTAGTTTGTGCCAAGTCACTGGGATAACAAAGAGGAAAGAAATAATGTTGCCTTCATGAAGTGCATAGTTGAGGAAAGAGGGGGTGGCCCAAGAGATGGACAGACAGTAACCCTGTGTGACAGAAGTCAACACAGCAAATGAGGACTAAGAAAAACATGGCTGAGGAAAAAAAAATGCAATCTAAGTATTTGTGTCTATAAAAAGTTAATACATGTTAGGAAGATGTTCCAAGACCTCACGAGTGTGGTCAAATTTTGCTTTTAATGAATAACCCATTGTTAGTGTTACATTCCTGATGAGGCGACCATTGGATGATGTGCTCTTATATATCTGAGAGGCTCCATACTACAGTATTTGATAACCACTACTGCAGTTGTTTTGAAATCATAAATTTAATAGACTACATCACACTCTTAAGGAGACTGAGGAGACATCATCCTCTGCCTTGCTATATTTATATATGATATATATGTGTATGTATACATGTGTGTACATATTGCTGCTGTGTGCTCGCAAGACACTGTAAACATGGCAACATTTGAAAAGGATGTCACAAAATGCCACATCTAAACTTTCTGGGGGCAACTGGTCCCTGAATTTGCGGCATGAATTTAAACTCAATTGACAATAACCTGTACAAGTGAAAACAGCGCTGGGATTTTGGTTGTTTGTTTTGTTTTTTGTTTTTTGTGGGTTTTTTTTTTTTTGGTTTAAAGCAGTGACCCTTTGACCTTTCAAAACAAAACGATAGTGAGGACTCTATGGTAGTATTGAACCATTCACTTCCAGTGTTGCAGGATTTTGGATTCCCAAACTTACATGCAGAGCACACATCGACTTCATCTAAAATGGTGTTCTTTAATTCTCAGAGGTTCTTAAAATTAGTGCTTACAGATTTCCAAGGCTCATAGTCATGCATTAGAATTTTTAATCATATTAATAGACAGCTGGGCAGGAGGAAGGAAGATTGATATGACTTGGTAGGAAGAACATTAGTATAGGAATTTAAAAACTCAAAGTTTCAGTCCTGGCTTCACCAAGAGTAGGTGACATGTTTCCCTTTGTCTAAGATGGACCAGGGAAAATGAAAAATCTAAAATCACCCCAAAGTCTCTCCTGGCCATAAAGAGTCTGGCAACACCTGGAAGTTACTAACTTGACTGATTTCAAATTAACAAGAAGGTTTTTACGGGAAATTATGGCTTTAATAATGAGAGTGGAGACACATTTCCAAACATGAGTCTTGAGGTCGAAGTCAATCTCTGCCCTTTACACAGCCTCTAGCTTGTGTTAACATTTTTATGATGGTATTTGCTATAGTATATCGTTTGCCAACACCTAACAGCATGTGTAACTCTGGATGGGTATTCAATTACTGGCTGTCATTAAGAAGGGATGAATGTGTCACAGGCAGGAAATTAAATAGTATGCAATACAGAGAAAGTAGAGCCTGCTGAAAGCAAGTTAGTTACTAAACTCAAAAAAAAAGACAAACAGAAAAGCCATTAGTGTTCAATTTTTAGTCATGAAGATAATTTATTTACATAATCATAATAATGTTATTAGTAAATACCTACCTAACCAAAATTACAGAGAAAGACCTGGAAGATGAAAGGATGGACAAGTTGCATTCTGGGGTGGCAATTATGATATGGGAGCAAGGTAAAATCTTAAGAAGTGATTATTATTTGGGATATGGGAGTAAATATGAAGTAACTCAAAGCAATTATTTCTATAAAGAAAAATAGGAGAAAGGACAAGGAACTACTGTCTGTGAGACTAAACCCACCATCATGGTGATAAAAACTGTGGGACAATGGAGGAAAATGCAGAGGGGCCATTTCTACACTCAGGAGGCATTTCTGAAGGGTGAGTGTCCCAGGAGGCTGCTGCATACCCACCTTCTCCACTCAGACTTGAATCATTGGTCAACAGAGATCAAAAGAGCTTTGCTCAGAGAAAAGATCAAGCTGCCCTTGCCATCTGTCTAACCACTCTTAGAGTTCCAAGATGAAATCCTCTGATGATCATCATTTGAAAAACTCTTACTCATAAACCTTTCACCAGCCAGTCTGAGACTTCCTCTATACGAGGCACTATTCCAGCCCTCATTGAATGGGGCCATCTAGTTCGGCAGGATCTGCCTTCCTAGGGTGGATTTATGACTTTGATGTGAGAGCCATACATTTGCAGAGTGGCTCTTTTTTGTTTTGTTTTGTTTTTTGAGACAGGGTTTTCTCTGTGTAGCCCTGGCTTTCCTGGAACTTGCTCTGTAGACCAGGCTAGCCTCAAACTCAGAGACCCGCCTTTCTCTGCCTCGAGTGCTTGGATTAAAGATGGGCACCACCACTGTCTGGCTTGCAGAAGGACTCTTCTATTGACTTAAAATGAAAGATGATGAGTACTAGTATTTTCATGGAGTTCATTGAAACAGTCAGGGTTGGAGGTGTTGTTCAGGGGTAGACTATAAGCCTAACACTGCTAAAGACCCTGGGTTCATTCTCAGCACCACCAAAAAGGTTTTAAACATTGAGCAAGTCTGAATCCATCAGACTCAACAAAAGTCCAGGGCTATGACTTTGACCCAGAGGTTATAATGAGGTAGTTTTGAGATACAGTACTTAAAATAAATGGCAATGCTTTACTAAGTGACTATGGAAATAGGACCTAAGCATTTTCAATATCTAATTTAATCTTCAAAACAGGTCAGTTAATAGTCATTAATATTAGCGTTTCTATCTCCATTTTGTGGATAGGAAAATCTGAAACAGTGAGATTAGGAGTCCTGACCAATGTTGTCAGCTAGAATATGAGCACACAAAAACCAAGACTAGTTAGGCTCAGAAACTACTGTTAGCTTCTCTCTCTTCTTAAAATAACGGTCTTGTGACTAAATAAACACACTACTGCGAGAGTGTGGGTAAGATTGAACACAAACGTGTCACACAAAACCTTCATACACTTAAGAACAGAAGAATGTCATCGAATGCAATTGCAACATGCAAGGATATTATTAGTCCTTGCCTAGTTTCAGTTCCGTGTCTAATCCTGAAACTTGCTAATTATTTACAGATGTTCAGAGAGTGATCATTTAAGCTTGATACATTCTGAATGTCTGGGCATTTCCCCAAAAATATCAGTCCAAAAGTTTCCATGTAAGTACTTTCGGGAGCCAGGAGTCACAGTGAGCAGGAAGGCAGCCGGAAGGTACCACAGCATTTATTAGTAGAAGTCACAGAGGGGAACTGTGGTTGGGACACTTCTGTCGGCCATGCTGATGTGCTCACTGGTATGCTTTGTCTTGTGCAGCAGATGTGTTCCTTAAAGGCTACTGAATAATTGAAGCTTTATGATCTAAAAGATCCAAGAAATCTAATATTTTTAAAGGTGATTATATCAATTAATGTTTTTGAAAGGTGAATGAAATCATAACCTACATTACATAATTTGTAACAGGCTTCCACAATTTCCTTTCGACCTTTGCTTCATGATTCATCATTCCCTGCATCCTGTCCCCATCTCTCTATGCATCCTGAAGGCAAGAATTCTACATTTTCACCACTGTATTCAGCCCCTAAAAGACTGCCTGGCAACCCAGCACAGGTATCTGATGGATGAAAGAATCAGACAGTCTTTTAAATCTTGGTTGTTATTGGTACAGTTAGGAACCCTCTACTGTGGTCTTTACTGCTCCTTCACTATAGGATGCTTTTCCAGTGTTTAAGTTCCTTCCTTTCTATAAATGCCAACTTCTTCCCGGATTTGGACTTTTTCTCTTCATTTGTGCACATTATATTTCTATTATGTGGCGCAATAACAGATGATACAAACCTTATTTTAGTCATTACTTCCAGAACAATCTATACAGAAGCTATATTGGTAAAAGCAAATTTAGAATTTAAATTTTCACATACATTGCTAGCAGTCAGTTCTTTGTAAGTTTATGTTTGCCCATATCTCTAGTTGCTGGCTTGAAATGTGTTTTTCAGATAAAATAAACTGTGATTCTTTTATTGCTAGTCCCAATAATAAGCAGAGTATATGGTGAAATGCTAGATTAATGGCCATCAGCCCACAAGCTTGTGTAATTAACTACTGCTGCAGTTTATTTACAATATGTAATGCCATTTACTCTTTTAAGCCATGCATGGCCTTCCATCATGAGAATGCAGCTCCAATCCCTTATTCTTGACCAGTCAGAAAAATAAGCATCTATTTCTAGAGTCAAATCTAAGTGCAAGTCAATATTTGTGTAGGTTTTCTGTACCTATGGTTCTTAAAAATCAATCCCTAGAGTAGCAGCAGTGTCCTCTGGGAAGTTCATAAATGAACATTCTCCAAGGTCCATCACAGACCATGTAATCAGACCCTCTGGGTTTGGAGCCAGCATTGATTGGTAGAAGTCACAGAGGGGCAATCACGTCTTTGACCTAACCAACAGTGTGGACATTTTTTGCTCCAATAGTCAAGTTTGCTCTCCTGGAGAAACAGAACTTCATTTAGGTCAGACAGTGAGAACAAGTTAATAAAATTCATATCCAAATATTAGTTGTTTGCCAACTCAGGTCAACCACTGTTTGCTTTTAATGTATGATTTAAACAAGTGGGTCCTAACTATCTTATTAAATTACACCCCACAACTGCCTGGTAATCTAGTCATCCTAACCAAGAGGAAAGTGAATGAAATCGAGTGATGTATAGTACTGGCAAAACTAACAGAAACTTCGAGAATCAGCTGTTGAAGGGAAGGGATGGAGAAATGTAACCAAGCTAGTCCATTGAAGCTGGTACCTAGGTAGGGTAGAGGGTCAGTGATAAATGAAGAAAAGATAATGGCATGGAGATTATAAAGGCCCCGACTTCCAGCATCAGCTAACAACCCCACTTGCATCAGCAGTGTTCACCCACAGTGGTGCACAGAATGCCGGAGGACATATCCAGTTCTACGCTAAGGGGTTAACAGGATGGTGGGGCTCTTCAGCCTCAAAGGAACAGATGGTAAAAGTAACAGCAAAAAAAATGACAAACACAAGCCATCACTGAGTTCTGGCTTTAGCTTGGCTCTTGACGTCTTTTCCTTGCTGACCCCATTAATTTTGAAAAAAAATCCCTTAAACAAATTAGAGGGAGAGACAGGGAACTATATCTTTACCGGGTTAGAGAGACTAAAAAATTGTGCTAGTGCTATGTGTGATTTCCAGTCTTGTGGCTGTCCTACCATACCAGCGAACTTTCTCAGAGAAGCCAGGCCGCTATGCAGTATGGGGGTTAGAAAGACGGTCCAGCCCTTGCTTAATTAAGCCACTGGAGTTGGAACCAATTTAAAGTATATAAGAGTACCAGGTTCCTTCTTGAACCCACCTGAGAGCCAGCAGGAGTTCCCAATAATGCTTCAAGTCTGGCTGGTCTTGGCTCGGGGCTTATGTGTGCATATAGTCACAAATGCTGGTTTTGGGTTTTTTTTTTTGTTGTTGTTGTTGTTGTTGCTGCTGCTGTTGTTCTTTTTTTGGATTTTTTTCATACTTACTATCATATCACCTGTATTTCTGATCATAATTCACGTTCACAAGCATGTTAACAGCCACTGAATATATGACTATCTTGCACCTTTGGGTAAGTAGGAAGTTCAGTTTATTAGCCATAAAAGAAGCAGATACTGGGTGCCCTGGAGGTTAGTAAAATCTGTACGTGCACAGCTGGACTGTTTTTTCTTTAATGGAGGAAAGGTGACTGTCATACCAGACTAGAGCAAAGTACACCTAAGATTCAGTAGTGTTTGAGGTCACAGATTCTGACACTAGTCCACATCCCAGTAGCTTTGTGGGTTAAAATGTAAATTACCTACCATCACTGTGCTTGAGTTTCCCAGCCCATAAACTATGAATGACATGAGATCGCTGTGAAGATTAAATGGGACAGTGTGTAAAGTACAGTGCCTAATCCATAGTAAAAGCTATAGAAACCTCATTTCCAAAGGCATTGATCTTTTCAAGTATCCCCTCGATGTCTGGCATGAACAGAGTGTAAAGCCATGAGGCATAAAGAAAGAGATTTGGTAACGTTTAAGTAAATCTATGCAACAGCCTATAACTGAGCCTGATACTGACTATACCATGCTTAGACTGTAGTAAACTATCTAGAATATCAGATTACTAGAGTATCTGAAAAAGAATAAAAATCCACTCGTGGTTTGGCTCCTACCCCAATCATGCCACCCTTCGCACATTTCAATGTGTATTTGTTCGTAAGAGCTGCTTGTTCCTGCTATCAGGGCACATGCCCACAAATACTGCTTCCATAGCCACCGTTATCTCCCAGGTATTCCTGATCACAATCTTGTTTTCAAACACATTAAAGCTGTTAAATATTTTGCTTCCATCCCTTGCATAACTAAGGTATTCAGTTTAATTATCAATCTATTCGACTAAAAAGGTATCAACTGGAAATGACAAGACTTCTGTCTTGAAGGATCAGCAGAGGTCTGAATGTTGCAAGAAATACCTATGGTTTCCAAGTTCTCTAAAGACAAAAGAACTGAGTGTGTTTGGTTTTGAATAATGCATCTCTAATGACTGTAACTAAAGGGAAGTCAAATCTCCTGGCTGTAACAGGAGTAAAGCACTCAGCACAGAGTGCTTGGCGTGATTGTTACTTCTGCCTTTTCTCAGTGGATGGGGTGCTTGTTAGGTCTCCAAGAGGGAAGATACTATATCAACTTCACATAATAAAACAACCTTAATTGTAAGAAGGACACATAGGATATTTTTTTGAAGAGCTTATAAAACATAATGCCAAAGCTGCTGAGCAAAAATGCTACTACATTAGCTAAAGGCAAGACGGAGTGAGCAACCAACCATAACCATAAAACAAACCTCTCCTGTTTTCTCTGCCCAACTCCACAAACACCAGTTCTCACAATTCCTCTGATTCAAAGACTCCCACCTCTGTGCTCCTTTGCTTCAGAGATGAAGAGCCAAGTGAGGGGAAGAAACGACCACATCATACTCGTATAATGAGTTGAGACACGAGTCAGGATTCAAATCTAGACCTCCAAATTTCCAAGCCATGGCAATTTCCATAGGTCTCCCTAACTATCCAGCAATGCAAATTCAGGGTCATACCACACATAAAGCTAAATGTGATGTCCCAAGCCAGGAGATGTCCCCAACAAGCTCATGGCTCCAGCAGGTACCACTATTTTAAAGTCTGTGGAGCCTGTAGGGTAGGTTTGCTGTGGAGGGTACATCACTAGGGTGGGTCTTTGAGGAGTATACCACTGCCTGGCTCCAGATGCACTCTCTGCTTTCCGGACTGTGCCTGATCCCAACTGTTCACACTCCTCCTGCTGCATCAGATGATGCCATTGCTATCCCATCATGCCTTCCTCAATGTGATTGGCAGAGATTCTTCTGAAACTGTGAGCTGAAACAAAGCCTTCCTCGAGAAAGCTGTTTCTGTACTGTATTTTGCTCTCAACAACCTAAAAGTCACTAATATTCCAAATGATAATTCCACCAGGCTTAGTGGTGTCCCACTCAGAGCAAAATCAATTGTCAACCCAGTTACATGACCAAAAGCTCAGTCTTTAAAATTATTATCTAAAAAAAAAAAAAAAAAAAAAAAAAAAAAAAGCTGGCTTAGGGCTGGGCGTGGTGGCACATGTCTTTAATCTCTGGAGGCAGAGACAGGTGGATTTCTGTGTCTCCATGGATAGCCTAGTCTACACAGTGAGTTCCAGGCCAGCTGAGGCTACATAGTAAGAGCCTGCTTAAAAAAAAATCTAGCTCAACATTGGATCTTTAAAATCAATGTGGTTATTTGGACTACAATCCACTAAGTTTCATTTTCTGTAGAAAGCACACATAGGGATCAAAACAGAACATTAGAAAGCTGACAAGATGGTTTCTCTATAATAAGAGAGTGAAAATGGGAAGAAAGAGGAAGAGGAGAAGGAGGAAGAAGAAGGAAGAGTGGGAGAGGAGCGAAGGAGTGGGAACGAAGGCAGGAAGGTTGGTTCAGGACTCTGAGAATTACAAAGGTTTTTTTCTCCAAAGGTCCTTTATGGGATAAGTAGAGGAAGCAGAACTTGAACACCGGACTTCTGGTTTGTTCCATCAGAACACATAGCATGTTTGTTCTACACCCCTACGTACCAAACCCAGTATATAACCCCAGCATCCCACCAGTATGTATAACCCAGTTTTCAAAGCTCAACCTCAGGACATCTAACACAGCGATTCTCAAAAATGCTGCCTATTGATCCACCCCACCCAGCATCTGACACTGAGAGCCAGGTGCTGATGGTCCCTGTGCTGGCTCCGCCTCCCTTCCTTGGGTTATGGAGAGCCTTCCTGTGTTTGCATCACCGCTTTGCCTGCTGATGCGGATGCTGATGTAGGGCCTGTAGGTAAAAATCCCCACATCATCTTATTTTGAATTTGCAAGCTCACAAATAAAGCATGATTTGCAGAGTCTTTCTCCTTGACACACAGCAAATATTTCTTCCTTAAGTCCTAGAGAAGCAACAACACAGAACTGAACTAAATTCAGTTTCAAGTAGTCCTGGGAATGGTGGAACTATTTTGAAATGCAAAAGGAGCCTTTGGAAAGGCGGTTTCAAATTTCCCAGATTTTTGACTCCCAACTAGAGTGATCATATAAAAGATGTTTTGTGATTATCTTATTTATAGAATTTAGAATGTGAATGGAAATTGGAGCAAAAGAACCCAACAATTTAATATGTTTTGAGGCCAGAAACATATCTACATTTTCCAGTTTCCAAATAGTGGGAGAGAAATCTCTCAGTTTGCCTTGTACTAATTTCTGTTTGGTCTATTTGAACACAGTCAGTATTTGAGGCCCTGATACAAACCTGACTGCTTCTCATGGTTGATAATTGTAGGGGCAGGGGAGATTCCAGGAGGCAGAGATTGGAATGGCTGCTTCTTCTTACCTAGTTGCTACAGAAAAGTTTTTTTTGTATTTGGTGACCCTTCGAATAGCCTGTATAAGCTTCTGGATTTTTTTTTTTCTGCTGTCTATCCTTGTGGGCTGTTTGTCTGGCTGAACACAAACAGAACAGAAACAAAGCCCATGAGCCCATGTCTATAGGACCAGCCATAGGGATGTTAAGACAGGACCATCGTGAGTTTGAGGCCAGCCTAAGTGAAAAATAACGTCCTTTATGTAGTGTAAAGCCCTTTTCAATGAAATGTGCTCATGACTTGAATCCTCAGTGATGAAGTCTCTTTTAGGTAAACATCCAAGCAGGTTACACACTAGTGAAAAAGGAAAAGATGTAAGAAAGGACAACAGGTGTCCTTTTGGACTTCTGCCAAGGTACCATCAATCAGTTGCATCACAGAGGCTAAGTAGCTTAACTTCTCTAGGTGAGAACCTCACATTTGTGAGGAGAAAAAGGGGAACTTTAAAATGTAACTGGGGAGATGAGAAAAATTAAAATTAGTCTATATGCATAGGTCCTAGAAAAACTATAACATGTCCTGTAAGCAAAGATACTAATAAGATGAATGACATGTCTTCTTAGCCTCAGTTTCTTGTCATTTGTTTTACATATTTATTTTTTTATCCCAAGCCCGTAACAGAAGAAGCAAATCTTTCTTTGCTGTCCATGTTCTCTTTAACGCTAAGGAATAATTTTTAAAAAAATTAAGGCAGGAGCCCTACAGTGTTCCTGGTTAAATACAGTTACTGGCTCTAGTTCCATAAGAACCACCATGCCACTTCCCTATCACACACCTAACTTCCTGAGTGCTTCATTAACAGCTGAGTGCCATGTACCCTGGGTGCCCTGTGGCTACTAGGTGAGAAAACCTGCTGGTGCAGAATTTACACATTGTTTTAAACCCATTCAATGGATATTCCACATCATGTATCTCCAACTACAACCAACCCACAAAAATGTTACATAACTACCCCAAAACAAAGTCCTAGAGCATCAATAGTTACTTAATCACAAATTCAGGTATTTCAGGAAAGTTCACATTACAAATTACTGGGGTGTGTGGCTCAATGGTGGCCCATGGTTAGCTTGAGTGAGCCCTGGGTTCTATCCCCAACACCCTAGATAAACACATGGAATTCATTAAGTAAATAAAGTAGAATGTTCTCGAAAGTAGCCCCTTTGCTACATGAAGCCTTTATGGAAGTCAGTGAGGATTACTTGGTAATATCTACACAGTGTACTTGCTGCTAACTCCACAATGACAAACTGTACTTTATAATTCTGATACTGTGGGATGGAGGTGAGGATGGGTATATGGGGTCTTGTTTTATAAAGAAACAAACTAGACTTCCGATGCTCTGTTGTGTCTATGAAATGAAGTCAAAACATGTAATCATGGAGCTCTAAAGCAGATACCATACAAAGACCTTTGCCAAACCACAAAATGTCTCATGATGTTATTTACAGCCATTAATATGCAGTAAATTCAGAAACCAATAGTAACAAATGTGATAAGTCACTATTAGTCACTTAGTGGGCACAAGAAGCCTGGCTAGGGATGGAGATATATCTCAGAGGGTAGGGGCACTTGCCACCAAGGCTGACAGGTTATCTTTTGAGCTGCACATATACCAGAGCATACATGTGCATACACACACACATACAGACACACAGATATAGGTAGGTAGGTAGGTAGGTAGATAGATAGATAGATAGATAGATAGATAGATAGATAGATAGATAGATAGATAGATAGATAGAGATAATAACATAACACCAATCTAATAGTGTCAGCAGTTCACAAGCTTGAAGGAATAAAAATGTAGGGCTAAGAAAGTGGGCACCCCTGGACAATTGCTGAGGATAACAAATCTGCTAAAGACTGCTTAAGTCATACAATCCATTCCCAGCTAGGCAGCTGGTCAGCTGGAACCGCTTTCAGAAGAGAACACAACATAGTTGGTGTTCACATGTTCTCCCACACAGTGGCTTTTCTTTTGAAGAAACCAAGGTAGAAACCAAAGGAAGGCATTACAGTGGTGGAACATTCAGTCTTCTCTCAAGGTCTCTAATTACAGTAGAACTCCCCATGCTAGCCTCCTGGGTAGCCTACAAGGACTCGGAAAGATGAATGGAGCAGTAGCGTGTCTAAAATAAACAACTCCAGAGCCTGCTTGTGGATCCCGGCTGCAAGCACAGAGAATGGGAGTCAGGACACACATCTCCAACCCTGCACTGAGCCATATGCCTGGAACAACATGGCAATTCAGCAAGCATTTGAATCAAATGAGCCAGACACTCTATACTACTTAAAAATCTTGAGTCCCAGAAAGGCAAAGAGATCTGTTCAAAGTTAACACCCCTAGAACTGGACAAGAAGCTGTACATCCTACACCCAGTACCTATTCCACCACCTTATATATTAGGTTTGACTTCTCCTACCACAATGATCTCTCTGATTCTTATTGACATTTAATGAGGAAGCCACTTTTCACGAAATGACTTTCCAGTTCTGCTAAGCTAAGGACTGCAAAAGCATTTCCTTTCTCCTCCAGAGGGCATGAGAAAGTCTCTGTTGGGAAAATGAGTTGGTTTCCTGTCTTCTGTGCTCTGGTATCAAACTGATGCTTTGGGGTGCCCTTGTGAGATGTCAGCTTTCTCTCTCCCAGGTTATAATAATCTCAACACATGAAAGTGGTGCTTAAGACTATTGTCCGTTTGACTCAGCATGTAAAAACCAGCGTCCCTGCCATGGAAAGTAAAGCATTTTTCCTGAGGTGGTCTCCAGGGTACCTGCTGAAATGTTAAAGGCTCAAGAAGGCTCACCAATCTATTATTAGCAAAGACATGGGGCAGGAGAACAAGGTGTGTAAGGTCAGTGATTACATCTTAGTTTTTGTTACCTAGGCAGAGTCTCAAGTAGCCCAGGCTGCCCTCAAATTAACTATATTGTAGAGGCTATCCAAAAAACTCCTGATTCTCCTGTCGCTATTCCCTGCGTGCTGGAATTACAGCTATGAGCTATCACACTTAACTTAGTTTTCTTTTAGATTGTCAGAACTAAGCATGGTGGGCACATAGCAGGGACTCATTAAATATTCGTTTAAATAAATATCATTTGATTGCTGGTGTAAGGAATGCACCATATTGAAGGTATTTCGGCTGTGTAGAGCACTCTATTTAAAAAAAAAGCAATTAAACACAGTGGTCAGGAAAGACAGTGCAGAATGGTGGCATCAAAGAATGGAACAAAGATGCAACACAGTGGAAGCATCCTGCACTCTGCTAAGATGCATCCTGGCTTAAGCAGTCTAGTACCATCATTTAACCAGAGGGTAATAGCAGTAATGTAACAGGAGTTCAAAGTGAACTTTAGGGAATAAATGTTCAAAATTAACTGGAGTCTGAAAGCAAATGGCTAGAGTAAAAACAGAGAGGGTTCTTAAAAGTAAGTCTGTTTAGGATTCAAATCACAAGCCAAAGGCTTTCTTTCCCACTTTTTCCCAAAGCCAGCAGAGGTCTAGGACCTGGCCACACACTGAGAATGACCACACAGAATGGATGGTCTCAATCAAAGCTTCTCCACTAAGTTACCCTGTGTGCAGATGCTTGCAGTTACAATCTGCTTTCCACAATTAAGATACATGGTTCTGAGACTTTAACACACATACAAACGATCATACGATTTTTATGGAATCCAGGTTTGAATTATAAATCTGGAGAAAGCCTGATATTCAGCATCTCTAACAAGCTCTGGGGTGATGTTCATGTGCCTGAAATGTAGACCAACAGTGCTGAGGTCTGAGATCAACGGTTATTGCCTGGCTAGTAGCATCACTTGGAGGGTGTAGTGGTTTGGATGAGAATGGCCCCCATAGACTTTCAGATAGTTGAAATGCTTGGTCCACAGCTAGTAGAACTATCCAGGAAGGATTAGGGGGTGTGGCCTTGTTGGAGGAGGTGTGTCACTGGGGGAGATGGGCTATAAGGTATCAAAAGCCCATGCCATTCCCTGTTAGTGTCCCTCTTCTCTCTTGCCCTTTCTTTTGCCTTTGATAATAATTGTGTGTATGCTCTCTGCTCCTGCTCCAGAATCATATCTCCCTGTTGCCAAGCTCCCTGTTGTAATGATTATGGATTCACCCTCTGAAACCATAAGCAAGCCCCAATCAAGTGATTGCTTTAGTAAGCTGTTTTTGTCTTGATGTCTCTTCACGACAATAGAAAAGGAACTAAGACAGAGTAATTTTACTTTTTTGTTTTGTTTTGTTTTAAAGAACTATGCACAGATCCTTCCCCACAGCCAGTTAAGCTCATTCTCAAGGAGTGCAGCCTAAGCCTCTCTATCTAGAAAAAGTTCTACAGGTGTTTTTATAGGTAACATGCATGAAGTTGAGAATCTAAGCAAATAAAAAAGTGATGCAATCAGGAGAAGGGGAAACAGAAGAGAAACACAAGCTACCTTTAAATCGTTGCTCCTGAAACTTAACCCTGAATATAAACTACCTGGGGTTTTATTGAAATCAGTCTATTCAATAGGCCTTGAGGAAAAAAAAAAAAAAAAAAAGATGAGCCTCCCGCAGTTCTAAATGTAACTGCAAACAACGATTTATCATCCAGCACCGAGATGAGTGGTTCTCAAACACATTGCACCTGAGACATTAAAAAAAAAAAAAGTGCACCTCTTTGTTCCAATCCAACATTCTAATTAACTGTCTTGGCTAGGACCCTGCGTGAGAATGTTTATGAAGCATACCAAGAGGTTCTGGAGTGCAAAAAAGTTTCTGAACCACAAGTTTAAATGTTAAAACAGTTTACATTATTTGAGCGGCTCTAGTCCCCGGAAATAGTGAGGCACAATTTCTGTCAAAGATACTCCAAACACTCAGTCTTTGAGACAATGTGATTACCACGATACTCAAAGATCCTTGAAGTTGACTCTGAACTGAACTACTTTCCTCTTTGTCCTGCATGACAGGAAGTGATGTAAAGTAGTAAGGGAGGAAGTAGAACTGATCTTACTTGTGAATAAGGGAGTTACTCAGAGAGCTGCTTGGCTAGTCTGCTTTTCAAACAGCAAAGGTAATGTGAAGGTTGCCTGATGCTCGTGACAGGATTCCCGTCTAAATGGGACATTAGACTGTTTTCTGGTATGGAAAACTATTGCACAGTCAAATGAATCCTGTGATGATTCTTTGACTCTTTTTAAAATTAGTTCCAATACTTATGTTTAATAATATTTTCCTATAATTATACTTGGGGAAGAAGTTACATGGCATAAAAAAAAATAAAAAATATTCCAACTACAATGGAATACAGATGCAACTACCCATTAATATGCTCCTTTCCCCTTCTAGAAAAAAAACATTTAAAGTTAGCTGCAGGTTTTTGTTTTTGTTTTTGTTTTTTTTTTTAGCATGACACTTGCATTGACTTAAAAAGTATTAGTGTCAGCATGATTGATAATTGGACAGCTCAGCTTTGTAAAGTCCAGGAATTAAAATTCATCAAGACTTTCATTTGCTCCTTTGTTACAAGTAATTATGAAGCCTCTGCAAAATGACCACAATATTGGCTCATAGCAAGAGTTATCGTCGCCTTTTTAGCAGAGCTGTGATCCACTGTATCACTGTTGTCTGACTTAACATAGAACTTTTGGCCCAGTTCCTCCCAGGTCTATTTCTGAAATTCTCTCTCCCTTCTGAATTCCCCAGACTGGAAGCAAGGCTGGAAGTCTACTGTTATTATTAGACAATATAAACCACCCGGAACTCTCAGAAGAAGGCGGCATTCCCTATAGGCAATAAAAGAAAATACAATATATTGCTGAGAGATACATCTTCATTTTACGATGGGCCAATAATTGCTGTATAAATTAAAGGCAAAAATGTTACCAAGAACCATTGCCAAATAACCAGATTTAATGGCCAAATACCAGGTGTCGTCTAAGCAGAAAAACAGTTTCATAGTAAAAATGATACTCTCTGCTGCTAACTCTATGTCCAAGAAATGTTTAACTAACTGGAATATTACATTAATCTATGATTTAAGAAAGATTGGATTTTCATTTTAAAACAGATTTTGTAATATGCTATGTATATTTAGAGAAATGGATTTTTTTCTCTATATGTACATTGTCAGATAAGGAAATGCCCACCAACGAGTCACAAGAATAATCTGCCCCATCTGAAAGCTGCCAGCTCATCTTTATCCACATCATTTCAGTTCTTCCCACAGTGCCAATGCTTACCCTAGATACAAATATGATAAAACATACAAATACTCAAATAAAACTAATTAAATACTCAAAAAAAAAAAAACCATACTGGGCAGATAGCTGCTATCATCAACACTCTAGTTTCATTAATCAGCCCAGAAATAGGTAGTTCAACACCACTCCCTGAGCCTAAGTACATTGCCACAGTGACTGACATTCTGGTTAAAAATAAAACCTTGCTTCAAATATAGCTTCTCCAGTCCTGGGTAATGAATATAGTTTCATAAAAGTTGACATCATTTCTCTGGTTTCACCAGAATTAAATACATCCTATATCCCTACTGGGTATGTGGCCACATCACTCAGCGTCCTCACAATCTAGTGGGCATTTTAAGGAGGGGACGAGACCTGTACAGATGGGGGTAAAGTCCAAATGCCATCCAAACTTACAATGTTAATGGTTGCTTTGTTTATATGCATTAGGTATGCCAACCAGAAGTTGATTACCACAGTTCATGTAGCAGTTGGTGGGTGTACATTTTGTAGATTTGCTTATGAGGGGAATTTTAATGTGTGCATGTCCAAAACTAGTGAACGGCATCGCGCCCAAAAGAGCCAAGCAGTACTTCCGTACCCTGATCTTCTTAGAGGTCAGTTCCTGTGCATGCCGTCTCAAATAGATACAATTTTTTTTATCTGTTACCCATTCAAAATGCAGTCGAATGTGGTCATACACACCCAGAAACACCATGTTTGTAGGGTGGGGTGGAGAAATTCAAACATTTTTTTTAGCAATGCATTATTGGATATCAGCTATAAATGTGCCCATCAGCAAATCCTAAAGCAAACAGAATAGATTTATTCCAGTCCATCCATTATACAGAAAAGAAATCGTTTTACCAACACATCTTTCCTCCCCCTCCATTTTGGGAGGGTATCTTCTCCATCTCACCCGCCCCCCCCCGAGGGGGGGGGAAACTCATCCTACTTCACTACGCAACTGATGGGAGTATTAAACATTGCCTTCCACGCTGTGGGAGTTAGTGGCCTTCTTGCCACATTCCCGCTGCAGCAACGGACATAGCATATCCTCCTCCTATCGACCTGGTGTGATGCTCCTCCCGCTCCGGAGCACTGCAGTCCCCTCGCCGAAGGGCTGCCCTGGACACAAGCACATGCAGCGGGAAGTGCCCCGATGGGGACAGTCACATACCTTTGCTCTCCATTTCGGTCCCTTTAGAGTGCTGGGAAGTTCAATGGAAGTTGGCAGGAAGATGTGGGCCCGCTTCAGATCCCCAAATCTGGAAAGGCAGTCTGATGATTTCGCCGCCCCGTACTTCCTTCTTTCCCTTCAGGCTTCCTGAAAGATGGGATTTCTTAAACCTTGAAGCTGCGATCAGCTACCAAAGGACACTTAGCAGCAGCAGATTGCTTCTACAGGGGTTAGGTTGCTGTGCATATCTGCTACTGAAAAGCATTCACAGGGCCGCTTGGAATTGTATTTTTTTTTTTTTTACCTGAGTCTGGAAGCTGCAAGCAGGAGCTGTCCTCGGAGCGTGGTGCTGCAGGTGTAGTGACAGATCATCCCACTTTGCTCTGGATGTACAGCAGATTTGCATGGGCGCTGGCACGCATGCGCAGGTCTTCCCCCTCCCTTTTTCACCGCCTCCCGCTCCCCCGCCCGCCCTGGCTTCTCTCCCCAATAAGGTCCTCAGTATCCCAGCCCGAAAGCAGTAGCATTCGGTCACAGGAAAGCGCTGCTAAAAATAAACACCGGACCGGATTTTCCCCTGCAAACTAGAAAATGGATTGGACTGGAACGGCGCATCAATCCCTTCCGATTTTCCAGGACTGCTTACCGAAGCTCTAGAGGAGGCTGGGGTGTCTGAGCTGAGCATGCTGCCCTCCCCAAAGCAGAGGGATTTACAAATCCTGCTTAGTGGTCATGATGTGGGCTTCTCTTGGTTGCTGCAGTAACTTCTCAGGTGTCTGCCTCCCCTCTTCTCCCTACAGACTTCCGACATCGTCCTCCACCCCCGTGATTGTTTTGCTTCTCAGGTGGAGTGGCATGAGTTCGGGGCTGTGCCATCCAGACTGGGTGTCCCCTATGGCCTCCACCCCAGCAATGTTCCTTGCAGGTTCCGAGGTTTCTAAAGTTCTTCAAACAAAGCGTCCGCCGGCCCGGGGTGTCCCAAGGTGCTCTGTTTACCTTCTTTCCAACATCTACAAAGAAGGAAAGTTCCCAAAGGGTGGGAAGGCACCTTATAGATATAATATATTTTGAAATGCAAAAATGTGCCCCTCCCCTTTTTTGAAGTGGCAAGGCTTGCATTTTTCTTGTTTCAGGCTGTAGAGAAGGCTCAAAAGGCCAAAATACCGCGGGATGCTGTTCTCAAGCCTACACTGTGTTTTGTTCGTATATGAAATATTTAATTGGGGAAAATGTTATATACTGACTATGTTTTAATTGCCCAAATTTCCCTAAGAAAATATTACTCCTCCAAACGGCAATCTTTTTCTCGGGCATAAAAACAAATGCAGAAGACTCAGATACCTGCGAGAGCTAAGGAAGGAGACAGAGGGACTACTCACCCACAACAACTAAGAGGAGGCTCTTTTCACAGTAGATTTCCACCCCAATTTCCAAAACACAGAAAGGAAATAAAATGTACTCCCAACAAGGAACACGGGGCTGATTATAATTTAATATTTTAGTGATTCAGAGGGGATCCTGAGGTTTGCCAGTGCCTTGAGCCGACTACCAATTTTTATCATCACATGACTCAACAAGACATGGACTCTCATCATGAAGTTATCCTGTGAGTGACTTCCTGGGATGTAGCAAACACCAGAGCATCAGACCACAGAGACCATAAACTAATGTTATCTAATCTGTAGATTCTGAATACATGCCTAGGTCAAAGATTTGGAGAATTATACAACATAGGTGTACTTTCAATGTTTCAGGGGTGTAGGAAGCAGAGAGCAGCATTGTTTTGTAAGAGCATGTCACACGGAGATATATGTCCCTCACAATGTATTTATCCCTTAAAGATATTTAGAGCATAGAGAGTATCTCTGTGCATTAGTCATCCACACTCCTCAGTGACTCTGGCCCTTCTTCCCCTCCCATCAGGCCCTTCTCCACCCGTAAATAGTCCCCATTCTAGATTTTTAAGTATGAGGGGGAAAAAAAAAAACATGATCTTTGTCCTTTTCCCTCTGGCTTATTTTCCCTAATATGCAGCCTTGGTTCTAAACACACAACATGTACACTTCACTGTGCCATAAAACATCAACCGACGCTACCTGAAACATCATGGTTCAGGTTTGAGAATCTTGTTTTCAGTCACAGTGCTTGTATTGATTATCCGAGCCTTAATTACAGTAAACAGACTACAGTTAATATTTTCCTACCATCATCCCTTGGCATGCAAACTTCAGATTATTATTTCTTTGATTTGTACTGTGTTATGATTTTTTTTAAGTTCTGGGGAATTGAACCTAGGGCATCCATTATACTTGGGAGGCAAACACTCTACTCCTGAGCTATAGCCCCAGCCCTAGAATGCTTAATTTTTAAAATTAATATTTGAATTGATGACTTGACTTTAACCTTAAAAAAATCTTATGAATTTTGATGTGGGATCAGGACAGAATCTCTAACAATTTTTGAACATGCATCTGTCATGTTGTACTAGGAATTTATGCAAAGTGGCATCCTCGGCATTGATTGATGATTAGAAATTCAAAATATTGATTGACTCCAAAATTGTTGAGGATGCTTTGCATCCCATGGCATTAAATATTCAGCCAAGATTTAATTCTTTGTGTAAAAATACATAGGCACTAGTCTCACTGCAACTTGATGTATCATGGCTGGTGGATATCCTCGGGAGGTCTGCCCTTTCCTGAAGAGAAACTGAGAAGGGGAGGTAGAAGGAGGGAGGGACTAGGAAGAGAGGAGGGAGGAGACACTCTGGTCAGGATGTAAAAATATAAATAAATAAACAAACAAACAAATGAAGATATATTACTGATTAAAAATAAATAGACATCCATCACAGTAAGAAAAATTTCTTTCATCATTAGTGATAAAATTACATATATGTCAAATAATTATTTTAAAACAAATTTCTTTATAGCTACCAGTAAACATGTGATTAGTCTGCCTATTTTATTTACATACCTAGTTTCTCATAAAAAAATAAAACACTTTGGGGCAAAAGGATTTGTATGTCAAGAAAGTTTAAGAATCCCTGACATATGCCCTGTTTTCTTATCCACTCATCTGCTGATAAATATCAAGGCTGATTCTGTAACTTGATGACTGTGAACAACTGCTGTGATAAACATGGATGTGCTGATATCTTTATGGTATTCAGACTTTATTCCCTTGAGTATACTCGGGAATAGTTTGCCTGGATCATATGGTAATTCCATTGTTTAATCTCTTGAAGTCTATCCATATTGATCTCTATAGTAGTAGGATGAATTCACATTTTCCCCAATAGTGCTATACCTGATGACCTTAATGGTGATTATTTTCTTTGAATCATAAACAAATTTATTTCAAAAACAGTTCTTCTGTATAATATAATTTTAAAGACATTAGAAAATGTCTATACTAACAAGACAGAGTTGCTTATTATTTACATAAAAATTAAATCTTGGATGACCATTTGAAACTGCAGGATGGGGAGTATCCTCAATGCTTTTCAGAATCTGTCCATACTTTGATTTTATATTGATCAATGCTGAGAATGATGCTTCCCAAAAAATATATGGTACAAGATGGTAGAAATAAATTTAGGGCCATTTCTGACATGGCTTGAAATTTTGTCCTAATCTCAAGTCAAAATTTATTTGACTTTTTTTATTATTTTTTAATTTTATAATTTAATCTAATTTTACATATCAGCCACGGATTCCCCTGGCCTCCTTCCTCCCGCTCTCCCCCTGCCCTCCCCCCAATCCACTCCCCATTCCCATCTCCTCCAGGGCAAGGTCTCCCCTGGGGATTCAGCTCAACCTGGTAGATTCAATCCAAGCAGGTCCAGTCCCCTCCTCCCTTCACACAGGCTGAGCAAAGTGTCCCAGCATAGGCCCCAGGCTCCAAAAAGCCAGCTCATGCACTAAGGACAGGTCCTGGTCCCACTACCTGGGGGCTTCCCAAACAGACCAAGCTATTCAACTGTGTCACTTATCCAGAGGGCCTGATCCAGTTGGGGGCTCCTCAGCTATTGGTTCATAGTTCATGTGTTTCCACTAGTTTGGATATTTGTCCCTGTGCATTTTCCAATCATGGTCTCAACATACAATACATACATGGTCTTGCTCATACAATCCCTCCTTTTTCTCACCGATTGGACTCCCGGAGCTCCACCTGGGACCTGGTTACAGGTGAAGGAACTCAAATGGAAGTGGGTACTTCCTATGAGCTCCACTGTGGAACAGAAGCAAGCTTCAAGCTCTTGTCTTAAAAGCAGGGGCAACCTGTCTTCTCCAGGATCATTTGTACACACACACACACCCATCTAGAGTGAACAAAAGTGAAAGCAGCCTCCTACTTCATGATCCATTGTTCCTTTTATTCACTGTTCTAAACAACAAGGTGCCTTATTAAATCCAAATAAATCAAATGGAATGCAAAATCTACAATCTACATTCAGGAATTTTCCATTCATCTCCAAGCTTAGTTTCTAAACATAGTTATCATGGTACTAAGCAACTCTCTAGATGTTACTTTTGTGCAGGTTACATAGCCATTACTGGAATGCTTTTACTGCACCTTGAACACATATATAGCCACATCTTAGAGTTTTCTGAAAACTTCACTAAAATTTTGTCTCATTCCTATAGCCTCCCTGATTCCCTAATTATGAACATACTCTATTGAGAATAGGGGGGATCTTTATCTTCTCTTATTTTTTATTGGACATCATAATTATTTATGTATATATCCCTTTTCTGTTTCTTATTCTTACTACAAAATACAAAAACTGGCTCCTGAGTCATTTTTTAAGTCAACAGAGTTTCTTGACCAATAAAACATACTGGATGAATTAACGGTATTTGGTATATAAGTCCTTATGTGTCTTTATTTTATAACATTGACTAAGACATCATGGTTACAAATAATGATAATACTCCTGAGCTAGTGCTCAGAACCTACTGTGTGCTGTACACTATAATAAAGATTGCAAATGCTTGAATTAATTTTACCTTCACAAAACTGTCTGAGGTTAGTACTATGACTATATCTATCTTAAAGATTGACAACCTGAAACACAGAGAATATAAAGTATTACTAAAATATAACATCTGCCTTATATAAGCATAGCAATTCTTAAAGATGATAGAAACAGAAATGATATTTAAAAGATATTATAAAATATAAGACAGGCTGTCATCAGTGAAATGGGAGAACTAAGACTTGGCAGCGCGTAAGACTGATGGTGGTAAGAAAGCTGCCTGCAGGAGACACACCATGCTAGCTGTTGAGGCCTTAGCTTCACAAGGCTAGACCTGGGGGCCACACAAGATGCCAAAAGTACTCTTGAATGTAAGAAGTTGTTGTTGTTTCTAAGGTTTTTCCACAAGATGTGAATTACGGTGACAAAGGGGACAGGGAAAGAGGCAGAGACCATAATAAATACAAATACGTTACACCACCAGTAATTCAAATAGATTTCACTCACTATTACATAATAATGTGGTATTGAGTTAGTGTGCATTGAAAAATCAAGGTTGGAAGCCTTCAAGTCCCACCTCTCTCCTAGAATAGGGGCTAATCTTCTCACCACACTGTGGGAACATATTTCAAGAAAGAAATGCTTCCTGAAAGTGTTAATCAGATATCATTTGATCTAGTTATGATAAACTCATAGATGAAGAACCTGAAACATAGACATGGACTGGTACCCTAGCACTTAGCTATTTCAAATGCCAAGGACTAGACAGTACTAGGTTCCCTGTTCTCAGACTGACCTGACATTCTGGTATTCTCATTGTACAAGGTATCTATATTTATATCCATTGCTACAGCATAGTTTTATTTATTTACTATTTGTTTGTTTGGTTATTTAGTTAGTTAGTTGGGTGGTTGACTGATTGGTTAGTTAGTTAGTTAGTTAGTGTGTACTAGGGCTTCCTACTGTTGTACAGTCAGGTTTGAAGTTGTGATCTTTCTCTCAGCCTTTAGAGTTGCTGCAGTTACATGCTTATAACTTTGTTTCTTCCTAGAATATACATAAATAATCCACATAATTGGAATTCATTAACAGCAATGCATTACCTCATAGTTACTTTAAGCCATTTCCCAGCCACATATGTTTATTATATATACTTATCCTAGGCTTCTGGGAGAGCTGAGTATCAATATAGAGGATTTATGGCCTGGTCTTTGTGCTCCATCATTTTCTTACTATCCATCTTTTATAGTTGAATAATATAAACAACAGTTGGCCATTTCTTAAGGAAGCATATTCATCCTTATAAATTGGTACTCACCATAAGGTGGAAGAAGTGTCCGATTCATTATCTCCACTAAAAGTGTTAATTTCACACATCACCAGCATGTAAGTCTCCTAAGGCCATGTTTGCTCACTATTGCATCTCCAGCTTCTAGAAGAGTGTGTTATACATGAGGTACATTATATCATCTTTTAAGTAATACCTGCCTGAAACAGTCTGATGGGGTAATGACTTATTTTAGCTCATGGTTTCAGGGCATTCAACGCATGGTTGCTCAGCCCCATGTGCTTAGGCAGAACATCCTGGCCAGAAGAGCTTGTACTGTAGCAGTTCACATCTTCATGGTAGACAAGAAGCAGAGGGACAGAGGACAGAAACTGGAAGAACCCAGTGACCTGCTTTTTCCAGCTGGATTCTACTTGTTAATGTTTCCAAAATGTTCTAAAATAGCACCAGCAGCCAAGAACCATGACTTTAATACATGGGCCTATGAAGGATGTTTCATATTCAAACAATAACATTGTTTTACTTACTACCTCATGATAAAATAATGAGTTTAATGAGATAATGCTTTCTAACAGCAATAAAGCCAATTTACTTGGCAAATGGGAGGCATCAATCACTAATCCTAATGGCATAAACTAAACTGAGTTTTCAATAATCTGCCAGAGGTAGCAAGAACACCATGAGGCAGGAGGAGAGCTAATTAATGTGCTCGTGGTTTATTATGAGAAAAAGACCATAAATGTTAAGGTCTAGGTTCAAGTGTCTCTGAGCCTGAATTCAAGTGTCCATTTTAAGCAGCCAATGCCTCCATAAACAGCCTGAGGCTAGAAAAAGTTAGTTACAGCAGAGGAAAGAATAGGGGAGATGAGAGAGAGAGAGAGAGAGAGAGAGAGAGAGAGAGAGAGAGAGAGAGAGAGAGAGAGAGAGAGAGAGAGAAAGTTGTGAACAATAGGGATGGCCTTTCAGACAGGAAACACATTTTGATTACTTACTATTTCTAAGGTTCCCACTCTCTCTTCCTTGAATGAGAATGTGAGAACACTCTCTCTAAGAAGAAAATGATGAATGGTAGTTGCCATAGAAATGGTTCAGGTCATTAGTAAAGAATAGGCTATGAGAGGCTGGCCAAGGCAGGAAAGCAAGCAAGTCACCCAGGCATGATTTACCTGTCCATGTGGTTTATTGGTGATTTCTCTGGGGACTGGTAGGAATCTGAAGAGACTTGCAGAGTACTGCTGTAGGGTAATGATGCATGGGTAAGGCATCTGGAAACCAACTGACAAACATTTTTGACATTTCTTGTTAAGGACTACGTCCACTTGACAATGTGAGAGAATTATACACAAGCCATCAACCGACAGTTCCAGGATCCATCTGTTATCCTGGCATAATGCCTGCTTAAAATGGGATCTGTCAATCTCATTAATGTTTAGGTCTCAACTTGACATAGGTTGAAATAATCAATCTAAACAAGATCTGGAGAAGTGATGTTTTTCGGCTCAGTGTTCCTTTTTGCTGTGGTAATGAAAAATAACGAGATAAAATAATAATATACAAAGGAAATAAGCTTGAATTTACTTGGGATCATTATGAAGACCAACCAGCTCAGCTCTTGGTTTCTGGTGGTAACAACTGAACAAAAGTATATCTGGTCTTAGCCTGAAGAATCCTATCAAAAAGTCAGCCTTCAAAAGAACATAGATATTTGAATAGAACCATTCCCTCCTCACCCTGTATTTCTCTCCCTTCAAAATTCCAGAGAGCAACATGTTTACTACTTTGATTATATACACACACGTGTGTGTGTGTGTGTGTGTGTGTGTGTGTGTGTGTGTGTGTGTGTACATTTTCATATATACTAGATATCCAGTCCCAAACAGCTAACAAATATAACCAATATCTGTCATTCATTTACTGGGCTAAATATTTATTAATAACCTAGCATGTGGAATGGAGAGAATATATTATCAGTCTGTGTGTTAGTAGCATTTAAATTGTAGTTTCAAAGCTGGAAAAAAATCCACAAATCTTGCAGTTTAAATTTATATTAGGAAAAAAAAGTGATAAATGAGTCCAGCACAAGCTTCCTCAAGTCAAGGAACCAGTTAGAACAAGGAACCACTTAGAAGCAAGATTCTCAGTTCAGTTACCAGGTGTCCTGCACCATGACCACCCTCAGGACAGCAACGCACATTTGCGTGCATTCCTTCATGGGGGCTGGGCTGTCTGCATCACAGTAAGTTGTTTCAGGTCTCTGCTCCTTTCACTTAGCAAACGCAACCAGAAGTTCTAGTGAAGGCCTGGGCAATGGTAACTATGAAGCAACAAGCGCCCTCCATAATGTGTTCTCCATGCTGCCTGGCTGACACACACAGTATGTTGTTTGCGTGGTTGGCGATAGCAAAGCCTTATTCATTATCACCTTTGTTCTTCTTTGGTGGGAACCTTCCTGCTTCATGTTCATACTTAAGTCCAAGTCCCAATTCACACAGCGGCCGTGGCTACACGGGCAAAGTGAGATGGAGAAATAAAACAATTAGCTTTGTCGCTGGTGAAAGAAAAAAAAGCAATCTGCTATTAAAAAGTGAGGAAATAATTAATGACTAATTTCAGCCAAGTGAAATTAAATAACAGCAAGAGCATACACCAGCATAATGGATCTCCAGCTGCATTAATGTAAGGCCATTACTCGCAAGGACTTGGAAGTTCATGACCAACTACATTGTGATGATACTACATTAAACAACTGACCAAAAATAAAAAGACAACTAGATTTTTATATTTGTGATCTTTTTTTAAAAAAGTGTTTTATATTTACTATCTTTTTAAAAATTAATGTTTCAAAAAGTGTTTATCCCTCCCTCTCTCTCTCCCTCCCTCTCTTTCTGTCTCTGTCTCTTCTCTCTGTCTCTCTCTGTGTCTCTCTCTGTGTGTCTCTGTGTGTGTCTCTCTCTCTGTCTCTCTCCTCCTTCTCTCTCATCTCTCATGGTCAGTTTAGTGAGAAGAGTTTCTGTTGTGCTACCTGTTAAGGAATCAAAGCCCATCTTGGAGTTACAGACGGACCCAGACTGCTGTTCTGCACAGAAGCATCTCCGACATTCCAATCTCTAGGCCCTGAATTCTGATGCTAATGGTTCTAGGTCTTTTTTTACAACACCTGAAATTTATTTCAGTTTAAAATACCAAATGGAATTGATTTTCCTTCCTGCAAGAAACATTTTTCCTGCTTTCTGGATAAACATCACCATAAACAATTAACAGCTGTTATTACATGTAGCAGAGAGGGTTAAGACTCTGCTCCTATTTTTCTTCTATAAGAGGAAGAGACTTGGAGAAAAGTCTTTAAGATGCCTTCTAGCTCTCATGCTGGAGAGCTCAACATTGGACCACAACATCATTCCTTGATGATCATTCAGGAATACCACATTCCTTTTGGCATCAATGTCAGAGTCAAGAAGGGCCCTAGGTATCCTCTAAGCCAATGCCCTCCTTTTACACGAGATGCCTGCAGCTCAGAGAGGTGAGGACTTTTGCATGTGAGCTTGCAAGAGCATCATTCCAAAGTCGGTATCTGTAACAACTAGCTTGTTTTATCTCTTTATCACTGCAGGTTTCATGCATGGATGAAATACAAAGTAGTTGAACAGAAAATGTATGAAGACAGAGTGGTCCACCCAACCTCTGAACTAAGAAATGCAAACCCTGCTTTTCCCTGCCACACTCTCTCTTTCTTCTTTACGTCTTTCACTTGTATCTTTCATTTTTACCTCCTAAGTTGTGCCAGTTGCATGAACTGACAAGTGATTCAGGCTGTGGTAAAGAAGAAAAGAGACAGTTTCATGGAGCCTTAGGATTTAGACAACCTGTGCTTCCCCCCACCCCAACTCACTCCACCCTCTACCTACGAAACGCTTACTTATCTTTCCAAACCTAGGTAAAGCATTTCCTGAGAAACCTTCTCTGAATCTTAATAGTATCTTCAGTGCTTTTCATTCATGTCTACCATGCATTTATATATCTGCCTCTAGATGAAGGAAGTGCTATAGGTTGAATACCTATGGTCCCCAAAATTCATATTGACATCTAATCCTCCGTGTTGTGGTGTTTGTATGTGGGGACTTGGAGGAGTGAGTAAGCCCTGAAGGCAGAGTTCTCTCCTGGATGGGACAAGTATCCGTATAAACAGGACCCTGGAGAGCTACTTGGCCCCCTCTCTACAGAGCGAGATCCAGGACAGGCACCAAAAAAACTACACAGAGGAAACCCTGTCCTAGAAAAAAAAAAATGAAATTACATCAAGACAGCTGATCAGAGTCCAGGCAAGGGGCCCTCACTAACCACCAACTCTACCAGCATCCTAACCTTGGACTTCCTGGATTCCAGGCTGGTGTGCAGTGCATCGATGTTATCTGTAAGTTCCCCAGGTTCTGTCCTAGGACAAGTAGGCTGGCATTCTCACCACTTCGAGTGTAACACAGAGTAATCAAGGGATAAGTATATTCCAGATTCCCCTGTGAGTCAGCGGGGACACGGATGAATGAGTAAAGGTGGGGCTGACGTGGCACCTTCAAACTATTTGAGTCATTTGTAACATGCTAGGACAGATGAGAAAGAACCAGCAGTGCTGACTCCGTGCTGGGTCTGCCCCCAGGAGCGTCGGTGTTGCCCACTCCTTGGATTCCTTCTTGCTCCTTTCTCCCTGGATCTTCAAGTTGCAGAAAGGGATCTTTGAGGGGTTTTCATTGTTGTCTTTGGCTGGAGCTTTTTCCCACCCATATTTTCCTTTCTCTCTGGTCGTGGGATTCTGACATTCTGAAATGCTCACCTTCCTCCCACCATCAACATTGTTTACACAGTCCTCACAGTCTCCTGCTTTGTCTCCCGAGGCTTTTGGAAGCTGATCCATCACCCTCATGTTGGCAGAAGAAAAAGAACCATTTAGGTGAAAAGATTCATACATGATAGTCTGTTAAGTGTGGGGGCCCACAGAGGCTCCCCAGTAAGGCCTTACTCAAGGTCAGAGAATCTGAGCTTGCTTTGCCCAACAGGGCTGCATAATAAGATGATTTGGCCAGGGGTGTGGTTACCAGGTGTTTTGAAGAGTCTACACTTGGCTGTACACTGTGCTTTGATCTTGAAAGGGGGAGGTCTTTTGCCTCTCCCCTTGGTAGTGTATTAAAAGCCTATTAGAATAAAACTCTGGGCGACTGCGTATTTACCCAGGGCCCTCCTGAGCTACCCTGTGTCTCTGTCTTTTTCTCCATCTATATTTCTATCTAATACTTCCTCATTCCTCTCTCCTCGCCCTAAGAACCCTTCGACAAGTCGGAGCTGGACCTCTACAGTTAAGTTTTATTTTCAAATTCTGAGCCCGTGGATATCGCTGGATGTTCAGCTTCCCCGTTTCCTCTAGTTTTGTCCGATTATTACTTCCCTTTTAAGCAGGAAACCTAAAAATGTCTTTTCCTGGTTAGGGTTACTGTTGCTGTGATAAAACACCATAGTCAAAAAATATTGGAGAAGAAATGTTTATTTCACTTGTACTTCCATAAAACAGTTCTTCAGGCAGTAGGGGCAGGAACTAAAGCAAGGCAAGGATCTAGAAGCATAAGCCCTGGAGGGATGCTGCTTGCTGGCTTACTCCTCGAGACTCACTTAAGCTGTTTTCTTATAGAACCCAGGACCACCAGCCCAGGGGTGGCAGTATCTATAATGGGCTGGGACCTCCCTCTTCAATTGCTAATTAAGAAACTGCCCTATAGTCTTGCCTATAGTACAATCTTATTATTATCATATTATATTACTTATTATTATAGTACAATGGAGGCATTTTCTCAGCCAAAAGGTTCCTTCCTCCCAGATGACTCTAGCTTGTATCGGGTTGGCATAAAACTAGACAGCATCTACCTCAAATCTTCTCTCCTTATCCCCAAATACAGTGTTTTTCCTCCTTTAAAGAAATATTCACTTCCATAAATAACTATAGCAACTACCTATAAAGAGTCCTCATGCTTGAACTCGAAGAGGCACTCCAGCTTTCCAATAGAGGCCGTGAGGTTTTCTCAGTTGAAAGGAACTATGTTGGGGGAGCACATTGAAAAGGATGATGCATTCTAGAAGGATACATTACTGTGCATTTGGAAACCCATTTCCATATCGATGCACATGCCAAATCATTTGCTGTGATTACACTGAGCATTATCCGCTGTGGATAATAGGGCCAAAGACTAATGTCTCCTAAGTACGGAGGGCAGACACTCCGAGGCAGCAGAGACGGAGATGGGGGAAGTGCCGGGAGCAAGGGTACCTTCTTTACATTTGGCTTTTTTTATGTATGTGTGGTTTTGAATTGTTTTAAAATATGAAGATTATTATTATTATTATTATTATTATTATTATTAGCCTTGGATGGAGAACCACTACCGTCTGATTTCAGATGAGCTGGGAGAAAATAGATGGAGTGAGGAAGAAAGAACATCAGGATTCAGAAGAGACAACTCTCAGAAAGCCAAATCAGCCTATGAAATTAACCCAAACAACTTTCATCAGGGATTGTTTACAAAACAAAGTTAAAATGTCACCATCGTATCACTATAATGATTAAAATAGCATAACTGTCAAGAGAAAAGAAGGGTTCACTCTTGTACAGTCTCGGAGAATTGGTAATGATAAAGAGGGGCAGGGTGATGATTTAGAAAACCTTTCTTCTCTCTTAGATGCAAGGCGTACCTCTAGTTTTCACTTATGGTCATGATGCTTTAAGTTCCATATGCTAAATTAAATAAACAAAATATCCTAACTTTGATCTAAAGTATAGTTACTTTATATCTACTATCTTAGTAATTCCCCATGAAAAGAACTATAAGGGACTGAGACTCTGAGAAGACGTTATTTGTGCAAAGCACACAACACGTGGACTGGGGCTTCAAGGAGAACTAATCACTTACAGAATGTAACGCTTAGCCTTTGAATATGTTTCACAGACATATATAGTTAGGTGAGGCATCGTCCCACCACCACTGGGGTAGGGCACAGGGGAGGGGGAGAGGAAGGGAGAGAGAGGAGGACAAAAAAACCAAAAAGGACCAGGAGACAATGAAGGATGCAGAGGTCTTTCCCAAGAAGGGAATGCTTTGCTAAGACCTCGGCGGCAAAGGCTCTGTGGAGAGAGTGTGGGGACATTGAAGGTAAATTAGCACCATGTTTCTACAGTAGAAAGATGATGAGTAGAAAATAGTGCTGACCTGGATCCCCCTGGGAGTCTAGTTGAGCCTGGAGTGCACCATATCTGAAGGACCCATTCTAATTTCTGTCCCAATGGGTTTGACCACTTAGGACCTTTGTGATAACATCAGAGCAGGAGAGTTGCCAGGGGGAGGAGCCAAGGTGAAGGTACCTTCCAAGGCAATATGATTACTGCTGATGACTCCTTTGACTTCCATCTCCTTGGCTCAAATTGTCAAAGTTTTGACTATTTTTGTTTACTTATTCTGTTTTATTTAGTTCCTTGGCTTTTGTCTTACTTAGGATCACTATTGCTGTGATAAACACCATGACCTAAAGCAACTTGAGGAGGAAAGGGTTTATTTCACCTTACAGCTTACTGTCCATCATAAAGAAAGTCGGGGCATGAACTCAAGGCAGGACCCCAGAGGCAGAATCTGAAGTAAAAGACCATGGAAGAACCATGGACCATGCTCCTGGCTTGCTCTCTTTGATTTTTTTCTCAGCGTTCTTTCTTATACCACTCAGGACCACCTACCCAGGGATGGCATTGCCCACAGTGCCCTGGCCTTCCCACATCAACCATCACTTAAGAAAATGCCTCACAGATTTGCCTGCAGAACAATCTGGCAGATAATTTTTTCTCAATTGAAATTCTCTCTTCCCAGATGACCCTAGCTTGCATTGAGTTGACAAAAAACACTAACCACAGCAGCTGTCAAGGCTAAATCCTGTGCTAACTCTTACACAGTCCTTTCCCCAGACCTTGCTTTTCCCAGCAGAGTCTCCTTGAAGACCTAACCTTGATTTTCCAAGCTACTGAGGCTGCAAAAAAGAAATCTGGACCAAGTGCAACTCTATCTCCTCATGCTCCAGCCCCATCTACTCAGCAGTTCAATGGGTTCTCTTTCTGCCAGCTTGTACATCTGACCTGCTTCCATCCCCACCCCCACCCCTACCTCTCACCCCACCTGCACCAGCATAATACCTTCCTCCCAACTACGCTTCTATTTCCCACTTTAATTTTCTGAGCTCTTAAACAACCTTCAGAAAATCAGTCCTACCCTGGAGGTGTCTCTGTGTCCACAGAAATCCCATTGGCTCACTGCTTCTCTCTACCGTGCTCTGAAGGAGAGGTCCATACCTCCTGGCCCAGAGCCTGAGAAGTAACCCATACAACTGATTGATAATTTTCCCTAGATGCTACATACTGTATATGAATGTAGTTAAGACATACTTTTATTTCTGTGTATGTATGTGTGTGCTATATGTGTCGGGGTGCCCAAGGAGACCAGAAAAGCATGTTGGATCCCCTAGTGCTAGAGTTACAGGTGTTTGTGAGACACCCGATGTGGGTGCTAGGAACCAAACTGTTTTTCCAGAAGAGCAGCAAATGCTCTTAACTGCAAGCCATCTCTCTAGCCCTACATTTTGCATATATTATCTTTGAGTTTATTAAGTATTATTTCTAATCTGTAAGTCACATAAGATTTGCCACCAAATTTGTCAAGTTGGACGTGAGAATGAATTCAATAACCATTGATGAATTTAATTTGAGCACTTCTTTCTGCTTGCAATTTCAAATTTAAACCTTACTTTCATTTATTTCTTTCTCCTTGGCTTTAATATGTTACAATAAACATTACAAACCATTTTAATTTGAAAGCTCATAAAATTGTGCCAAAAAAAACAAAAAACCAGAGCATATCCTGAATATTTAAACTCAGGAACTAAAACAGGTTGAATACTATGAATAAACTGTTATTGTGAAAGATATGCTAATATTTAGATTAATATCAAAGCAAAATGGTGAATATTTAAGTGAACAATTGTAGTGTTTTAGAGCATGAAACATCGTTTACATGATTCATTGACTTGATGAGACATTATTCATCAATTTTGGTTCAATTATCATGCCAGGTTAGTGCTTGTTTAGTGATGTACATTAGAAAGGACTATTTGGTAAGAAGTTAGGCACTCTTCAATACTTATTTTATCAGTCTTTAAAATCTGTGAATAGGGGTTGTAGAGATGGCTCAATGGTTAAGATCACTGGCTGCTCTTCCAGAGGACCTCAGTTTGGTGCTCAAAACCCACAAAGTGGCTCACAACCACCTGTAATTCCAGTTCCAGGTGATCCAAAGCCCTCTTCTGGCCTCCACAGGTACTGCACACATGGTGCACAGACACACATACACAGGCAAAACACCAACACATAAAACAAAAATAAATTTTTAAGGTCTACAAGTATGTTTGTCTTCTGCTTTATTCTATTTTCCTTTTAAATTATATTATACAAGTTACATAAAACAGTAATAAGCTTCCTTATTACACTTTTCACTTGTATTTACAAGCTATCGTCATTACTAGCTTGGCCTAAAAGGGCCTTCACATTGCTGCTACATCACAGTCCCACATGACAAATCTACCCAAGCTTATGCCTCTCTCCAACACCCAGCCTTGGATCTCTCAGGTGCAGCAAGACAGATCACACTCTCCTGGACTGCAAAGATGCCTTCTCCCCTCTCTTTCCAACAAATCCAAAATTTAAGACAAATGCCAGTTTATCTGGGAATATTTTTATGTCCCATAGTGTCATTTAATATTCTTAATCTTGGGGTCTACAGAACCCCTGAGTACTCCTGTTTCATAACTTACTGTAGGTGGATGTTTCTTTCCTGCTCACCAGTTCCCAAATAACCAGCACAGAGACTTAATATGAATTATAAATACTCAGCTGATAGTTCAGGCTTATTACTAAATACCTCTTTCAACTTAAATTAACCCATTTCTGTCTATCTATGTATTGCCACATGGCTCATGGCTTTATCTGACCTCCAGCATGTCTTGTTCCCTCTGTGTTTTCTGTCAACCTCTCTAACTCTGCCCTTGTTCTGCCCAGAATTCTCCTACTCTGGCTCTCCCATCCAATCTCTCCTGCCTAGCTATAAGCCAGTCAGCTTCTTTATTAAACCAATAACAGCAATAAAGGA
This sequence comes from Peromyscus maniculatus bairdii, assembly GCF_049852395.1. NCBI lineage: Eukaryota > Metazoa > Chordata > Mammalia > Rodentia > Cricetidae > Peromyscus > Peromyscus maniculatus. The sequence continues at coordinate 19,944,542 of NC_134863.1, forward strand.
ATATTCCACATTTCCCCCTTTTGTCTAATTAAAAAGGAAGGTTTCAACTTTAACATGTAAGATTATATACAACACAAACAGTTATCAAGTAAGAATTGTAGTTACAATATCTAGTCCATTTGTATTTGGAAAAAATAGAGAAAATATTTTATTATCTATTTCATCTTTGTGAGTCTAAAGTTTTATACCTAATTTACCTTTTATCAAATCTAAGGAAAACTTTAACTATGACTAAATAGTCTTCAGTTCTGTCAAAGACCCCAGAAGGGGGAAATGTTATCTAAGGACATCTGGCTGCCTGGACACTCACCCTAGGTTCTTCTGTAATGTTGGGGCATCCAACATTGGCCTACAGGCCTAGTATATCTGACAGACTTTTCTGAGAAGCAGGGAATTTTGAAGGACTGTCCTACTTTGTCTTGGCAAAGTTTGGCAGTCACTTTCTTTTGCATCCTGCTGGTCCATTTTGGACAGTATAGTGTCAGCAATTGAAGCAAGAGCAGTTTCTTTGCTCTAGTGGCTAGCTTTTGCCATAAAAAAAGCAAACTCCATACAGAGTTTCTTCAGTACCCATTATCTTCTCTGAAGTAGATTGGTGCTGCCAGGAGCAAACATGTCTCACTGTCATGAAAAGCCTTAGGTTATTAAAAATATTAAATGCCATATTCTGTAGGTCTTTGAAGTGTTTAAAGACCATCTACCTATCTAAATATATCTGTGTATGACCTTGAAAACATACCTAACATGACTATAAGTTTGATTATTATTATAGATGACTATTAATCTATATTTCTTAATTATACATTACATTTTTAAATGAGCTTCATAAACACAATAACCTAAACAAAAGTAGAAGCATACATACCTACATACATATAGCATAACACAATTAACCTTAAATTTGTATCAATAAACTAAAATCCATACCAATTTAAAATATTTTGAAATTAATGGTTGTTTTTTGGATTAAAGTAGATTCATCCTTTTATTGTATCATTTCTATGCCCCCCTTTTTCTTTTCAAAAAGAGATTCTTTAATCTAATCTCCTTTGTTCAGCTTTTTTCCTGATTGTTACCAATAACAACTTGTAACCACCCCCCTTAAATAATAATAAATGTCCATAACCATTTTCTGGAAAAATAGGTGTTTTCCTCCAGACTACTTCCTGTTGTTTGGGGGCATTGGTAATCTTTGGGAGACCCTTGAGAAAATCAGGATAATTGTTAGGTTTTGGCTGGAATAGTTTTTGAAACTGGACTATCTCAGCCACTTGCCTTGAAAACGTTCTGGATGTTGGATCATCTGGGCCATGGTGTCATCAGAGACCTTTCAAGGGGTTTTAGCTGGTCAAACCTGCTGTATCCTAATCTATAACATAGCCTCTTGCTTCTTGTGGAAACAAAAGCAGAACCCCCTTTCCAAAGCAGGTTTCCGATCCAAATTTTGAAGTCAAGATATCTTAAAGATATACACATTGGTTTAACTGAGCAGCCTTTACAATCAAATGTCTTTCTGCAGTTAAAAATCCCAAAGACGGCCGGGCGGTGGTGGCACACGCCTTTAATCCCAGCACTTGGGAGGCAGAGCCAGGCGGATCTCTGTGAGTTTGAGGCCAGCCTGGGCTACCAAGTTAGCTCCAGGAAAGGCGCAAAGCTACGCAGAGAAACCCTGTCTCGAAAAAGAAAAAAAAATCCCCAAGACAACACAATCCAGATTCTCTGTATAATATCCATCTTCAGGTGACTTATTTTTTATATTACTTTTACTGTCCCTTTAAAGATTTTATTTTTTAAAACTTTCTATTTCTTTATATAACTGTCTATGTTCCTTTTCCTCTCTCTTCCAAGCCTATGTACATTTTTACACACATTGTAAACCATTTAAAGTCTTATTTTATCTGAATCTGCCTTATTGTGAATCTATTGCTTTAAACTGCATAGGCTAGTACTGAAGCAGAAACCTTAGCTGCTCACTCTGCCCAACTCAGCTTCCCATCATGGCAGAACTACATATACCACCAGCTCTGGGAGAGCCATGCTCACCGATAACTCTGGGAAGCAGTGGGTCTATGCCTCCATCCAGCAGCATGTAGCCCAGAAACCTTTTCTTTTTTCTTCTTTTTGTACTAGCAAAAGGTAAACCTACCAGGCACCACGCTGTGCAGCTTGGAAATGCCTCTGTGTACTATGGCAGGAATCCACAGCCATGCCATAGGTCAAGCCCACATACCACAAATACTGTACCTCAAGCCTGCATGTTGTGGCATCTCACTGCCCACATGAGACATGAAGCAGGAACCTGTTTTTAGCTCAGTTTAGAATTATTTATTAAGTGTTCTCAGGTTTCAGGTAGAAACTCAAGCCAGTGAATGCTATTTGTAGCTGAGGTTTTTCGGAGCCCACCCGGTTTCCATGTCCTCATGGTCCCGCAGGCACTCAGATCCAAATGAACACACAGAGGATTATATTAATTATGAAGTGTATGGCCTATTGGCTGAGGCTTCTCACTAGCTAGGTCTTACATTTAAACTCAGCCCATTTCTGTTAATCTATATGTTGCCACATGTTCCGTGGCTTTACCTGTGTGTCATTACATGCTCTTCCCTGGATGGTGGGCTGGCGTCTACTCCTCAGTTCTGTTTTTCCTTCCCAGAATTCTTCTTGTCTGCTTATTCCACGTATACTTCCTGCCTGGCTACTGGCCAATCAGCGTTTTATTAAACCAGTGTACAAAAGCATTATCCCACAGCAGACTGTGTTGGGTATACAATTCAGCCCAAAATGACTTTTTGTTATGTGTTTGATCAGGTGAAATGTATATCATGTGTCTTGTAGTTCTTTTAGGCTTATTTCTTTATGTCAGCAGTCAGGATTTCAAAGGGTTTTCCTCAATCAAACTTGATCATCTTTAACTTTAAGTGAATCCACAGCCTTTCATTTTCTGTGGACATAAAAGCATAACCTCTTCCCCAAAGTAATGTTATCTTTTGACTTCCATTTTTAAGTCAAGATATTTTTTAAATATATAGGTTAGTTTAATCCAGCAGTTTTCATAATCCAATGTGTCTCAGAACCTGTCATTCCTTCCTCAGCAGTCAAAAACTTCAATGACAACACAATAACATACAGTCTCCAGACTCCCTGTGTATTTCCCATCTTTACGTGTCTGTGATTATATTTTTAATACTCTATTCTTTTTTAAGAACTTTATTATTTTAAAACTATATTTTTAGTCTAAGACTGTATATACTCTTTCTCCCAACCCTATGTATATCTTTAAACACACTGTAACCCATTCAGAGTTTGGTTGTATTTTTTTTTAAGTGAATCTGTCTTTACTGCATATCTGTAACCTTTTTCTGACATGAGCCTTTAAACCAGGAGGGTTTTTTTGTACTGTGGCCAGTGTGAGAGACTGTGGGAACAGACCATGCAGCTTATCTCATGGTGCGCTGGTGACTCAAGCCTGCAGGCAGTGAGCAGTGAGACATGTCCCTGTACTACAGTGGGCATGAGAGACGCGAGTCTAGGAAGCCACACTTGGCTCCATTTCTGTGTATCTAGAACCCTTTTTTCTTGTTAGGTTTTATGTAGGATTTCTGGCTTCATGTTGGAACACCATTTGTAGGCAAACATTTCTTTCCTGCCTGACAGTTACCAAATAACCAACATGGAGACTCTGTACAAATTATAAATGCTCAGTCAATAGCTCAGGCTTATTACTAAGTAGCTCTTACAACTTAAATTAACCCATTTCTATTCATCTATGTATTGCCACATGGCTCATTGTTTTAACTGACCTCCAGCATGTCTTGCTCCCTCTGTGTCTCCTGGCAATTCCTCTGACTCTGCCCTTCTTCTGCCCAGAATTCTCGTAGTCTGGCTCTCCTGCCTAGCTATAGACTTACAGGGACATATATTCACATAGTATAAAGGAATATTCCACAGCCTACACTGGAGCCTTTGGTCTGAGGGAGAGTATCTACAGTTGCATGTACAGTATGTACGAGAGTCAACCACACCCAACAGGTAGTCAACAAGGAGAAATAGATAGCAGGAAAGGAGGGAACTTTCTCTGAAGGGAAGTCAAGGCCCAAAACAGGTGTGTGACTTTCCCACCATTACAAAGCTGCTTGATAGCTGAGTCCCTATAGTTTCTACATTTTTTCTGTATTTTAAAGGACAGATCTGAGAGTGAAATAGGCATCCACAAAGAGTCATGTTTAGATTCATGAATTTGTTAAGAATCTGAAAGAGAAACAAAATTAAAAACTGTATTTTTACAAATAGGAGACAACTAGGTAAATGAGCTAAATCTGAAATTACTGAGAATATTGTGGTCATGAATGAAGAATAAGAGGAAATAACACACAAAAATAGGATGGTATTAATAGTTAAATCAAGGGTAAAGGTGAAGTAATGATCCAAAGGACTGTAATTCAAAAGGAATCTGGGAAAGGTTTTGCTTTCCTTTTTATTCTTACCCAGGCCAATGTATTATCTATCAAAAAAAAAATCTAATGGCTCAGTGGACTTACTGAATTTCTGAGGCACCTTTGCCAAGGCAAGAAAAATTATTCATAATACTTAAACCAAATCTCAAAAGTTTGGAAAAGCATTTTCTGAAGGTCTTTTGGGTACTTTCATGTATTAGGAAATTCAATGTCACTAAATAAGAGACTAGATTTCCAGTTACCCAAGGAAATCTATCACATACAGGAAGCTAAGTAATTATGAACTAGTAATTATAGACTAAAGATTTAGGTTATACTTGGCAATCACTAAATGCCTCCAAATAGCACTTCAGTGTCTTGCAGCATTGCCTATACAATTACACACAAGTTGAGCTGGCTGTCAAGGTGACCCTCAGGAGCCTCTTCAAGCAGCATGTGGATGTTGCCCTCTCTAGGTTTGCACAGGGCCATTCCTGATGCCCAAATCTGCTCCTATACATCCCTACCTCCAGAACAGAGTTCACATCTGGAACACATTCTTCCTGTCCCATCTTGTCGTTAGTTTTTCCAAAAAAAATTCTTCTGAGTTTGCTACAAAAGAATTCAAATATCACATTATAGAAATACAGCAAAGAGATTTCCCACTAAACCCTTTTTACTCATTGAAGAGTACAACCTGGGTAAACATGCTCCGTCATAAACTGTTTGCTGAGCACATGTTTCCTTCTAATTATTGATGTATGTTTTCATTATCCAACAGTTCTGTCTGTCTGTCTCATTGTCTATAATCCCTCAAGAAATGTGACCACTTGCCAACAACTCCATTAAACTACATGAAACAGAATGATAAAAAAAATACAAAGAATCAATGAAACTAAAAGTTGGTTCTTTGAAAAGATAAACAAGACTGACAAACGTTTATCTAAATTAACCAAAAGAAGGACAGAAGACCCAAATTAGTAAAACTAGAGGTGAAAAGAGAGAGATTTCAGCAGACACCAGGAAAATTTAGATAATCCCAAGGATCTACTTTAAAAACCTTATGTTCTACTTAACTGGAAAACAGATGAATTGCTAGATGTATGCCACCTACCAACATAGAATTAATATTAAAAGAAGTATTTAAACAGAATCAAAACACCTGATGAGGTAAAATTGGTAATTAAAAACCTTCCAACTAAGTGATGTGGGATCAGTGTAGTGATCAGTCCCAACTGATACATCTACATCAAGATTCCTGAACCTAAGGCTTAGGGAACATCCAAAAAGGAGGGTAGAAAGATTCCAAGAGCCAGGGGACCAGGAAATCTGCTGAGAGATTGTGTCTCCTAGAAATGACTGGGAAGCTTCACCTTATCTTAACAAGATGGCTGCCTAAACAAGACCTGGACAAGTACACCAATAAACAAGATGACATGGAAGAGGAAAATCTCACATGCACAAAGAACTACAGGCAACACTGAGAGGAAGAGAAATCATCCTCCCCAGGGAGGAATCCCTTAGTTGGTTATCCAATCCCAAGTGGTCAGTCCTGCAGTCATGGACACACATGGAACACTAAACAGACTGGAAAAGACTATAATGCTACTTGAGATTTGGTGTGATTACCTTTGGTAGAAAATGAGTTTGATGGGATGGAGAGGTGGTTAAGAACATGGGACTGCTCTTACAGAGGACCCAGGTTCAGTTGCAAGATCCCCTGTCAGGAGGCTCATGACCACCTGTAACTTCAGCTTCAAGGATCCAACAACTCTGGGGTCTGCCGGGACCTACACTCACCTGCACATACCTACACACAGGCAGACACACACATACACATAATTAAAATACTCATCAATCTTTTAGAAAAAATTTTAAAGCTTCCAAGGCTGCAGATGGAAACATATATAGCACTCCCTACAGCTTTTGAAAATGGCTCAGCACATCCCCAGGCCTCCCTGCTCAGTGAGTCACAAGCACATGAAAGGGGAGCTTTTATCTCAGAACCTTAAAAACCCTCCACTTGGAAGAAAGAGGCATTTGTCTTGGGAGGAGGAGAGGGAAATTGTAGCCCTGTGAATGTGTCTGCATGCGGGTGCAGGCTCTGCAGGTGTCATCTGGGGACAGGCACGAATCTCTCTCAATCAATAGCTGGATTTAAACTTTCCTTTCTCAAGTGTCGGCAGCAGAGTTCAGAAATCGAACCCCTGCAACTCTGGTCATACAATGCGCCTTTCGGCTTCTAACATTAAGTTCTCATTAAGGGCACAGAATGGCAAAGGCCCGGTTTCACAGAGGGTGGTGATGGGTAACGCTAAGCAGAGGTTCTGGCTTCAGAGCTCATGAAGCAACTATTTATAGCACAATATAGGCCACCACCCATCCTGAGCGCCAAGCTGCACTCCTGCCCTCCACCTCATCTGAGCACGCAGCTTTGAGGAATCTTTCATTTCTCATAACATAAGCAGGACATGAACACTTGTCTGAAATGTTGCCTGATGCACAGTGGGCATACAGTGAGTCTTGGAGGAACAGTGGGTCTAACTTTAATGCCTGTGACCACAGAAGAAAGGTGATCTCCAAATAAGGGTCTAGTGCTGTTAGCATCGGTTGCCATGCTTCATCTCAGGCCATCTTAGTTTCATCTCCCATTGCTGAGATAAAACAGCCTTACAAAAGCAACTGAGCAGAGAAAGTGTTTGCTTTACGTCACAATTGCGGGTCACAGTCCATCACAGAGAAGAAGTCACAGTGGGCGGAGCTGAAGAGAACCAGTGATATATATATATATGACATGTATATAATATTAAAATTTATATTTTATATATAATATATTTAATATTATATATGTGTACTACGTACATAATATTAAAAAGAGAGATCAACAAGTTATGCATACATGCTTTTGCGCAGCTTGATGTCTTCATTCTGATACATTTCCTGTCTAAGGAATGGTGCCACCCACAGTGGGCAGGTATCCCCCCTCCATTAATGTAATAAAGATAATCACCCACAGACATGCCTACAAGCTAATCATATTTGAATCTCTTATTGAAACGCCTTTCCAGATTATTCTAAATTTTGTCAGGTGGACAATTAAAAGTAACCCTCATAGTAAATTTGAGTTAAACTTGTAAACACTCTATATACTTAGAAGCACCAAAAGGAGCTATGCATTTATATCCCATGGGATGACTTCTAAAACAATAATACTGATAATAATAGTCTCCATTATGCATGATGTTCTTTTCAGTTTACAGAACACTTTCAAGCCCATTATCACATCAACTCCACTTAACAGACACCATTATCTTCTGGCTGAAGAAACTGGACTCAAAAGAATGAAATGACTTGTCTACAGTGTCACAGCCAGCAGGAAGTATAACAGGATCTCAAAATTAACTTGACTGTTAGAAATATCTCCAGTGAATACTTTTTCTTTTTCTACAAATGGCATCTACCTTTAAAATGATTTATTATTAAAATATGTTTTAAGATACATATGTATATCTTAACAGAATCAGAATATGTTTTTTTTTTAGTAATTTAGATTACCCATGCTCCAATAGATTTCTTTTTAAAGAAGTAAGAATTCAGACAACATTATTTAGGTTTTGATTAGATAAGTATCAATTAAAATTTTATTTATAAAAAAGCTTCTAAATAGACTGTTAAACTCGCCTTTGAACAACATTATATTGCTCTAAAATCATAGACTTACATTAGACAAGGCATTAGATCATGTTAATTCTTTATTCGGGTATTTATGAAGCTCTTAATTCACCAGTTACCATTCTTGTGGAGGGGGAGAAAAGAGTGTATGTTTCAACATACACTGGCATTAAAAATCCCAGTCAGGAGATGGCAGAAAAGACATGCATCAGGAAATGACAGCACCAGGTCAAAAATGTTCTGCAGCATCCACAGGCTGAACAAGTAAGTGACTTGTAGGTTAGAAGGAATACTGGCTTCCACTGGTTGGAGCTTCAGAGAAAGTGTTCAGCATGTATGCTAGCCATTAACACTGGGAGAATTGGAGTTGTTAAGGCAAGAAAGATAAATCAAAGAATGGTAATTTTGGAAGCTATAACAGCTGGATGGCCCCATAGACAAGAGAAAGAAATTAGGTTGTGAAAGTATAGAAAGGACCAGTGCTATAGAAAGTCACAAACAGGTGACAGATCCTTGAATGACAGGTTCATTTACTAGGGGAGAAACTATGGGCAAGAATGTCTCTCCTTTTTGTGTGTCTGAGATTGCATTCATGGTTCCTTCTTAGTTAATAAGTAAAACCATTATCTTAATGAACAAATGCTTAAGCATCATTTGGTTCTTTCTCCCCAAATAGCATAGTCAAAATATACAAGATATCAAGGTGTAGTAGCATGTGACTATGGGCTTAACTACTGCAGAAGCTGGCTAAGGAGGGAGAATTACTTGATTTTAAGAGTTTGAAGTCAGTCTGGGAAACATAGTAAGACCCCCTACTTTTAAAAAAAAATGTAGATAAAATGCTACTGAACCTGGCCTTGCACTCAGCCTCACATGTTTGTGGGCATGGAGCAATTCACAAGTGTGTCCTCTCTGGGAATCACCAACAACGACCCTCTGAAACTGGTAATGCATAAGGCAGAGTGAAAAGAACCTGGGGCAGGGGACAGGAAGTCAGATGCTGTGGATTATTCCTTCTTTGTCCTGGTCCTTGGTCAAGGAACTTCCCTTCTCTCTGACCTTCTTCACAGCAGAATGATACCATTTTGCCCTTCGCATATCACCAAGCTTGTACATACACCATGGCTAAAAGTTGTCTATGAACCATAAACGAACATACCGTCCTGACCATCTTGTTTGTAGTTGGTTCCATATTAACCATAAATGGAGCCTCAGAGATCATCAGTTCCAAATCTCTTGTCCACATAAGGAAACAGAACTAGAAACAAAAAGCCACGCTCCCAAGGTCACTCTGAACATTGATACCAAAGACGAAACTAGAGCCGTGATTCCCAGTTCCCAGAAGTCACCCTGCTAGAACAAAACACTGTGCTATTGAGAGTCCTTCCAAACAAGGCAGTGTAAGTGAGACTGCGATGCCTCTCTGAATATCCGGTGTTGGTCCAGAATCCCTTAAGGAAAGTCACAACCTGTGTATTTAAATAGAGTGTGGTCATTGATAGGTCAAATGATACCTCCAACTTCCCACAAGAAGAGAGGAGAAAGAAAGAACAAGAAAAGTCAGCTCCCTGCTGGAGGTCAACCTACTGGCTAAGACTGGCTAGTGGGATTCCTAAAACGACTGCACTCTGTTCCTGTTTCAAATAGTAGAGGTTCTGTTCCTCAGAACCCTGCACAACGCAGACCTAAGCACGTCCTGTGAACAACTCCAGAGCCCTGGGCGAGTGATTAAGGTCAGGCAGGAGCAGAATGACCACTGTACAACTCAGCCACTGTCCCACCTGTACACTGTCTGATGGCCTCGGCATCAGTTCATTTGCCTGTGGGCATTTTTCTGAATGATAATCGATGTGGGAGGACCCAGCTCACTGTGATCAGTGCCATCCCTGAATCAGTGCTGTCCTGGGGTGAATAGGAAAGCCGGCTGAGCAAGCCAGGAGGAACAAGTCAGTGTTCCTCCATGGCCTCTGCTTCAGTTCCTGCCCCGACTTCCCTCAGTGATGGAGAGTGACCTGAGAGTTGTAATCTGAAACAAATCCTTTCCTCCCCAAGTTGCTTTGGGTCGTGGTGGTTCATCATAGCAATAAAAACCTAAGAAGACAGAGCCGCTTGAGTGAATGATCATGACTGCTAACATCCCACTTCTGGGACTGGCTACATTTGTGTGCTTATAGGTGGTTGCATGTTTCTTATATGTTAATTCTGTTTGGGGGGGACCACAATGCAATGTCTTTGTAGATAATGATCATGTATGAAACAGGAAATCTGAATTCTTCACTTGGATCTGTCCTCAACTAGACGTGAGACACTAAAAAAAATGCTAGTACCTCTTTCTGAAGTAGACTGGTGGGCTCTCGGTCATAAATGCAGAATTATGGACTAAATAACTTCCTGTAATGGCATTCTAAAGTACTGAGAATTGGCCACACCCACTTTCTATTTCTCAGTAATGCTTTTTGGCAAAGTCAGGAAACAACTCAGGAGTCATTATGCCATCCCTTCTCCAAATCCTACCCCACACACATAGCTCTCACACTTACCTCTAGAGTGTTAGCAAAATCGATGGAACTGTTTGTGTTCCTCAGATGGAAAAGTTTCACAGGAGCATCACCGCAATTATATTGTGGTTAGAGCTATTCCATGAATTGTTGATGGCTGGTGCTTCTGAAACGGCCTGAAGTAGATACAAAAGCCACAGGGTCAATGTTGGGGTAGGAAGTTACTCTTTCCAAGATTCCCCATCTGGCAACAAAGTCAGGGGGTGAAAATCTGGAAAATATCACCCTCCTTATCTATGAACTATATCGCAGGAGAAATAATTTCAGGAAAGAGACACAGGGACATGGAAAGGGCACCTGCGGAAAAGTCTTTGTTCATTTGCTTGTTTTTACCTCTTCCCTCGCTTCTGGCCAGGAAGCCTAATGCACTGTAAGCATCTATGTAAATATCAAGCTTCTAAATCAGTGTTTCTATGTAAAAAGTGGAAGTAATGACATGATTATTTAATGTACACTAAATTCCATCATACACACACATATACATACATACATATTTTTATTTATTTAGGACAGTACTGACAACCATATATGCTGGCATAAATATTAACTACTAATTTGATGATATAAAAATGCATGACTTGCCAGGCATGGTGGTGAACACCTTTAATCCTAGCACTTGGGAAGCACAGGCAGCTGGATCTCGTGGATCTCTGTGAGTTCAAGGCCAGTCTGGTCTACAGAGTGAGTTCTAGGACAGCCAGGGCTACATAGAAAAACCTTGTCTCAAAGAGCCAAAAAAAAAAAAATCATGTTTTAAAAAGCAGTCTAGGATCAAAATTCAGGGAGAATGAGGATTCCACTTCTAAGTACGTCATGAACTCCACATCTGACATAGCCGTTCCATGGCTTGGGAGACCTAAGGTTCGAGGGGCCAGGCACTTGGCCTTGACTTGTATCTGTACTCTTAAGGTCTCATCCAGTCTCAAGCCTAAGTTGCATGAACATGCTGGTGATGCTAGATTTCATCTCTAGCCAACTGATTTCTATACACAATTACCACTGGCATCAGAGATGTCTCTATAAACCATACAAGCTTCACATAGTAAAGCAGGCTCCCGGTTTCAACCCCACAAACAAAATCCGTGTTTTGATCAAATATTCCCACTCACTGCTAAAGACCCATGTGGTTTGTTTAATAAGTTCTTATTTATAGCAGTCTATCTTGAGTCTAAATGGAGTCTGTCTTGATAATGTTCCCTTGTATCAATGCTATCTATAGGTTCAATGTCATTTTCCAAGATTCAGCAATAAAAGAAGTCCTTAGAGACTTTCTATATGTCAAACACAGTAAGTCCTTTATACATCCTATCTCACTAAATACAATTAATAATTTTTTTGAATTAGGTGTAAATACTACCTCCATTCTATAGAAAGGGGACTTGAGGCCTAGGCTGAGTGAGCATACACACAATAAACATTAGCTTCTTTATTTAAACATGCCTCTTAGTAAAACTGCTTGAATTTGTCTTTGTTAATATGCCAAGGGAATCTCTTCCTTACTGAGACATGCCTTATTGTTAATAGTCTCTATTGTTAACTTACTTTAAGACCTCGGTGATTCAATAGTGGCACTGTGGCTAAGGCCTTTAGAATAAACACAGTTCACCCCCAATGCTGAAGGTGCATGTGTTCACCACTGAGTTACTTCCTCAATCTGATTCTGATATATTTTTAATCTGAAAAACCTTATACTCAAGGCAAAAAGTAAGCAGCAAAATGTCTCTATAAGCCAGATATGAACAGTGAGATGGCTACTAAAAAGACTGTGATGGGTCACCTTGCAAACTCTGAGCAAAGATGTCAGTTACGCATTGGTCTTGATTTGCACCACTTTGATTGGCTTGTTTCTTCTCCTTCAGGCCTAACTTGGTTCCTCTTTCTTAGTCACCTATATTTCTTTCTGAAGTAGAGCTTTGATTCAAATCTTCAAACTAAGTCAAGGCACTCTGACATATGAACAGTCTATACACAATGTTTGCATAGAGCTGAATCGTAGAATATTAGAGCCATGATGAGTCTCAGATATCAGACGGTACTGGTCATTCAGTTTACAAAGGACACACTGGGACCCACACAGGAAAGTTCATACAACGGGTTAAAATTCTTCCATCCTCACAGAATTCCATGGATCTAGAATTCAAGAAAGCAGAATAATATTGCTGATTACTGTAATTCTCCATCTTTATCTCAGTTCTTTCATCTGGGGCAAAAATGAAAAGAACAAATTAAGCTCAAAGAGATCATTAACCCTAGTCTAATTACTTCCTGTTTTATTCATCCTAGAGGCATACATAACTATTGCAGATATACTTTTGTATTCTTATCTTTATTTCTTCTTATATTTAAAAAATTACATCAGTATTCCAAGTCAACTTTCAATTAAAAAATAATTCTTGGTAAATAGGAAGTAATTTTTAGACAGCTTTTTGTAAGTCTCATTCTCAAACTGAAGGGCATTCTGCAGAGACAGGGGGTCCTGAACAGTGGTATCACGAGTGTAGTATTTAACCAATTAAACATTGTCAAGAACAAGACATGGGCTCATAAAAGGAATATGTCTTGGTCAGGTTCTGTTTAAAATAAATGACAAAACCCCAGGCATTTAAGCAAAACAAGAATTCACTGAAGGAAAGTGAATGTGTCCTGTGACATAGTGCTATAACAAAACCATTGCAATCTTCAGAAACATGTGAAATCAGGGGCGTGAGAGTCTCCAGGTTGCTGTCTACTTCTCTCCTTCTCTCTTTTTTTTTTCAAAATTAACTTTTTTTATTTTTTCTTTTTTTAAAGATGTATTTATTTATTATGTATACAATATTCTGACTGCATGTATGCCTGCAGGCCAGAGATGACACCAGATCTCATTACAGATGGTTGTGAGCCACCATGTGGTTGCTGGGAATTGAACTCAGGACCTCTGGAAGAGCAGTCAGTGCTCTTAACCACTGAGCCATCTCTCCAGCCCTCTCCTTCTCTTTATGAATGGCTTTTTTCATCTCCTCCATTGGCCAGCTTTCTCCAAACATTGGAAAACATACCTGACAATATCAATAAAGTCTTATATGCTGACCTTACAGCCTACTGACAAGACAGTGACGCTGCTCTCAGATCAAAGGTCAAATAACCCTGAGAGAAGAGACTGACTCTTGAGCAAAACATTTTGGGTCAATGTCTAGGGTCAGCTAGTGCTAAATGCAATGGTTCTACTGATAAGGAAAATGATGAAGGATGCAGGTGAAGGATGCCAGTCTTAAGAAACCATTTCTTGGTTTCCATTCCATTAGTAAAGTCTGGGCTCCATTCATTACAGGGCTGGTATTTTCCGTCAAAGGGGAAATAAGTAGTCCTTGGAATGTTGGAATAATTGAAAGAGCATTCAGCTTAGAGTGATGCTACAAAGGGATAATAATTAACTTGCTTGGAAGTCCAATCCCAAGCGTATTTCTACTCATATTTTACATGCCAGTATGGTTAATGACCACCAGCTACTCGTTGTTGTTGTTGTTTTGGAGAAAAAATTAATTTAGTGTCTTAGAAACACCAGTTGTTTAGTTAAAAGTTGTTCAGCTTTTAATTGATCTGACAAAGGACCCGATAAAACTGGCTCTGGTTTGAGCACTTTAGGTCAATGTCCAGCTATCCCCATTGTTTCTGAACTGCGGTGATGCAGAGCAACATGGCAGAAAAGGAAGGATGTCCCAGAGATGCTCACCTTAGGGTGGCTGAAGAAGCGGAAACAAGAGACAACCCTCAAAAGCCTATCTTTCTTGGCCTACTTCCTTCAACTAGGACTTCCTGCTCACTCCATTCAGCCACCAAGTCATGAATGGACTGACCCATTGAGAAAGTCAGCACTTTTATAATTCAACGGAGTATGACGAAGCCTCCATCGCATGAATCTCTTGAGAAAACACTCTGTAACACCACCTTCACAGCCACGCACCATAAATTTACAATGGCTCACAATGGTGGAATAGTAGAACTAATTTGTTCAATTTCACTGGCAATACTTTTAGTTTTAAGTGAGGTAGCAAATATTTGTTTTATTCTCAAAAATATAACGAATGATACAATGACCTCATTCCATGATCTGCCTCCTAAGCTTTCTCTTGGATGTATGCTGTTGAAGGCATTTCCAGTTTCTTTGTTCCTGCCCACCTAGAAGTAAACTAGCAGCCCCTGCCAAGAGGAAGGCCTGTGCTGTTGTTGTTGTTGTTGCTGCTGCTGCTGCTGCTGCTGCTGCTGCTGCTGCTGCTGCTAGAATAGAATGGAAATACTCTGTTTTCTGTCAACACACACTCCTTTTGCTGAGGTGTGTGAGTTTGAGTAGCCACCAGCTAATAGCTGCTATGGTTTAAGGAGATCAGGAGACTAACACCACTTCCCTGTACCAAGAAGACCAACGTAGTTAGCTCCTGAGAGGAGAGCCATTAAAAAATGAGGATCAGAATTAGGTCATGAATATCAAGTGCTTTTGAATTATTTAAAATAGATACAAACTTCCTTTTACTTCTCCTCCTCCTCCTCCTCCTCATCCTCCTCCTCCTCTTCCTCTTCTTCTTCTTTTTCTTCTCCTTTGGTAGAAGAGAAAGTTTATTGTGGATATTAAGGAGAGCATAATCAGAGGCAGAGACAACTGGAAGAGTCCAGAGTGAACATGACCCTGAGCTAGGCCATATGAGAAGATGAAAAAGCAGAGAGCCAGGAGACCAAGAGGCCAGGAGGGTGAAGGGCAGACAAAGAGGGCTGAGTAACCAAAATGGCTGGATTATATAGGGAAGAGCAGCTGGGAGAAGGGTAGCCCAGGCCCTGGCTGAAGAAGTTTAGGATGGGAGGTGGAGTGTGTTAGCCATACCCTGTACCTGGTAGGGACTTAGGAATGCTTGGAGAAGCTTGTGGCCAGGTCCACTTTGATATGTTAAATTGGCACCTCAGTTAGGCATTTTTCCCAGGTTTGAGACCTAATATCCCAGTCTTTTGTTGATAATAAATGATAAGGGGCAATGCAATCTTTTTTATGACTACTTCCAGCTGACACCGGGGCATTGTTGTTGGGGACCCATGAAAACTGGAATGTTTGCCACAGCAAGGAAGAGAGATGCAGATGGGGGGATGGGGAGTGAGGAGGTGGGGGTGGGACCATCCTGGGCTAGGGAAGTCCAGGCCTCATTGGAGCTATCTGTGAGGCTGGACCATTTGGGGATAGCTACTTTGGAGCCTTCTAGGATGTAGAGGCTCAGGTTGGTTGGAAATTCTGTCAGAAGCACCTAGGGCTGGTGAGTTTGCCATAGTTTGCAGTCTTTCGTTGATTGGAAAGCTGATGGAACAGATATATATTAGGGAGAGAAGGTAACATTAAGGACTTTAGGGGAAATTTTTTATACAGGGTGTACAGTTGAACCTTCCAGGCCCACAGTCCTGGTACTTGGGGGAAAGGAGTCCCAACTCCAGGGGAAAGAGAGGTCCCCACCTTCAGGAATAAGTGGAATAGGCAGGTGGGGAAACATGCTGTTCATTGACAGCATAAGTCACAAGCTCAAAATATATGTATCCCCAAGCCTCTGAAAAGAATGTTAATGCTTTTAACCCAGAATCACTTTGGGGTCCATTACTCAAAGACATGAGTCTACTGCTGTCTCTACAATGTGGATTTCAATACAGATTACAAACAGTGGTAATGTTAACATGTCTAAAACATTTATCTCCTTTTGTAAACTTAAAAAATTCTTGTAAGCTTGCGGGGGGGGGGGGGGTTGACTTGGATCCACCTCTTACAGGTCAAACAGACTCCAGATAAGTACTGTCAATCAACAGCCTGTTTCCTTTTATTTCTTAAGATATGCCACAAATTCACTGTAGCTAGGGCAGGCACTGGACGTTTATCTCAAGAGGGGGGAAATATTGAGACTGTCTTGTTTTCAACAAGAGGTTGAGGTGATTACTCAACTTCTTAATATCAATCATTTTAAGAAATTATGTTTTCAGGTTAGTTTGATAAAGCCGTTTCTCTTATTCACAAAAAGGCCATATACTGGTGACAGCACCTCCAGATTTTCTCAATCTAAGAGACATGGCAGTGTGACACTGATCAAATTAAAGCACAATGAAGTATCATAGTAAGTTAATTTCAACAATCTCGAAACGCATAGCTTCCTATGAGAAAAACCTTACAACTTTAGTTTTCTACAGTAAATCTTTCTAGTATATACACTTAAATACAAATAACATAACTATAAGGGATAAGCCATGCCTTCTAGAACTATTAAATACTATTTAACATCAGAGGAAAGCTTATCTCTTGATTTTTTTTTTTGTGTGTGAATCAACTGAGGTATAAGCATCATTTTTAGCTATGAAATGCAGGCAAGCACAGATTTATGTAAATTTTGTGGTAAACAATGATATGCCATTTACTAAATCTTCCTTTTGCCTATTCAAATAGAAGCTAGCAATTACTGTATTTCCCATTCTTAAAAGCACTTTTGTTAATGGCGTATCAAGTTCTCAAGTCTCTTGCCAATAATCAGCAAATTTAACCTAATAAAATTAAAAAGCTTCTGTACAGCAAAAGAAATTGTTAATGGAGTAAAGAGGCAGCCTACAGCATGAGTTTGAACAGAGATACTCTGCCTGTGTAGACAGCCCCAGAAAACATAATCTCATGTCAAAAACAAAAATCTGTGTGAAAGACATGAGATACCTCTCTATAAATTATCATTCTGTGAAGCTCCAGAAGCCCCTTAAATGATACAAGCTATCAACACTGCTCTTGGCTGACCTCCATAACTAAATGGTAAGACTCTATTGCTGACAAAATTGACACACAGTAATTGCAAGACATGTAGAGGTAACTCTCAAGCTGACTGGGAAGCTTCCTCTCAGCTGATTAGCGTTTACGGTGCTGAAAGATGGTCATGCTGAGTACTGGTCCCTGCATGCTATATTACTGATCTGTCAGGCAAGACATGCCGACTCATGCAATAATGGCATGACTGTTGTGGGGGTAAACACCTACTTTCTAATTGGATTTGAGGCCTGCTCCACAGGAAGAAACCCACGCCTGGTACTAGAAATGTGGTCAAAATCTCCTAGCCACGGAAGTCATAGGCCCTGGGTGGATGCAGGGTGGTGGGAAGGAGGTGGGGTGGGTGATCTTACTGTCTTGATGAATAGGTTATGTTGCCAAACTGCATTTTAAATATTTGGCTTTGTACACACAGATTTGTGCTGCTCTGAGCCTTAGTTAAAAGAGCTTCATTATTCAGTGGGCAGGGGTTAATGCAGAGATTCAATTGCCCAGAAAGCTGAGAATAAGTAAGTGACCATGAGTGCTCAACTTTATAAGAGACATTTAGAACAACCACCAACCCCCATCCTCAATGCTCAACCTTATATGAGACACTTAGCAACCCCCATACTCAATGCTCAACCTTAGATGGAATATTTAGACCAACCACCAACCCCCATCCTCAATGTTCAACCTTAGATGAGATGTTTAGACCAACCACCAACCCCCATCCTCAAGGCTCAGGAAATGTTATGGAAGATAGCCTGAAAAATGTAAGATTTGGAGGAGGATGGAGAGGGATGTTGTGAAATGCTGTCTTCCAGACATGACATGAATACTGCAGTCATGAAATCATAGAAGTTGTGATTACCTGTATAAGGTCAAGCCAGTCAACATTACAGAATGGGTGGGAGAGGCACTCAAGAGGGCCCATCCTTATTTGAGGAACTATTAGCAGTTGGTGTCTACAGGGATAAAAGGAGAATCATTTCTCTTAGGGAGTGCAGCTAGTGGTAGGCTGCCCATGATCATATGAGACTAATTTGACTCGGTTATTTTTTAAAGAAAGAAAATGACACAAAGTTGTAAAGGTGATCTGTTTTGGGGAGGTTCTAGGGGTTGTAGAAACATGAGAGCATCAGCAGAGTATGTGTGACGTATATATATTATATAAAATGCATTATATACGTGCATGAAATTCTCAAAGAACAAGTAAGATGTTATATATAAATAAATCTGAGTGGAATAGGCACCTACTACTTTAATAAGAATACATGAGATTCATTAGTTTTATTTTTAAATAGAAAGCAAATAAGTTTATCTTTAAAGAAAACACAGACCCCCCTGCTCTCCTTGGGCCTCCTGCCTCTGCACCTGATTCTCCTCGATCCCTTCCCCTCCCCCACTCTCCTCACATGGGTCATGTCCACTCTGGATTTTCCCAGATGTTGCTGCCTCTGGCTATGTCTTTCTTTTATATACAACAAACCTTCTCTTCCACCATAAAAAAAGAAAAGAAAAGAAGATACATTAAAGCTGATTACATAGATTAATGGTAGAGCAACAGCCTAGCACATAAAATACCCAGGGTTTCATCTCAAGTACCACAACAAACAAACAAATATTCTAAAAAGATATCCCAGGCAGATAAATAAAATTAGTCAGATAAATAAAAAATGTGATTTGTTTCTAATTAGAAAAGGAAATGGTTCCTGTTCTAGTTTGCTCTCTGTTGCTGTGATAAAACAATGGCCAAAGCAAACTTTAACGAAGGAAAGGGCTTAATTGGCTTATGCGTTACAGGACATCATGGAGGGAAGCGGAGGCAGGAATCTGGAGGCAGGAACTAAAGCAGAAGCTATGACTCCGGGGGAATATGGCTCTCTGACTTAATCACCATGGCTTGCTCAATTTGCTTTCTAATATAACATGTGGCGAGCTGCCCCAGAATGATACCACTCACAGGGAAGTAGACCCTCCCACATCAAACAATAATCAAGAAACGTGCACATAGGACAGTCTGACGGGGGCAGTTCCTCCGTTGAGGCTCCCTCTTCCCAGGTGACTCTAGTTCATGTCAAGTTGACAATAACTAACCAGCACCCAGACAATATTGTCAACTTGACACACAAACACATTATAATTGCACCATAACTTTTCCTTTCTTCTTTTGTTTATCCCCAAGACCCCATGTGTTAACATCACAATGTAAAATAGAGTAGAATTTTATTTTTTTAATTTTAATATTTTATTACTACTTTTATTTTATGAGATTATAGTATAACTATATCATTTCTTCCTTCCCTTTCCTCCCTCCAACCCCTTTCATGTTCCCCCCTCTCTTTAGAGTTGATAACCTCTTTGATTATCATCATTAGATATATGTTTCTATACTTGTATGTAAGTGTATGAACAAGTATATATAAATACATCCTGCTAAGTACGTTTTTGTTGTTTGTGTTAATAGAATTTCAGGGATGACCGCTCTGCACTGGACAACTAATAAGGGACCTCATTCCTAGGAGAGGTTAATTCTCTTCCCTGCAGTTATTAGTTCCCTGTAGTTCTTTGTCCAGGGGTGGGACCCCACAAAATTTCTCCCCTTTCACGCTAAGATGTCTGTTGATATTACCATTGTTCTGGTCCTGTTTGTGCAGCCATTTCTAGGAGAGACTGTATCACAGCAAACTTGCTGGTATTCTGGCTCTTAAAATCTTTCATCCCTCTTCTGTGGTGTTCCCACAGTCATAGGTGCAGAAGCTATGATGTAGGCTGGACTTCTCAAGATCCATTAATCTTTTCATTGTGTCCAATTATGATTTTTTTGTTATGGCCTCCATTTGCTATAAAGAGGCTTCTTTGATAAAGGGTGGTAGCTACACTTATCTGTACAGAGATAAGATTTAGAATATAGCAAGGAATTATGCCAGTCTAGCAAAATGAGAGTAGTAGATTCTATTCTAAGGTCCATGACCTTACTAGGCCCAAGAAGGTGGTTAAGTTTCCAATACCAGGAATGGTTTCCTTCTGTCCAGTGAGACTTAAGTCCAATTAGATACCTCTTGGTTACTACTGACATGAGTGGCACTTGTTGCTCCTTTATGGAAATCTTGCCATACTGATCATTGCCATGGCACTGCAGCTGGTTTAGACTGGTCAATTGATCCCATGCCTTGGCATCTTGGGTAGTTTTTTTTTTTTCTGTAACTGTAGATGCTAGGCCACATGAAAGAGGCTTTCAGGTCAGAAACAGCTGGAATCATCCAAGTCTTCATTTTAAGTATGCTGCTGTCTTCAGTAGGGGCTCATCCTCAACCCCTGAGAGGCAACCAATGGCGGCAATAGTCTACATTGTTTGAGGAATCACCTGGAATACCCTGTCCAACCATGCAAAAGGTTTCTCTTGCCTGGCATTTGGGTGTTGCTGCTGTTGTTGTTGCTGCTGCTGCTGTTGTTGCTAGTCTATGGTTCTTGTGAGCACCATTGTCAGCCCAGTCCAAGCGGCTTAACTTCTTTTAAGATTGCATACACACATGTATTCTGTATATTTTAGGTAAATAAAATAATATGATTCTTTGAAGCTTTATCAAACTACTTTGGTATTATCTGTCCCTCATCCCTAATTCTCCTTCTGTATTGACCTCCCACCCTAATTAGATCCCACTTCCTATAGTGATATATTGTGTACCCTAATAAACTTGCCTGGGGATGGAGGACAGAGCCAGCCACTAGATTACACATAGAGACGACACAGTTGTGGCGCACACCTTTAATTCTATCACGGGTGGGGGGGAGTGGGCAGAGATCCATCTGGATCTCTATGAATTCAAGGCCACACTGGAAACAAAGCCAGGCAGTGGTGGCACTCACCTTTAATCCTAGTACTGGGAAGCACACACGCCTTTAATCCTAGGAAGCGACATGGCTGGGCAGAGAAAAGTATATAAGGCATGAGGGAATAGGAACTAAAGCAATTCAGCTGAGACCCTCTTGGGTGAAGACTCAGAGAATTTCAGTCAGAGGATTCATGGAGTTGGTGAGGTAATAGGTAGTGGCTGTGGCTTGCTCTGCTTCTCTAATCTTTCAGCTTTCACACCAATATCTGGCTCTGGGTTTTTTATTGAAAGACCATCTAAGATTCAAACAGCACCCCTTTTTTTCTAATTCTATCTTCCTATCACCTGTGTTTTGACATTTCCATCTCAACAACCCCACATGTATGGTCCCTTTATACTTTCCTGGTTTCTGTGGTTACTCCAGGTTACATACTCATATCTTAGGATTTGGAGCTAGAAACCTTAGGTGAGAGAGGACATGTGGTGTTTGTCGTTCCTGGCATGTGTTACTTAATTTAGTATAATCTTTTCCAGTCCGTCTATTTGTATGCAAATTTCCTGATTTAAGTTTTCTTTGCAGCTAAATAGTATTTATTAGTGTTTTTGTGTGTGTGTGTGTGTGTGTGTGTGTGTGTAGATGTACCACATTTTCATTATCCAGTCATTTGTTGAAGGATGTTTAGGTTGTTTCCATTTCCTGGTTATTGTGAATAAGGTGCCTATGAACATTGCCAAAGCATTCTTAATTTCATTTGGAACCAAAAAAAAAAAAACCACCAGATAGCTAAAGCAATCCTGAGCAAAAGGAATACTGTATTGATTGATGTTTCAGACTTCAATATACTTTATAGAGCCATAGTAATAAAAACAATATGGTTCTGGCACAGACATGTAAACCAATAAAATAAAATAGAAGGCCCAAACATGAGTACTCATAATTACAGCCATCTCATATTTGAGAAAAAGACAAAAAATACATACACTGGAGAAAAGACAGCATCTTCAATAAATAGTACTTGGAAAATTGGATTTCTGCATGCAGAAAAATTAAATTGAGCCCATACCTATACCTCTATGCAAAAATTATATTCAAGTCAGTCAAAGACCTCAATTTTAAGTTTGAAACTGGAAAAGTGCTAGAAGAAAACATGGGCAGTATCCTACAACACATAGATGTAGAAACATACTTTCTTAACAGAACTCCATTTGCCTAGGAATTAAGACCAACAACTGACAACTGGGACCTCATAAAACTAAAAAAAAAAAAAAAAAAAAAACTTCTGTTCAGCAAAGGAAACAATCAATTGCAGAAGAAATCTTCAGAATGGGAGAGACTCTTTGCCAGCTCTACATCCAATAGAGGATTAATATCTAGAAAATACCAAGCACCCAAAAAACAAAAGATCAAGTAAACAAATGATACAAATAAATCATGGGCTAAGCTCTCTGAGTCTATGGATTGCAGCATGGTTATCCTTTACTTTACAGCTAACTTATGCCTATAAGTGACTACATACTATGTTTGTCTTTCTGAGTCTGGGTTACCTCACTCAGGATGATTTTTTTTCTAGTTCCATCCATCTGCCTTCAAATTTCATAATGTTATTGTTTTTATCAGCTGAATAATACTTCATTGTGTAAATGTACCACATTTTCTTTACCCATTCTTCAGTTGCTGGAAATTTAGGTTGTTTCTAGGTTCTGCCTATTACAAATAAAGTTTCTATGAACATAGTTGAGCAATTGTCCTTGTGGTACAATTGAGCATCCTTTGGGTATGATCAAGAGTGGTATAGCTGGGTCTTGAGGTAGATCTATTCCCAATTTTCTGAGAAACTGCCATATTGATTTCTGTACAAGTTTGCACTCCCACCAGCAATGGAGGAGTGTTCCCCTTGCTCCACATCCTCTCCAGCATGAGTTGTCACTTGTGTTTTTTATCATAGCCATTCTGACAGGTGTAAGGTGGATTCTCAGAGTCATTTGATTTGCATTTCCCTGCTGGCTAAGAATGTTGAACATTTAAGTGTTTCTTAGCCATTTAAGAGTCTTCTGTTGAGAATTCAATCCACAAACCTAGAGAGGCTAGGTATAACAAGGAGGGACTCAGATCTCCCCGGGAAGAGGAAATAAAAGAGATTTTGTGGGTGGAATGGGGATAGGTGGGGATGGGAACATAAGGGATCAGATGAGTATGGGGTTGGGGGAGAGTATTGAAAGAGCAAGCCGACTACAAAGGAGGTCATTTCAGGGTCAGGTAGAAACATGGGGCAAGGGAAACTCCCAGGAGTCTATGATGAATCCAGCTAGCATTATGGGATACATAGTCTGAATTGGCCATCTCCTGTGACCAGGCAAGACTACCAGTGGAGGAATTAAAACATCAACCCAGCCACATAACCTCTAACCTACCTGTGAGATGTCCTACCTATGAGATGTCCTGCCTATGAGATGTGCTGGGGTAAGGTTGGCACAGAGAGTGTGGAAGTAGGCAACCAATGACTGATCCAACCTGAGACGCATACTACAAGAGTGAGCCCACCCCTAACACTGCCTGGAGCACCAAGGCACAGAGATTGGATGGCCCAAAGACCTAGGATAGAACCAAACTCTACTGGAAGGAAAAAAATATCAGCATAATGATGCCTAGTGATATTCTGTTATACTCATAGATTGTTGCCTAGCCCAATAGTTATCAGAGAGGCTTCATCCAACAACTAGTGGAAACAGATGCAGAGACTCACAGACATTATTAGGCAGAGCTCTGGGAATCCTGCTGAAGAGAGGGAAGAAGGATTGTAGGAGCCAGAGAGGTCAAGGACATCACAGGAAAACCCACAGGATCAAATAACCTGGGCTCGTAGGGGCTTATAGAGACTGAACTAACAGTCAGGGAGCCTGCATGGGACTGACCAAGGCCCTCTGCATATATGTGACAGTTGCGTACCTTGATCTTTTTGTGGATTCCTAATAGTGGGAGCAAGAGCTCTGACTCTTTTCCTGGCTTTTGGGACCCTATTCCTCACAGTGGGTTGCCTTACCCAGCCTTAACACAAAGGGAGGTGATTAGTCTTACTGAAACTTGATATACTGTATTTGGTTGATATCCATGGGAGGGCCGCCCTTTTCTGAATAGAAATGGAGGAGGAGTAGATGGGGGGTGGGGCAGAGGGAAAGTGGGAGGAGGGGCTGAGAGGAGAGGAGGGAGGGGAAACTAAGGTCAGAATATAAGATAGATAGATAGATAGATAGATAGATAGATAGATAGATAGATAGATAGATAGATAGATAGATAGATAGATAGATAGATATGTAGGTAGGCAGACAGACAGACAGACAGACAAACAAATAGATATGGGCTAGAGATCTGTGATGGCCAATTTTGGTTGTCAACTTGACTATATTTGGAAGCAACTAAACCCCAAGCAGCTGGGCATGAGCTTTTCTCTACGCCCCTTTAGTCCTGAGACCTCCCCTATAACTGAAGCTAAAGCTTTGCCGATTGTGTCTCCTAGTCTCACACAAATGTCAAACTTCAACTGCTCTGCATGAATGTTCATACTTCCAAAATCACTGCCATGTTAGAGACTCTTACACATTACTAAGTTTGGCAGCCAGCTTGAGATACAGCCTTTTGCTTGTCCCCTACCACTGATCTTGTAGGCTGACCCCAAGTAAATATTTGCAAGAAGATTTCACAATGATGGAGGTCTCTTTAAGTCATTGGCAATTTCTTCAGTGACTAAGATCACTTAATTGGTATTGGTCTCTTTTTAATAATATCTGACTCATCAGCCACTATCTGACCAGAAACCATAGCTTCTGAATTCAAAGTATCATATGAACAGTCCTGGTAGCCTCTGCTTCTTTCTGAAACTTCACAAGACAGTTCTCCATGTTTGCATCGCTCACAGAATTATCTTCTATGTTCCCACAAGAGCTCATTAAACTCTGAATACTTTCATCCCAAAGTTCCAAATATTCTCGCCATCCTTCCCCTTAAAACAAAATAGTATGTCAATCACAGCAACATCCCACATTCCTGGTAAATTTTAAGTTTGCTTTCTCTTGCTGTGATAGATGAGATAGACAAATAGAGAGACAGAGAGACAGGTAGATAGATAGATAGATAGATAGATAGATAGATAGATAGATAGATAGATAGATAGATAGATAGATAGATAGACAGGCCAACTGACCAAAATTAACTTTTAGGAAGGAAATATTTGGGCTATAGATTATAGTCCATTATGTAAGCAAGCCAAGGTAAGAACCTAGAGGCAAGAGCTACAGCAGAAACTGTGGAGGAATACTGCCAGCTTGCTTTTCATAACTTGTTCAGCTTGCTTTCTTATACAACCACAGTGGGCTGGGCCGTGCTACATCAATCATTAATCAAGAAAATGTCCCACAGACATGCCACAGGCCAATCTAGTGGGGACAATTTCTCAGTTGAGGTTTCTTCTTCCCAGGTGACTAGCTTGTGTCAGAAAGTACCTGGCACAGTACACTTATCTAAATTAAGTATAATCCATCACTTTCATTTCTTTGGCTAAGAACGTTTAAAATGTTTTCTAACTTTTTAGATACATAAATCATTATTAAAGACAGCTCCTGTCACTCATGATGTAGCACTAAAGTTATCTCTTGTTTAAGTGTTAACTTTGAGCCCGTTGACCAGTGTCTCCCTTTCCTATTCTTTTCAATGCCTTTGGTGGCTGCCATTGATGAGAAACAATTGGCAAAAGCAAACAGCAAAGTTAAAGGTTATTATTTCTCTATAGACATCTAAATATTTGAAACAGTTGAAAGTAAATTTAAAATAGCTAAGCTTCTTTTTGCGACAGACAGAGACAATTGCAGAGATCCAGAGCTGGTCAAAATGCAGACAATAAGTGACTGGAGTACCCAACCCCATTTATACATCTGCAATGAAACTGTGACATCTAAGACTCAAGGAAAACTGTGGGGAAAGTGTTGGGAACATGGTAAAGCTAGATGCCCAGGATGCCTGCTGTTGGGTTGTGTCTGTGAGACATGACTAGGAATATGCACCCATGAATGTTCAACAGTATGGGTACCCAAACAAGACCAACCTAATAACAACAGCATTGTTGTTAACATGCCAGTGAAGACAGAAAATTCCATTTGGTCCCACCTCTAAATGAAGAACTACAGGTGGTCAGTGGCTGCTGAGACAGGAAGAATGTGTTTCCTCCAGGGACAAGCTCCCACACTGGTGGTCTAATCCCAAGTGATCAGTCCTGGACATTTATACATGTGAGCAAAGGGAAATGGTCTCAGTAAGCTGTATGTATCTCTGTATGTAAATATATGTATGTGTGCATGAATATATGTATGCATGTAATAATAATTAAATAAGAGATCATGAATGGGGGCCAGGGAAGGGAAGAGAAAACAGTTGGTGTGGTGTAGATTCAGTGTTCATATATGAAATTCTAAAAACATAAAATAAAAGTATAAAAACTTCAAACACAAAAGAACATAGCATTTTCCTATTTTCTATTAACAAAGTCATTGTTTAATTTATTGTAATTACAGAACTTGATCTCAAATTAGAATACAGAGCTGTAGTACCAAAACTAGCATGGTATCGACACAAAAACAGACAAATAAATGGGAAAGAATGGAAGATCCAGAAACCCACACATCTACAGCCACCTACAAAATACACATCGTCAAAGAATGCATTACAGGGGGTGGGGAAGTCCCTTCAACAAAAGGTGGGAAAAGTGGATGTCCACACATAAATGAAACTAGATCCATGTCTCTCAGTTATCACAAAAATCAATACAGAATGGATTGAAGATTTTCATGCACTATCTCCAACCCCAAAACTACTAGAGGAAAGCATAGGAACATTTCAGGATTCAGGCACAAGCAAGGACTTTCTGGAAAGAACTCTAATACCTCAGAAAATGACTCCAAGAGCTAAAAAACAGGATTACATGACATTAACAAGTCTCTATACAAGGTCATCAACAGAGTGAAACGATGTCCCATGGAACGGGGGAAAGTTTTTGCCAGTTGTTTATCAGACAGGGGGTTGGTGTTCGGAATATATGAAGAATGCAAACATTTAACTGCCAAAAAGAATCATCTAATGAGTAAAGAGGCAGATAAATTAGAAACTTTTCCAAAGAAAATATGCAAATGGCCAATATTCAAAAATATGTCCAACATCATTAACCATTCGATAAATGCTAATCCAAACCACACTGAGACACCATCTCACTCCAGTCAAAATTACTAACACCAATAAAACAAACAACAAAGGCAAGCAAAAATGCAGAGAAAAGGAATATTTATGCATTGCTGGTGGGAATGTCAAGTAGAACAGACACTGTGGAAATCAATAGGCGTTTCCTCAAGAAGTAAATATAGAACTACCATGTGGTTCATCTCTACCACTCTTGAGTATATAGAGGGAGAATTCTAAGTATAACATAAAGATACTTAAACATCATGTTTACTGCTACAGTAGTCACAATAGCCAATATGTAAAATCAGACCAGATTCCCATCAGCAGCTGAATGGAGAAAGAAAATGTTGTCTACATACATAATGGAGTTTGATTCCACCAGAAAGAGTGAAATCAGCCAGACAGTGGTGACACATGCCTTCAATCCCAGCACTCAGGAGGCAGAGGCAGGCTGATCTCTGTGAGTTCAAGGCCAGCGTGGTCTACATAGGGAGTTTCTGGACAGCCAGGACTACAGTGAAACCCAATCTTGAATAAATAAATAAATACATACATACATACATACATACATACATACATACATACGTACATACGTACATACGTACATACATAAATAACGTGGGTCTCTTTAAATCACTGGTAATTTTTCAGCCCATAGAACCATCAATAATTGTTCCAGCAGAACAAAGGTTTCACTTCATTGCCACTAGTCTCTTTTTAATAATATCTGACTCATCAACCACTATCTGACCAGAAACCACAGCTTCTCAATTCAAAGCATCATATGAACAGCCCTGGTGGCCTATGCTTCCCTCTGAAACTTCACAAGGCAGGACTCCATATCCGCACTTCTGGTACGTCAGCCATTACATGAGCTGTGTAGCATGCTTCTGGAGCCTGAGCTGCCTTTATCCTTTAGTAGATCTGTGTCAACAGTGCAAACGCCTTCTTCAAGTTAAGGTAACCATCACTGTTGTGAAAAAAGCTGCTATGAAAAAGTTTGCCTGGAGTGCAAATCTCACCGACAAATCACACGAAATTTTTTGTTTTGAAATTGTTGCTTTATTTAGTGCACAAAATAACCTAACCCTCACCCTCACCTGCTGTGCCATCCTGACATGATGCTGGCTGGCTTTGTTGCTGCAACATAGTCTAGATATTTTAGTAAATAGTTCTACAAAGAGAGAGAGGGAAAGAGAGGAAGCAACAAAGGAAGGAAGGGAGGGAGGAAGAAAGGGAGGGAGGGAGGGAGGGAGGAAGAAAGGGAGGGAGGGAGGGAGGGAGGGAGGGAGGGAGGGAGGGAGGGAGGGAGGAAGAAAGGGAGGGAGGGAGGAAGGAAGGAAGGAAGGAAGGAAGGAAGGAAGGAAGGAAGGAAGGAAGGAAGGAAGGAAGGAAGGAAGGAAGGAGAAATGAATGGGATCAAGATGTATGGTGTGAAAGACACATTGCATAAATAAAAAGAAAGTTTAAAAAAAAAGAAAAGAAATCATCCCCCACCTCCACCACCAAGAGCTGTGGTGCTGATAAAGGGTGCTCAGGGGAACTCAGCCCCTTCATCCTCTGTGTGCACTAACAGATGTTCACGGGATGAGAAACCCAGGTGTTTACTCTGTGTCCTCCTGACTTCTAACAGCTTGACTGAACAGATCACTCGTGCTGAAGTGCAGTATGTACTGGAGCATACTTTCTTCCTTCAACAACCCCGTCTCTAAACCAGGAAACAAAGTCACTCCAAATTGCAGCTGACCTCATGGCCACCTCCCACCCTCCCAATCTTCCTGAATTCCCACAGCACCTTTTCCACTCACCAACCACACTGTACTTAATCACTTTGTTTATATGTATTAATTTGCATATTGAGCAGATAACTCCTCATTAGATGCCCCTCAAGTGTCTGCCCCCATATCAAGTAAGAAGGAAATATTTGATGAAAAATAAATGATCCTAGCCGGATGTGGTGGCGCATGCCTTTGATCCTAGCCCTGGGGAAGAAGAGGCAGGCAGATTTCTGAGTTCAAGACTGGCCTAGTCTACAAAGAGAATTCCAGGAGAGCCAAGGCTACACAGAGAGACACTGTCTCAACAACAAAGCAGAAAAGAAAATTAAATGTCCCCTTTTCTGTTCATTGACTTGTCACAAACCTCAATCTTCTTGGCAAAGCTGCAGTTCTATTTCTGGAACCTAATGTTTACATTTTTGTATTTTCTGGATAATGACACTTTCCCCCTCTGTCTTCTGATTATCATCTAGGATTGGAGTATCCAGGACCCCAGTATACCTTCAGACTCAGTAACGAAGACATCAACTGCTACTCTGCTGCCCCCTAGAGGACCTTGGGGAACACCAGCAAGTTTTGCTATTGTAATGAAATGAACTTCATCCAGGAAGCCTCTAAGGGTGCAAATCTATAAGAACAGAATGATGCTTGTCTCTGGAAGCAGCTGTAGGCCATGGACACAACAGGAGGTTAATCCCCAAGGCTGAAACACTCCCTGTGTATGGAGCTAATCTCACAAGTGTGAGACTCTGCACAGTGTTACCTTGAGGCTGCTATTTGTCATTCTCTGGACAATTCCCTTCAGTTCACGAACATTTTAAAATAATGCTTGATCCCAGAAGGAATACAACTTAAAATATATAGAATATAAATTAGTTTTCTGTCTTTCTAAACTTGTACTTTTTCTTTCAGCACAGACAGCCATGATGAAGTTATAAAGAAGCTTAACTGTTGC
Organism: Peromyscus maniculatus bairdii; assembly: GCF_049852395.1. Classification (NCBI taxonomy): domain Eukaryota; kingdom Metazoa; phylum Chordata; class Mammalia; order Rodentia; family Cricetidae; genus Peromyscus; species Peromyscus maniculatus. Next base: position 19,974,784 of record NC_134863.1, read on the forward strand.
TAGACCCTTTCTAATAATATTTTCCACCAGATAATGCCTATAAACTATTCTAAAGTTCTGCAATGAAAGGATCTGCTGCTGCAAAGGCCTTGGCTATTACTATCACTGAAACCATATGATTTAAATAAATATGTTCCAATAAGTATTACAGAAAAATAGAAGCCAAGGAATGTATATAAAGTAGAGACATTTTTATGCCAGAGATTCCCAATAAAGCCTCAGAGAAGCCGGTTTGTAATGTTAACATTCCAAAACTAAGAAAAAAATTCACTCCTAAGTTTGATGTCATCTAAATTTTGAATTAGTGTAGGTGGCTTTCACTGAAGAGGCTGTATATAGGGAAAGAATGTTCTTAAATCATAGGTCAAATCTAAGATTATGTTTTGTTTTACTTAAATGAGAATGTCACAAATTTAGAAGCCATACTAATTCACTTCCTACCCCAAAGGGTGTTGGATATTAATAAAGCTAAACTAAAGGGATAAAAAGGAGCACGTTTGGAATAAGAAACATCATTCACCCCTGAATAACTCATACACATCCTTGCCATGTATGGAAAAGGAACCTCCTAAGCCTACATGTTAATTAGCCTTCTAATTGCCATGATCATATTCCTGACAAAAAGTAATTCTCAAGAGGAAGGGTTTATTGTATGTCATTACTTGGAAGTACAGGCCATCTGAAGGCAGAGCATAGCATGGCCGAAATCGCAGCTTGGGAAATGAGAGGCTGCTTGCTCACATCTCTGTGACAAGGAAAGGGAATGTGAGCACTCTGCTCTTTTTCTTCCCTTTCACTTTTCGTTCAGCCTGAACGACAGCTCATAGAATGGATCCATGCATTTAGGGTCCCTACTCCTAAACCAAACCTCCTGGAACAACCCTCACAATCAGACTGTCCCTCGTTAATGTCCTAGGTTTCTCTTAATCCAATCAAGTTGGCAACAAAAATTGGTTATTACATTTAAAGAAAAACAGTTTGGCATAGCACTTACAAAGCCATGACGGGGAAGCACAAGATAAGAATCAACATATTCAGCTAGTGAAAAGTACCACCCAAACAACCACAAGACAGAGGAAACTGTGACCAATGGTCCTGTGTAAATTTAAAATAGCTACATACACATTTTCAGATATAAAAAGAAGATTTCAAGTAAGGAATGTTAAAACGCACAACAAAGGCATACACAGAAAAGAAAATAGTGAGCTAAAAGTAGATGGAACCTCTGAACGAAAAGAAAACTATCTCAAAGCAAACTATTTGCTAAGATGCTCAAAAGTATAAATTTTGTTGTTATTTTGAGATGGGATTTCACTATGTAGCCCTGACTGGCCTGGAAATTGTTCTGTAGACCAGGCTGGCCTTGAACTTACAGAGATCTGCCTGCCTTATTTTCTGAGCACTGGCATTAAAGGTGTGTGCCACCATACCCAACTCAAAATAATAAGTTGAACTGAAAACTAAAATCACAACTCGGTAATTAAATTTAAAATATTAATTATAACACCATAATTTTCTAATACAGAAATAATTCTAACAAAATGTGTGCAACCGATCTGTATTAGTTTACTCTCCATCGCCATGATTAAACACTAGTCCAAGTCAACTTGGGGAGAGAAGAGTTTATTTCAGCTCACAGGCAAAAGCCATCATCAAGTAAAGTCACGGCAGGAACTCAAGGCAGAAACCTGCAGGCAGGAGCTGAAGCAGAGGCCATGGAGGAATCCTGCATACTGCCTTTGCTTCCTCCTTGTTCAGATATTTCTCTTACACAACTCAATCATACCTGCCTAGAGATGGCATTGACCATAGTGGGCAGGATCCTTTTTCATCAAATATAAATGAAGGAAATGCCCCACAGACACACCCAAAGGCCAGTGGAGGCACATGCCCAAATGAGATTTCCCTCTCCCAGCTGATGCTAGCTTCTGTCACAGTGACAAATTCTAAGCAGTTTACTCCCCAACTGAAAACTACAAATCCAGCTGCCAGAAACTTAAGATCCTGCAAATGAAGAACAACATCATGCCTTCAGACTGGAAAAATACATTGTTTAATTGTGTGTCTTTCACAGACTATTAAATATTCTTCTCAAATTAACCTTAACCTTTTTTCCCTTGTCCAGGGCAAAGATTCCCCTGGGGATTGAGTGCAACCTGGTAGATTCAGTCAGTCTCATAACCTTAAGTCTTAACACACAAATCCCAATCAATTCAAGGAAGCTTTTACATACTGTGACAATTGACATTAGATCACTTGAAGTAAGCTTTGTGTATACAGGACAATTGGTAATCAGTTCTAAAACTTACACGAAAATGAAAGAAACCCTAGACTAGCCAAGAACATTTTAGGATGGAATTATATGTCCAGAGTTCAAGACTTACCTTTTGTTTTGTTTTGTTCTTTCAATATTTGAAAGAGGGTTTTCCCCGAGGGCGAGTGGCTCACAAATTCCCAATCCTAGCTGAGGAGCTACTGGCAGTAGGATTCTAGGGGAAGGAGAGTCACTCTTTAGGTTGTGGTCTCTGGTGGGTTTTTCTTGCTTTAGTGGATGGTCCCACTAACCTATGGGTCAAAAAGACAGCCTAAAGAAGGCAGTCTGGAGCCGGGCGTTGGTGGCGCACGCCTTTAATCCCAGCACTCGGGAGGCAGAGCCAGGTGGATCTCTGTGAGTTCAAGGCCAGCTTGGGCTACCAAGTGAGCTCCAGGAAAGGCGCAAAGCTACACAGAGAAACCCTGTCTCGAAAAACCAAAAAAAAAAAAAAAAAAAAAAAAAAAAAAAAAAAAAAAAGAAGGCAGTCTGATACTACGTCCATTTAGCAAAAGAATAGTATTAGGTTACTCCATCTCCCCAGCCAGTGGTTCTTGGAATGGACATTAAATCCTATTAAAAGACAATTGGTGACTTCCAAGACACCCTTGCACTAATAGCCATATTCTGCCAGGCTGGTCATTACTGTAGCTCATAGGATTCACAGATGGGGAAAGGTATGTTTCTCTCCCCTCAGAGCCTTCACACCATCTTCCAGCACCATGTATCCTAGCCAGCAGGGAAGAAACTTCCAGATCAGTATCACTTTGATTTCTACATGTCCTGAGATCAAAGGGTCTGATGTCTTCAGCAATAGAATCATAGCACCAAATTATCTACCAAAACAATTTTTAAAATTAAAAACAGGGCGCTGAGATAACTTAGTGGTAAGGGAACTTGATGCCAGCCAAATTTGATGGCCTTGAGTTCAGTCCTTGAAATCCACATAATGGTAGGAGAGAATTGTCTCCTACAAATTTTCCTCTGACCTCCACACATATTTGTGGCAGATGCATAAGCACACACACACACACACACACACACACACACACACACACACACACACGAACTAACCAACGAACGAACGAACGAACGAATAAAAAAAATAAAAATAATAGTCAGCAATACAATGGGATGAGGTAATACAACAAGAAAGTTTCATTTGCCACTGGCCGAATATAAACCAGTGCCACACTTAAGATCACTGTTGGGGACTATTTAGTGTGCACTGACTCACACGTTCCATTTCTAGATATACACCAAAGAGAGGAAAGTGCATATGTCCAATAAATGCATGTACAAAATGTACATAGCAGCTTTATTCTTAGCCATAAAAGACTGTTGAAATAGGCTAAGGCTACAAACAACCCTAATGTTCCCAGATGAACCATAGTTGCCAAGCTTGAAAAAAAAACCTGGTGCTTTTACAAGGGAATATATGTAGAAGACAGACTTCAACCATGAGTCCAGGAAGCAATTTCCAAACAGAGTGAAAGGATCTGTGTATTTTATGTTCAAATAAAAGCAAGAATGTCTCCTTAGCAAAACACATCCTTAAGAGACCAGAAAGGCAAGTCACAGAGTAGAGACACTTAAAACACATGAATGATAGCAAGTTATTGGCCATGCCCTGCTTCCAGGTCCAGGTAGTGAAACCTGAGTATATTTCATCACAGATATGTTAAAAGTAAGTGGCAGGGTTACACTTTGTGCTTGATTTTTGAAATTTTTTAAAAAATTTATGTACATTGGTGTTTTGCCTGTGTGTATGTCTGTGTGAGGAAGGGAGCCAGACCCCTGGAACTGGAGTTACAGGCTGCCTGTGGGTGCTGGGAATTGAACCCAGGCCCTCCGGAAGAGAAGCCAGTGCTCCTAACTGCTGAGCCATCTCTCCAGCCCCCTTGCTTGCTTTCTGAACAGGTTGTTTCACAGGAAAGACAGTGGGACAATTCTAATGTGGACAACTGTAGAGGAAGCAAGTAAGTTTTGCTTTATGTATAAGCTTGAATAATCTGAGAAGCAGATGAAAAAGAATTGTGAGTTCATGTTGCATACAACAAAAGGACACATGTGCTGTGTGCATGACTTGTGCGAGGTTCTGCCTTCTAGAAGTGTAATCTGTCAAATGTACAGAGCATGCGTGGTGTGAGCAGAGAATCAGAGCAGGCCACCTCCACACTACCCACATGCTACACCCACTGTACCAACCGGCACTGGAGGTACTACGTAAGATCCTGGAGTAGACTAGGTGGGGAGGAAGATCGAAAAGAATGCTACTCTAGAAATTATGGTGGAGACTCAGATATAAAGCTAATTAATGATCCATGAAGATTACAGCATTCAGCCCACCGGGATTAGTTTATGTGTTGATAACTCAAAGGAAGGATTGTCAAAAGAGTTTAACCCTGGCCTGTTTCATGGGTTTCATCATTATTTAGGCAAAAGTATATGCCAATTTAATCAGTTAAAATAAGCTCCTGAGAAGCAAAGAACAACTCTTCTTCTACACCAGCCCTGCCCAGGGCTGGCTAAAATGCTTATGAAATGACTGAAGTCCATAGATGATTTTGTCTCTTTGATTCCCTACAAATCTATTTAAAACATTTTCTAAAAATTCTAATGTAGCCCTCCTACAGCATGGCATCCGTCCTGTTGGCTCTAATGGAAATTCCTGTAAGTATTCAAGGAACAGATCATTCTTAATATTTAAACTGTTGAAAATGAATTTTTAATGGCCATCCAATTAATTTCACAAGGCTGGACTTACACTCTATTACACTTCTCTCTACAGCTGTCATAACTAGCAGAAAGTACATAATAGAATGAGAATGAAAGCCACATTTTTCAGTAATAAAAATTGTGAAGAAAAATGGAAAATTTTTACCGAAATACTGACATAGCAGAAAGGTGTTCCATGTTTCTGAGAAGGATCAAAAGATATAAAAATATCAATTAACTCATTTGAAAAAGTAGATTGTAAATATTTAAGGTAGTCAAGATGGGGTCTATTAAAATAAAGCAATGACCTAACAAATTTTTTCATATACTAAAATACATATATATTCAAAATACAGTAACTAACTACTAATCCATAAACAACAAAAAAATCAGAGGGGATAGCGCATTGAGCTATGTGATGTGTCCCTCAGAATGTGATACATTCTGCAGCACTACACACCGGTGGGGGAAAGACAGGCATAAATAAGTCCTGAGAGGAAAAACAGAATAATAGTAACTACACAATCAGAAATCATCAATGAAAAGACCGCTAGGCTTCAGCAAAAGTATCAATGACTCTGTTTTACGACAAATGCTAAGACACCTTGGAAAGGATGAGGCACAAAGCTGCAAGATGACCATCTCTTAATCACTCCATTCTCCTTTAGGTGGTCAGCAGGGCAACAGCAACACGGGAAGGTGTGAGAAAACTAAAAATACTTCCCACGTCAAAACTAGGAAACGCCGTGCCCCAGAGTCAGGTACGTGCAAAGAAGAGCTTCCATGTCTGGTAAAATGTAGACCCAGGAAGGTAAGAAGGAAGTATGGCCAGTTGACTCTCAAGTAGAAGCAGCTGACTGCCTGACCACTGCAGCCTCCAAAGCATGAGGCTCACGGAGAAAGGCAAAGATAATTAGCGCTTTGGGGAGTCAGGAGGCAGCCTGGGAGAAGCACCTCAGTGGGTCTGTCCTGGCCAATCGGGTTTTAATGGTGAGACCACTAAAATGTCACTGAGTTCCAAGCTCAGAAAGATGCTGACTCTTCATACCTCCCCTGCCTCTTTCTAACACCCTGCTTTAAAAGGGGAACAAAACGGGGGGGGGGTAAAAATTAGCACTATAAATACAAATTACAAGAAAAACTGTGAGAATGGGCCCTTAAATATTTTTTTTATTGTATCTTATAGTCATACACAGGATGGTTCTATGCAAGCTTCAGGGAACAATAGACATCAGTGGTCTTAAGGCTACAGGAGTGACCTACCAGGCAAGACATGCCCACGGGGACAAGAGTGGCATGACTGGTAAGGAGGTAACCAGCGGCTTCTTGATTGTGTTTGCAGCCTGCTCCACAGGAGAGATTTCATTCCTGGGACTGAAAATGGGGTCGAAATCCACGGATGATAAGGTGATGGGCTGTAGGGGGAGGAAGCTGCTGTTGTTCTGCTAGATGTCATGTTGTCCGCCTGCTTTCTGAATCTTTATGTGTATCCCATCATTGGTGCGTCCTTTATCTTTCGTCGGAGGAACCTCTTTTTGCACTGGGTAGTGGGTAATGAAGAGATTTATCTTAGTCCAAGCACGAAGAATAAGTGACTCTCAGTGCTCAGCCACAGGTGAATCATCTCTTTCAACCTCCCTCTAGCCAAGGCTTACAGAACATTGTCAAAGATGGGGAGGAAAGAATGTGAGAGCTAGAAAACCCCTGTTGTTAATATTCTGACCCACCCCTTGAGGCTGCCCTGCGTCCTGACATAGAAGCTTCTTCTTAAGGAAAACCTCCACCACCACCCTCTCTCTCTCTCTCTCACTCTCTATCTCTCTCTATCTCCCTCCCTCCCTCCCTCTCTTTCTTTCTCTCTCTTTTCTATCTTCTCTTTGTCTCTCTATTATAATAAACCATTTCCGCCCACAGAGGTAGCATCTGGGTTGGGAATGTCCACCCGCCAGCCCCACTGCTGCCATGCCCGTATGAAGAGGGTCGCCAGCCAGCCCACCACTCCATCTGCCCAGCATGCCAGCATGGTTCCTTGCATGAGTGAGATACCCTGGTCCCACCAGCTGGGGATTTCCCATGAGTGTATAATTCATAACATTGGTGCTAGTGACTCAGCAGAGGTCCTCCTGGCACGTTTCCCCCTGCCTGCCAGCATTCTGAGACACGCTAAGAGCCCTGGAACCTTCAGCACTCACTTCATCCAACACCGGCATAATCGGTAAGCCGCCTCCCCCTTTGGTAAGCCTCCCTTTTGGGCATTTTCCCACAACTGAGGATTCTCTCATCTCTCTCAATCATGGTGCCGGCACCATGTGTTTTTTGGGCTCTATGCCCCTCGGGCCTATGCCCTCCATGGCCCATAGCCTTTGTGATGATGGTCCATTGGTTATCTTGCACTGTTAGTTCTCCCTGACTCTCTGGGATGATGGAGGTCTGTCTCATTTTGCTACTATACCTCATTGTGGGAAAATGCACCTACTTCCTCCCAGCTCTCTCCCTGTCGCACACACCCTCATGATCCTCCAGCCTCTGGTAAGAAATTACATCATCACCTGTCACCAGGTTCCTTTCCGCAACATGTAAAATTGCCTCCCAGGCAAAGCTTGCTCTCTCTGCCTGTCCTTTGCCTCTAATTCCTATCCTTGTCTGTAATTTTATCTCTTAAATCTTTTCCCTCTGTCCCTTAACTCTGTTGCCAGGACCTCCTGTTCCACCCTTGGGACTTTGGCGCACAACCCTGAGTTCCACCCCACTGGCTGCTCCACCACTGCTCAGAGCCAAGTCCCTCCTCCCTCCAGCAGTCCGCCTATCCTCTACTGCTGCCACTACTGGGCTTGAGAGATGGCCTCATTAACTTGTTTCTGATTAACTTTTAAATGCTTCGCTTTACCTGTTCCTTATCTGTTCAAGCTGCCATCTTAAATAAGGAAAACCATGTGATCAGGCATAGCCATTTTAAATAAGGGTAACCATGTGGTCAAGCCACCATCTTGGCTAAGGGCAAAACACCATCTTTACTAGGGGCAGCATGGCCGGGTGGCGATTCATTCCTCTGTAGCTGCTCATGTGGGTGGAGACAGCACGCTCCTATGCCAGAATAGGGTAGCAGCACTAATGCTTAAGATTTTAAATTTCTTATTTTAACACTAGTACAATTCTGATATACTTTGGGTCACAAGCTCAGGATTTTAAAAGGGTTTTCCTTGGTTACTCATTACCTGCTTTTCTATTATTTGGATTTCAGTACTGATTGATAATACTAATTTATCTAAAAAAATTTCACTTGCCTATTCCTGAGAATGGTATTTCTGTCTCTCCTGGTCTTCCTTTCCCAATTACTAAGACCATGGTAATAAATAAATTCATACAATTTTAACTCTTATCTCTCTATATATTTCAGCAGGCTGGCAGAAACATCAGAGCAGCAGTTGTGGACTACAACCTGCAGCACTTTCCCTGCCACGGATGCCAGCAGACATTCTTGTCTATGTGATGTGGACCAGCTCAGCCAAGCATAATTGTCTCCTGTCTCTACAGCCAGGTCAGACAACCACACACTTCTGACAAATGCCCCATTACCCAGCCTTTGACTGGCCTTTCAACATTTTGGGGGGCCCTGACAACAATGCCCCAATATCAACTCGAAGCAGTTCCAGAGAATGCATCGTCCCATGTTCCCTGTTCAGAATAGGTTGAAATGCTGGGTCAAAAGGAAACTCCCTGGCATAGAGGACTGATTGGCTATCTAATGCCCATTGATATTTATTAACTAAAATGGTTCTGCAATAAGATAAGACACTTGACCCTCTTTACACAGAACCAGGGAGATATTGTATGACCTTAAGGAATTATTACTTCTATATAAATCATTTAGGATGGAGTTTCTGGTCCACCAAGAGGGTATTTTTCTCAGAGTTGGGATGCACCCTGACTCACAAGTCCCTTTTCTCTTGTTCTCATTCAGCCTTGGGATCTTTCCCTGTCACTCTTCTTTGCCTTCTCAGGAGACAGTTTAAGAAATAATTATTTCTATGTAAGTCATTCAAGATTACAGTCTGGCTGTACTCAAAGATCAGCCCCCTTGTCCTTGCTAACTTCATTAAGCTGTAACTAACTGGGAAACCTGTATATTCAGAATTAAGTCATATATATATATATATATATATATATATATATATATATATATGCTCGCAAAGTTATAAATACATCTAACAGATTTTGTTCCCCCAGTCTTCAAACACCTGTAGAGATCTGAGAATGTGGCATTTAATATAAAAGCTTTTTATGATAAAGAGACATGTCAGCTCCTAGCAGCATCCTGTATCTTCTCCAAGACGATGGATGGCCACAAAAGAACCCCCACCCAGAAGCTTATGGCAAGGCTGGCCATGCAGTGAAAAGCTGATATCCTATCCAGACTCTGAATTACTGGGGCAACAGGGATCAATTGCCCGCCTTGCTGAGACAGGTAGGTCGATCTTCTCAAATTTCTACTCCACTGAAAAATATGTCAGATCTTCTGGGCTTATCAGTTGAACAAGTGCTTCCTTTGGGGCTTCAGCCCACCCCTAACTCCTGCCACAATGACCACAGAGAGACGGGATTGCTGCCTAGGTAGCTGGAAAGCTGTCTCATTTTTTAAATTTACCCCTCTCAGATCTGACTATGTTTGATGACTAAGGTGTATCAGTTTGTCAGGCCCAATCCCAAGATTACTGACAGTTCATTAATAAGTTTCCTATTAAAATTACAGACAGCTATGCCTCATTCAGATTTCATGGTACAGGATAGATTGGTTTCAGATATAATTCCAGAGGTTCAAAATTTTAATATTGATAAATGCAGCTTTGATAAACTGATATAACACTGACTACAAACAGTTCTTTAGAGTTCTTAAATTTATATGGATTTTCAACCCTTTTTCTATGGTGTAAATCTATTCCAGCTGTCTTACAGATACCTACAGGTCCCTGGGAAAAGTTCTGCTACTGCATCAAAACATCTGGTCTGATAAAAATTAACAGTCTCCAGAGCCCATTTTGACCTTATCCATTTTCAAGAATATTTTGTAGTTTTCCTGCTCCTGCCTGGGCCAAGGGGCTCTCCAGATACACCAGCCCCTGCACCAGCTGGCAGCAGCTCCGAGGATGCAAACCCCCAACTGAGGATGCCAACTGGGATGGATGCATGGCCCCCTCCAGAGAAATTACAGATGTGATGTCTCCTGTACTCCTAAAGAACACATCACTCAGTTCACTGCTAGTACCACCTCTCCAGGCTCAAGTGGGCACCTGCCCAGCAACTGGAACCTGGTTTTCCAAGATGTCCCAATGAAGGGCATACCTGTTCTTGTGTCTCACTCATTTGCTCTTGCCTCTTCTGTACAACCAGAGCACTTCCCTGTTCCATTCTTTCTGGCAATTATCACTCTACCCATGGCTAGCACAACTCATAAGGCCAATGATAACAATTTATTTTTTTCTCCTAGCAACCTCAAGGAACAGACACCCTGAGATCTCCACACCAGAGATTTCCACAATGACAGCTAACAATGCTTCTTCACTCAAACCTCCTACCATGCGTGACTCCTGGCTTTCCCCCTCCCCTCTTTGCCCCTCACCAGCTTGAAGTAGCCCCGAGAATTCAAACCCTTGTTCCCCCACTTGCTCCCAAAACTCACCTCTTCTTATAATAATCAAAATGGAGGAATGTTAATATTCTGACCCACCCCTTGGGGCTGCCCTGCCTCCTGATGTAAAAGCCTCTTCTTAAGAAAAACTCCACCTCTCCCCTCCTTCTCTCTCTCCCCCTTCACTCTCCCTTGAAGAGGTGTGCACCCTTCAAGCCCCCTTCCTATCTTTCCTCCTCTCTCTCCTATCTTCTTTTCATCTGTCCATTATAATAAGCCATTTCCACATGGATGTAGCATCTGGGTTGTGAATGTTCATCTGTTGTACCACCGCCATGCCCAGCATGCCAGCATGGTTCCCTGCACAAGTGGGATACCCTGGTCCGGCCAGCTCGGGGTTTCCCATGCATGCATGCATAATTCTTTTTTTGTTTGTTTGTTTTGTTTTTTCAAGACAGGGTCTCCCTGTGTAGCTTTGTGCCTTTCCTGGATCTCGCTCTGTAGACCAGGCTGGCCTCGAACTCACAAAGATCCTCCCCCCTCTGCCTCCCAAGTGCTGGGATTAAAGGCGTGCGCCACCACTGTATAATTCTTAACACCTGTGTGTATGTGAAATTCCATCTTCTGGACATGGCATGGCCATTGGATACGTGACCTCATAGCAGCACATGAAGCTTCAACCCTAGCAGAGAAGCTTTTTGCAGGTGAATAATTACTGAAGGAGAAAGAGTCATTTTTCCTTGGGGGAATGACAGCAAGTGACTACTTAATGCCATTATCTAATTGTAGAAGTCAGATTCTCTTGATGAAATAACTCTTGATCCCAGGCCACTAAACCACAATATGGGCCTGAGACATCTTATGCTTGAAAGTAGAAAGTTCTGGAAGAGAGACAAGATTATCTGAAGAGGACACAGAAGCCATTTTTGAAGAAGCCCCCACTGGACAAAATTGGGAGGGCTTGATCACTAAACTAGAGTCATGGCCCATCCTGACATAATACACAAAGGAACTGATATTGTGATGAAGAACAGGACATTTACACACTTTGAAGATAACTCATCACAAAATAATCAGGGAGGGAAAATAAGCCTCCTCATGGAGAGGGGTGGACAAGATCTTAGGTGAGAAAAATCTAAACAATGTAGTTACTTTCTTAAAAGTTGGTGTAGATACTAGGTTGTTGCTGAGTAAGATGCAGAAGCTAATGGTAAACTTGTAGAAAAACATCAACTAGGCCAAATCAAGTAACATTCTGTAAAAGAACTAGCTAGTCACCTTCAATGGTGTCAAGGTCCTAAAAAGCAAAGACTGATGCATTGCGCCAGACAGCAGGAGACTGAAGGAACATAACAGTCCATATCAGTCTGATTGTGCCTCTGTTATTAACAGACTTTCACAAATTTGAGTGCAATGTGAGTGTAAGAGAGTCAAACACATCGGTGTAAATTCTTTTATTTTGATAGAAAACACAATACTAAGAAATTAAGAAAAAAAAAAGGATGTAAAGAAATGACAGAAATAAAAGCCTGGCCATGGGAATAAAGTGTGATATATAATAAATAGTAAAGTCTCAGGAAAGAAGAAGTGATACAAAACAAAACCTTCCTCAAATAAAAAAATTTACATATATTGAAATGAGATAAAAGACAAATATCACATTTTCTTTTACCTGTAGAATTTAATGACAGACATATAATTATCTATGTTATGATATGAAAAGCAGAAAGGAAAATACTGAGGGGAGGGAATGGACCAGGAGGAGGAAGAGGGGGAGGAAGTGAGCAAAGTGCAATAATGTTATGCACATAATATATATTTGCATGTATCTACATATTTGAAAATGTCATTATGAAATCCATTATTTCTGTCTAAACATTATGCTGTCTAAACATTAATTTTTAAAAAAGAGAGTAAAAGAGATTCCAGATACCTGGCAAAAACTTCTCAGGATTCCCATTACCTAACATGCTCTAAGATGGAATTTTAAGGTTAAAGAGATACAAAACACATGGTAAGAGGTAAAAAATGAAGACAAAATGGTACCCGGGCCATACATCAATGGTCAATTTCAACCAACAGCTTTCAGCTTCTGTTCTTGGCTGCTTTCCTAGTTTGCTTTCTGTTGCTGTGATAAATGCTATGACTAAAAGCAACTTGGCCCATAGGTTACACCTCCATCAACTACAGAACCTAGGCAACAAGTGACCATGGAAGCTCGAAGCAGGAACCAGGAGGAACACTGCTTACTGGTTTGCTTTCCCCCTGCTTGCTCAACTATCTTTCTTATACATCCCCGACCTACCTAGCCAGGAGCTGTACAGGAGCTGTACGACCCACAGCGGGCTGGATCCTCACACATTAATTAGCAATCAAGAAAATACTCCCAAAGACATGACAACATGCCAATATGATGGAGGCAATTCTTCAACTGACATTCCCTCTTCCCAGATCTACCCCGGCGTCAAGTTGACAAAATGAATCCACATGGCTGCTGAGCATGGGCAGGTGCTACCAACATCGTTCAGTTGCTGATTCGAGGAACTGACAGTGGTGTGACGAAAGCATTGGCCTCCACAAGTGTGTGTACAATCACTAAAGTGGGAACATTTTCAAAGAACTTGAGAAAAATTCTATCTGTATAATCTCAGGTAGAATCTGCCAAAATGTGTAACAATTAAAAATGTGTGTATATGGGTGTGTGTGGTGTGTATGCGTATAGTGTGTGTGTGTGTGTGTGTGTGTGTGTGTGTGTGTGTGTGTGTGTGTGTGTAGGGCGGTTCACTTACCTGTGTATGAACTTGTAGAGATCAGAGTAGACTTCATGTATATTCCTCCACTTTCTTTTGTGGAACACTCTGTCCTTAAAGCAAGAACTCACCACTTCAGATATAATGGCTAGCCAGCAAGCTTCAGGAATCCTCCTATCTCTGGTCCTGATCCCACAGCTCTGGGGTTACAGGCACAGCTACCATGCAGAACTTTTGTATGGATACTGTGGATCCCCACTCCAGTCTCCATACTTGCACAATCAGCATTTTATCCACTGATCCATATCCCCAGCCCATCACTGTATTATATGTGTTGTATTATGTTGAGTTGTGTTGTACTGTATGTATTGTGTTGTATTGAATTGTGTTGTGTTGCATTGAATGTATTGTGTTGTGTTGTTGTATGTATTGCGTTATATTGAATTGTGTTGTATTATTTTGGGATAGAGTACCACTAAGTTGTGTAGTGGGTAGCCATTCCTGCTTGGATCTGGAAGTTCCAACCCCCATTGAGACTTTGGCAACTGTCACGCCTACGAGGCGGGGCCAGGGGAGGCGCCTGGAGACCCTAGACCTGGATGGGCGAGCATACTCTCTTGGTTCCTGGACCCTGGACGCTGGAGGTAGACAGAGCAGAGTTCTCCAGAGAACACCACTGGACTGCGCACGCCTTTCCCAGACCCTGTAAACTATCCCTTCACTTGTAAGTTACTTCACAAAATAAACCTCCCTTTTAACTATGTGGAGTGGCCTTAATAATTTCACCAATAAAGTTGCTTAGGCTGGCCTTGCATTTATGATCCTCCTGCTTCAGACTCTATAGTGGATGTTCTTAATTTCACAACCACACAGAAGACTGGTAACATAGTAACTGTAAAAAATGTTTTTGTTTATGTAATGGTTTTGGTATAGGCTAAGACTGAAATTTTTCTGAATGAGAATTGCCTTCTGTGAATATTATTAGACCTTGAATGGCTTTGGAAATTAACCTTTTCTATAGATTTGATGTTTCTTTAATGAATCCAACCAAAAATAATACAGCAAAACAGCTCTCATATGTGCACCTGACTCAGCAGTAAAGTCATTTCAATGACAACTAACATCTGAATCTCAAGTGCAGCCACGCTGCTTTATAAATGTCCCATTCATTAAAAGCTAAGCTAAGTGAGACTCCATCTCCACACGTTGCTGCAGCTGTATTCACAAAGCTGGGATTGCTGCTGAAGCAGCATACTTCAGACCTCCACCTGTAAAAGATGAGTGTACCTCCATTTCCTACCCCCTTTCCCCTCCCCCCTCTGTGTTCCCTCTAAAGTCTTCACTGTGCAAATCTTTCCTAACCGTCTTGACAGTTTAGCCCCGTTAGCCTCCAAAGCCTTCCCTACATATCTGAGCCCAACACTAAGTTCAACTTTGATAATAACTGATACTTACTTTTTCTTTGAACCTTTCAGAATAGTCCTTTTGATACTTACTATATTTCCAAATTCATAATTAATACCTCCATTTATATACTTTAAGTTCTCTTGAAGAAAAAGCTACATCTTTATATGTGTCTGTACATGTGTACATACATAAATTATATGTGTGTGTGATGGGTGTGCATGTACATATGGGGTGCATACATGTATATGCATGTGTGAGGGTGCACACATGCCATGATGTACACATGGAGGTCAGAGGACACCTCCCCTTCTACCTCGTTTGAAGCAGGATCTCTTGTTCACAGCTGCATCCCCCATGTTAGGTGGCCTAAGAGCTTTTAGAGTTTCCCCTGCTCTGCCACACATCTTACCACAGGAGCACAAGATTACAGACATGTGCTACCACACCCAGCATTATGTGAAGTCTGAGAATCCAAAGTCAGGCCCGCCTGCTCGTGTGGCAAGCGCCTCAGCCACTAAATCTCCCACCCCACTTCCTGAAAAGCTACTTCCTGATGAGTATGGATCACATCCCCTGGGGGTAATATTTGCACCATTGAAAACTGTTGTTTGATTAACGGCTGACAACCATTTTGGCAGCTCTAAGCATAAATATGATGAATGAGGATCCATAAAAGGACTCAGCGATACTTCAACATTCGTAAAAGCAATCCAACAAGCATTTGCTAGACTTGTGCTCACTTTAGGCTAGGATAGACATGAAGCTAAAACCGTTTCTACCCTAAAGAAATAAAAGGTAAGTTAGAATTATTTACTACAGTAGCTTTCAACTATGGGCAATCTTATCCCCCAAAGGGCAGTCGGCAATGCTTGGGGATACTTTTTTTGGAATCATGTGGGATGTGTAGGATGCTACTGACATGTGGTAGTCCAGGCAAGAGAAGCTGCAGAGAGCACAGTAAATGTACAGGGCCATCATTCAAAGTGAAGAGATGCTTGGCTCGAAGTACCAGCAGTAGCAAATGTGAGATGCCCTAAGCTGGCATGCCAGGGTCAGGTGATAAGTGTCTTTCAAGTTACAAAACTTTTGCATGACTGCTAATTTTTGTATCTGGGCGTCTGGGACTAATGCTTGTTTCCCATTGCAGTAGACCAAAAGCTCCAAGAGACTGGAAACCAGTTCTCTCCTTTAAGACTCCCAGGTTTTTTTTAGTGAGGTGTTCCAAATATTTGTCAGGTGAATAATTAAAGTATTGAAGAATTAGCACACTCCAATATATTATCTATATCCAGTATATTCTCCAATATACTGATTTGACATTTGCATTCTAGAATTCTAGGGTCCTCTTATCTACTATGCAAGCATGCTACCACTGAGCCTCATCCCAAGCTCTCTTTTTACTTTTTATTTGGAAACAAGTTACCCATTCAGTAACCTAGAATGGCCATGAACTTTTGATCCTCCCTCCTCAGCCTCCAGAGCAACTGGGATTACAGGCCAGCACCATCTCTCCTGGCTAGAATAAATACCTTTAAAGATCATCTCATCACATGCTTTTTAATGGTCATTGAAAGTTATGTGGTTTTTCTCAAAAAGTCCCTATGGGAAGTTCTCATATGTAAGGCAAATAAACGGAGTGCCTCATGAGCCAAAGGACACCAGCAGCACCCTGTGGGGGACCCTGTCCCCCAGGACTGAAAAGGAACACACTGAAATATTCATGAGCAAAACTGAACTAAAGAACAAAGAGACAGATGAGTTACATGGTTAGTCAGGACAAGCTGGCTGCTTTCATCTATGAAGTACTCTGAAACACAAATACAGGACAAAGGCTCCTATTTTGTTGAAATAAGATAGTGTCACACTACCTCTTATGTACATGTGGCTAAAGACTTCTGTATAGTGGACTATTTCCTAGGGCTGATGTCTTCCCCCGCATCCACACACCTTTCAACAGGAAAAATGTTCCACAAGGCTCCAATCCCTTTCCAGAAATTCATTCAAGGCTGGAACACAGTATATGAATAAACTATAGACAGTTCTTGCATCATTTTCTTCCAAGGCATCCCGTTCTAAGAACCACTTTAAGCCAATGGTTTAAGTGATTCAACCTTCCTAATGCTGCGACCCTTTAATACGTTTCCTCATGTTGTGGTGACCCCAACAATAAAAGTATTTTGTTGCTACCTCACAACTAATTTTTCTACTGTTAGGAATGGTAAATAGCTGATATGTGACCCCAGTGAAAGGGTCATTCAACCTCAAAGGGGTTGCAACTTTCATGTTGAGAACCACTGATTGAGCAAACGAAATTCAGAAATTCCCTTCACTAGTGACTTGCCGCCCTTCCACACAGGTGACTGACTGTTGGTTACATGGGCTGCTGTATAGTGGCATTTGGAAGCAGGAGTACAGAGAGTGTGAAAACATAGTCTGTACATTCATTGAAAACTCTAGCCTAGCACCTGCAGTTTTCTTATACAAACTTAGAGAGCTTGCCAAGATAATTTTGGCGGGATAATGGGAATGCTTAGAAAGCAAATTTTTCTAAGAAGTCATGGCAAACTGGGGCGGGGGGGTTGGGAATATATAAAAGAATCAGGAAATTGAAATGTGAAGGTTTGAGATCTGTCAAAAGATTGCAGGTTATTAAGAAAAAGGAAACAAGCAATTTCACAGACAGCCTTGAGAAGGGCCTGCTAATTCACCCATGTCCTGTATGACTATTACCTAAAAATACTATAAAGGTTGAGACTGGGCATAGATTTAGGGAAGTAATGGACAACTGGGGCTAAAGTTCAGGATGAGTCCAGGCTGAGAACGTCCTTGTAAAGCCATCCTCAGACCTGCCCGGCTCTTTATTCCTCTGCTGTACTTTGTAGGTTTCCTCCCAAAGACATTAGCATAGAGGAGAAGGCCAGAAGGTGAATGTGACCCAGAGGAAGGTCTGTCCTCGCTGGACTCACGCTGTGATCCTGTCAGAGTCACAGGGTTTTGATGGGAGACATTGTCCCCAAAGGTTTCCACCACAAGGTGAACACATGGGAGGTAAAGATCAAATTTAAGTAAATTATATATACAATCTAGTCACTGTCACATGATCCCAAATGACACCTTTTTTTTCCATTCCCATATAAAACTGAACAAAAGTGACGTGTGAATTAGTCAAGGTCAATGCTTTAGTGTTATTTTAATGACTTAAGAGCTGCAAAGCCTTCAGTTTGCCAGTAAAAATCCTTTTGTAAGCAATGGCTTGTAAAGTGTCACAAACAGCTACGTGGAAAATACAGAAAGATCTGTATCTGTGACAATAAGCCTGACTCTGGGGAGCTCTCAAACCATATGCCGCCATGGAAAAAGACGGGAGCAGTGTCTGCTCATTGCTCTATCCTATCCAAGGGGTACCTGCCACGTCCTTCCTTCTCAGTTCACCTAGAGTCCATGCCTGAGTCTGCAAATCCCACCCATCTCTCCTACATAGACTGTTACTGCTTAATCTTCTCTGTGCTCATCTTCTGTCCAGGTAACTATTTTCCCTCTACAGCCAACAGTTATCCATGCAAAGGGGATTTTTTAGAGGTCCACAAATCTCACCCCTCAGTTTACAAAGAGCAAGTGAGTCCTAGAAATGGGAAATGATTTCCTCAAAGGAAGGAACAGCCCGTGATCCAGGTGGCCCAGCTCATCTGCCCTGTAATGAGCACAGGGCCATCTTCCCTGACCTTCCAGGATACTGAAAAAGTCTCTTCTTTCATCAGCTTCCTATTCTCAGAACTCTGATCTGGGAAATGTAAGAAAATATTTTGGAAGTAGCTGCCCATCAACCACAAAGGATCTGATGTGTTCTATCTTATTTTACATAGTGAAATGGGAAGTTTCTTTGCATTTTAGTCCCTTAAGCAAGGAAAAGTTTGGCTCATATAACAGGTATTTGCTTAAGCCTTCCAAGAAGAGGCTGTGGGGAGGACCATAGGACAAAAGTTAACGACAAAGTTCTGTTTTTCAAGATAGCAATGGTCACCATAAGGAAGGTCAGCTCTCCCGTGAATCAGGCACGTATGCTGCCATTAAAACTGTATCTCAGTCTTTAATTTGGATTAGGATCCCATTCCAATTTTTAAAGTTATGAATGTAAAAAAATATAGATGTATAATGTGTAAAGGCAAAGAATTTAGAGTGTGTATTCTCTCTCAATGTTTTTACTAGATGCTTTCAAATTATTAAACATCCTATTTTTAAGCCTTAAAATTATACACAATTTAAAAAATACAATCTTTCATTTTTTATATCATGTTGTTGGCTATACTCAGTTCTTAGGTATAACTAAGACCCTCAACTACACCTTTTCTTCAAAAGAGCCTCTCCCCTTACATCTTGAAAGGAGTAATGTTTTGTGGATAGTAACCTTCTTTATTTCACTTCCTCTGGCTCTCAGTTCAGGAACCACAGTGACAGTATGGTCACTTTGACCATTTTCCTTCCATCAACCAAAAACTTCATGCAAGTGGTTACTTCTCTTCTCCTTGAATCACTCAGTGATAAATTTCTCCAGACACCCATCTGTTCTGCTGATGGACACACTCTGAAAGTTTGCCCAAGACTTGTGCTATCTGAATGCGGATCCTGATGAATTATATAAGCAAATGTATCCTAAATAGTAAGATTAGAATCAGACCCCAGAGGCATCATGACACAGGAAGTTTTAAATTTCTTTTTAGAAAGATTTATCTTTAATTATGTATATGTGAGTGGTAGGGTAGTTGGGTGTTCATAGTGAAGATATCTGAGGAAGTCAGAGGCATTGGATCCCCTAGAGCTGGCACACAGGCATTGTGAACCACCAATGTGGGTAGTGGACACTGAATTCTGGTCCTCTACAAGAGCAGTACATGCTGTTAAGCACTAAGCCATCTCCTCAGCCCCAAAATTTTTAAATTTCTAAAACAGACAAATGGGTTCAAGCCCTGACTCTTCCTTAATTATCTGAAACCTAATTTGACTTATTATTGAGCCACAGAGTGTTTAGAGGTTCGTGATGATTAAACAGGCTCACGAATGCCAAGGATCAAACAAGAACTGCCATACCAGGTGTCCTGGAAGTGCCCATGCTGCCCACTTTGGACATATTGCTGCAACTTAATGAGATTCTTAACAACAACAACAACAAAAAGTGCTGGGAAAGCAAAGACTTCAAACTTTTAAAGAACTGGCTCTATAGATCTAAAATTGAGATTTCTTTGGAGACTGAAGCAATTTTAGCTAGCTAGTCAAAGCCAGGGAGGAGAAAAATAAGAGTCTCAAATCTGCTATTTGACAGACATGAAAGCAAAATGAAATCTTACGGTTGGTTTTACGTTCTCACATTTAACCCTCTTTTCCTTAACTAAGTGATGGCATTGACGGCAAGGGAAATTAGATCATGGAATCCTTACTAAAGCCCCATTAACAGTCCATGGATCCTAGGCAGAGACGGGGAGAACCCGGGCAGCATAGGCACTAAAGAACTAGGTCTTTAAGGGTCTCTGCGTGATAATGAGTCTTTTGTTGTGATCTCTAGTTGTCTTGAGAAAGGGCCTCATACAGACACAAGGTGGCCTCCAACTTACTATAGGGAGTGTGGGATCTCTTATTTCCTTAATAATGAACACACAGATGGGGTTCAAGGATTCCAAACAGCCAGACCACCATACTTCTGGGTGACTGTGGCTATTGGGATGTGCTACCCTACAGTATTGTGTAAAATAGTGGTTGTTCAAGCTGTGCCTTGCCTTAGGTGACTCCATTTTAAGTGCATATGCAGAGGCAGGGAGACTCTGCACTGTGGATATGTGAATACCATCCAGCACCACCCTCGAGGCACAGGATGGTAAAGAACTTATTCTTGAAAGTGGAAGAGAGGCAACTATACTTCTCACAGAGTCAGACTGGAGGGGCACATGGGCACATTAAAATCCTGTCAGGGAAACCAGGCTTGAGAACTTACTGAATAAGCCAGACCAAGGAAAAGTTTCCACCTCTCTCATCTGGACCCCAGAGGACACTCAAAACCATGATGAAGGACCCAACTGACCTGTCAACACTTAGTGTGTGCTTCAAGGACTGACATATCGCACCTGTCCCAGCTTCAGCTCTGCTCAGTCCCCACTACTGATACCTGCATGGGGAGCTCATCTGCAGCTTGAACTCAAGTCTGAGGCTCAGCTCAGTTTGGCACTACAACTTGATTTTACAGTGTTGTGCCCAGGTCGCAAGACCCCCAAGCAAGACCACCACAGAGCCATTATCCAATGCAAGCACAGAGGTTTTTATTAACAAAACAAGCAAGCTTGGTCCACCATCCACCATCCACCACAGCAGGTGGAGAACGCCCCAAGCATTCACTTTAAGGGATTTATATAGGAAAAGTTTACATGCAGCTTGGGATTGGATGAGGTGGGGGGTTGGGGGGTAAGCATAAGGTTACTAATTGCTAACAGGATTCAGGGTATCTATAGAGACATAAATTTTTATTCCCTATGTCCTGCTTTTGTTGACACATTCAGATTTATTGTTGCAGTCCTACACTCCTCTAAGGTCAACTTCTGGTCAGTTGAGACCATTACTCCCCATACCTTGTTTTGCCAAGTCCAGGATGCATAGATTTATTATCCCAGCCTTATAAGTTCAATTTCTGATCACTTCTAAAACTGCTGGTCAGCAAATGCCTTTGGAGGAGGGGAGGGGGAAGCATCCCTCAAGATGGCTACTGATTTTTCCCTTGCAATAGCACATGCAACAGCCCTCCCACCAGAGTTAATTATGAGCTCCCCTAGTCCCATGATATCTGCCTTACATCCCTCAGCGTCCTGTTTCTGCTTCTGAGTGAGGCCTTTTTGGGATTTCCTGAACTCTGCTGTGGCCTCTTTAACTTCTGTAACTATTCTATCGCACACACATGTATGTGTACACACACACACACACACACACACACACACACACACACATACACACACACCTTACACTTTGGGAGTGGTAGAGAGATGGTCCAATGGTTAACAGGACTGAGTACTTCCTGGTCTTTCTGAAATGTAGAGTGTGGTCTCACTCTCTTCCTGATGATCCAGATGCAGAAATCTCAGCTACCTCTCCAGCACCATGTCTGCCTGCCTGCATGCTGCCATGCTTCCTGCCATGATGATAATGGACTAAACCTCTGAACTGTAAGGCAGCCCAATTAAATGTTTTCCTTTATAAGAGTTGCCGTGGTCATGCTGTCTCTTCATAGCAACAGAAACCCTAAGACACAAGGTCATACCCCAATAGCCAACATCAGGTGACTCATAACTACCTGGTATAAAGCAATCTTCTGGGCTGTAGGACAGCCTGGTGAGAACTCAATGGAATATGTTTAAGGAAAAAGCATTAGGCAACATCCCATACTTTTACCCTTGACCTCAGAGTGTCTTAGGTTTGTGGCCTGGACAGGAATTCTGGAGATTAAACAATGGGTGCTACAATTACCAACACCCAGAGGTCTTTTCACATTTCCATGTGAAATTTAAATATTGTGCTCTCCACCATGACTAGATGTGGAAAATGAAGCTAATTGTATTTGAGACGTTGGTTCTGGATATGTCCTGACAGTACAACAGACTTTAGAGCAGTGGTTTTTTTTTAATAAATTTGCCCACATCAATCATATATCTTTGTTTTAACCTATCCAATTAACAAAATGGCTAAAGTAGTTATACAGACTAGACAGGAATCAATGAAATCAGCATATACCAGCTCTAAATATAAGGATACAAGGATATGAATCCTTCATAGCTATCCCAGAAAGATAAGGTACACACACCAACCAAAACGGCTCAGCTTGGCGTATTTGTTTAACTATGGTGATGAACTGAACCTAACTCAAAACTAATTAAAATACTGGTGATGAGGAAGTCCACATAACGGAAGCAGCCTTGGGCTTGGGATTCTGAGGACTCACGGTTTCATTTCTATCTCCCACAGTGCCATCTGATGTCAGCTGCCATGACTGGGTAATAGTTGTCAGTACCAATATAACCCGAATGCTTCCTCCTCCATATTCAGGAGGAGTATGTGCTTCTCTTCCGGCTCTCCATGGGGTACGTCCCCAGCTGGAAGAACTGGGATTGGATGGCACTCCTTCATGTTTGTGACCAAGGAAAAATAGGTTTGTATCTACTGGCTTTTCTAATCAGGAGGCACCTCTGGATCTGGGAACCAGTTGTTTAATGAGGTCATACTTTGTGTGAAGGATAAGTATATACCACCAGGAACATGGGAGGAAAGAACACAGGCTGCTCACTATGTAGACTTCTAAAGGCAGAGGCTGTACTTACTGTGACCACTGCCACATTGCTAAGAAGAAAACAATTTCAAAGCTGGGTGTAGTGATACATACTTGAAATCTCAGCACTCCGAGCTCAGGCTGAAAGATTTAGAGTTCCAGGCTAAAAGTAAGGGGCGACACAGTGAAAATGGGAGGAAAGAAGTGTGTGTGTGTGGGGGGGGGGGAAACTTGGGAGATTACAAAGCAATAATGACAACAAAAATTCCAAGGCCAGTATGCTTCTTTTTTATTTTTGTGTTTGAGATTGTTGAATGATTTATAAGCATTACATTAATTCCCATGCAAAACTCCAAGACCACATATGTCTGATTTCAATTGGCCAAAACCCAACCTATGAGTCTGGACGTTCAAGACCCAAACTTTTCCGTTAGCAGACATCATGGGTCATCTAGACCAGCAAGCCCATCAATGACTCCAGCACCACTGTCTGCCTCATTCCGTTCACACCAAATCGGGCCAGCGCCACCCCCCAGCACCTAAATCCCACAGCACCTAAATCTGGCAAATCGTTTCAGTCAGAAAATAGGACTCCTTTATCCCAACACAGCCACTCAGGTTATTTCCTGGTTCCTGCTCTACGGTGAAACCTGCTTTGACCAGGTACGATATCTTCAATTTGGGGATAATTCTGCCTGTCTGTTTTCCATCAAGGTCTCAGGAGAAATAAAGACACTTTATAAAAGGAAAGGGGAAGAGAAAAATCTCTAGACCCCCCCCCAAAAAAAATAAATACAAAGACACCCACTTTGTCAAGTATTATCTTCCCAAGCTTTAGCTAGTCACTGAACAGGTATAAAGCTTTAAAAACTTCCCTCAGTAAGGCAGGAACCAGAACTATCAAAGAGGGTAAAACGGGACCCACAATTAAAGGAGAACTAGACAAATGCAGAGACTCATTCTACTGACGGAGAGAACAGGACTAAATGAAAATCGACGGTATTTCCAGAACGGATGTTAATGTACACTGAACACACACATTGCAGCTCTAACAATGGCAAAGACTTCATTAGTGCAAATAACAATTAGAATGGTGTGCTCCTTGATAGGATTTAAATAAGGCTTCAAATAATTACAAACACTAAAACTAACATTTGGAAACCTTAATTCTGTTTGGAAAGCTATCACACCCCCCCTCCAAACCATCCAATGCTTGCTGATTCGAGGACAATTACATTCAATGAGGTTGCTCAGAACACGATGTATATCATCATTCTTTCTCTCGAAGTTTCCGTCCGGTAGAAACGGGAAACCGTTCCGATCGCTGGTCCAAAGGAAAAAATGCAGCCGGCATGCACAGGGCCTCCAAGTTCTTAGGACTCTCAGATACCCATCTCAGTGAAAACTCAGAACAAGGTCAAAAAACAGAACGGAAGCAGAAGAGAGTTCGGATACGTAAGAATGAAACGTGTTCCCCCAAACGCACCAACAAATCTACGCTGGGTGTGAGAGAGAAAACAAGAAAGAGGATTCATGGGCAGTGTCGTCTATATGGCTCAAGTTCTCCTTAAAAATGAACACCATAAAAAAAAAATATGCGACAATAAACCAGAAAACAAACAGCAAAATCAGGCAGAATATGAAATAGTAATAATACTGTTTCAGAGCCTGCACCATCCTGCGGAACCAGGAAACTTAAAAATGTGTCCTTAACAAATCCAATGTCAGCTGGATATGTAAAAAACAGGACAGAAATCGCACACCACACTACACGCTACCTAAGTCTTAGAACCAAGAAGGAGAAGAAAAAGAAAAGGTCAACAAATCCCTCAGAAAAATTTATCATCGATTCTGAAGTGGGGCCTCGTGACGTCGTCGGGGTTAATAAAGACCGAGATGGACTTCCCTGGGTTCTCAGTCACTAGCTGCTGCAGTTTTTTTGCCAGGCGGTCGTCAGGCTGATTGGGGTCCCCTCCATCCGACTGCGGGGAGGGGATGCTGGTGGCGCTGCCCCGCCGCTGCAGCTTCAGCGTCAGCCGATTGGCCGCCTTCACGTGCTCGATGGCCGTGCGCAGGTGCTCGGCGGGATCCGAGCGCACGGAGGACAGCTTCCGGGCGTGGAGCATGACCGTCTCCTCGGACAGGTGCTCCAGCATGTTGCACTGGGGGATGAAATAATTAGGGCACATCTTGTTGACCAGACAGTGCTGCAGGTCGTCAATGAGGCCCAGCAAAAAGTGGGCTGCATAGTCTTCCTGAGCCAGGTAGCTGGCGGGGAGTCGGTCGCAGGCCCAGAGCATCATGCTCCGCAGGTGATAGGGGCTGATAGCCTTGGGCCTGGACAGCAGTTTGATGATGATGGCTTTGCAGGCCTGGTAGGCCTGCATGAGACTGCCCGAGATGCACTTCTTCAACTGCACCTCGCTCCTGGCAAAGGACAGTCGCCACTCATTGTCCTTCTTACCCTTGTAGGAGCAAGCTGGCACCAAGTAAAAGCCACTGATGACCTCTTCCTCAGTGATCTTCCCATCCCAAAAGTGGTTCTCCATGAGCCAGCTCTGGGCCACGGCGGGCCAACCTTTGAAGGACACCACGGGGACAATGTCGTACAACATGCGGCTGCTCCCCACGCCCAGGATGATGGAGATGATGGTCCCGTTTTTTTCTACCTTCTCCACCTTTGGCATCCCTCGCTGGGGTTTCTTCTGGATCTCCGAGAGGACGATGCTGATGGAGTCGTAGAACCAGTCGGCCACTTTGGTGGGGGAGAAGAAGTAGTTGGTGGCGCCATTGATGTGGTCTGCGATGGTGCAGCAATCTTTCCACTTGCTGATGGTCCCCTCGTCGAAGAGCCGCAGGCTCAGCCAGGAGTGGCACAGGGCTGAGTGGCGCATATCGAGTGTCACAGGCTGAT
Organism: Peromyscus maniculatus bairdii; assembly: GCF_049852395.1. Lineage (NCBI taxonomy): Eukaryota > Metazoa > Chordata > Mammalia > Rodentia > Cricetidae > Peromyscus > Peromyscus maniculatus. The sequence goes on from NC_134863.1 coordinate 20,000,806, forward strand.
TACGGTCATGCAGCTTGAGGGCCGGCACCAGAAGCGTAAAGTCCATGTCGTAGTCAGTGCCGCGGGCATAGACGTTCAGCTCATCGAGGTCCAGGTCCACCACCCCTTCTCGGACTCCTCCAGAGAGCAACAGGTACTCGTTAGCCACAGGGAGCTTTTGATCTAATTTCTGCACCATCCCTAGGAACAAAAAGAGACAACACTATTACAGGAAGCACATGGCCATGTGCGTTACTGTGGAAAGCTCTGACCTCCAACAGTGAAAGGCACCAGCCCGAAACCAGATCTCAGGCGCTGCACAGACCCAGCTAACAACACTGCTGAGGGCCTGCCCTTGCTCAGGGGGAAGGACTCTGACAGATCATTAATGTGAAAAGCAGTATCACGTTCACCGTCAACTAAGCCTCCTCCTCCCAGGCCTCCCCTTGAGTAGGAGAGTCCCCACACACGCTCAGTCATTCAGTCTGAGAGCCTCCATATGCTCCAACTCTTCCTGACCTTGTACCGCCAAAGCTCATCCACATCTCATCCCAATGCCCTCTGTGTGTGTGTCTCTCTCTCACTGCCGTCCCTGGCTCTCCACGCTGATGTCAATCACGTGAAGTCAGCCTAGTGTTTTGCCAAGCCCGGCTCGCTCGCCCAGCTTCTTCTCCCAGCGTGAGTATTTCTCTGGGCCGGAAGTTCTCAATGTGACTGCAGAGGCTTTCAAAGGACAATGTGATCCTAACTCTGGCACATCATCTGACCTTTCTGTTTGGCACTGGTCTGGAGTTACAAAAGCATGTGCAGCTATGGGTGATTTAGGGGGTAAGTCGAGGCAGTGTTCTGAAACAGTGTTGGTGGCCGATGGTTCTGAACCACTGCCATGTGCTATTGCCGCTAAGAATAATAAGCTGAAAGTTGGGGGTGTAGCTCAGGGGTTGAGGGCTTCGCCTAAGCATGTGCAAGGCCCCGGGTTTGGTCCCAGCACTACAAGCACATGAATAAAAGAATAAATGAGCAAAAATCAAATCTCACTTATGAAATCCTTCATGATTTGGAAATAAATGGTTCAGAGGGAGAGGAGGAAGAAGAAGGGTAAGAGAAAGAGGTTAGTATAATATATATATATATATGTATATATATATATATATTAGTATACTATATATAAATATATATTATATGTGTGTATAAAAAGATCATAATGAAATACACTGTTCTGTACAATAAATACACTAACAGTTTATAAAGAACAAAAATCCTTGATGAAGAGAAATGGGTGGTTTTATTAAACCTCCCTCTCTGACCAACTAGAAAGACTCCTTTTCTCATCATTGAGTGGCGGGCGGACTCAATCACAGACTTCCTCTGCCTCACAATCAAGTATGGAGGCTAACTTCAGGAAAAGCACTCTGGGAATGAGCTGTATCTCGACTTCTACCTGCCCTTCCTGGGCTCCCTCCCAGGGGTGTGGAACTGGAATGTTCTTCAGTAAATATCCCTGACTCTATCTCAGAGGCTGCTTCTGAGGACTTCCAGCTGTGACACCGCACCCTACCCAGGCCAGCACAGGCTGAGGACCCCCAACTGTAACACTACACACTACCCAGGTAAGCATGGGCTTCACTAGAAACCACACAGAGGAATTTCATCTTCCTTTGCAAATGGTTGAAGACAGCCAAATCAGCAACAGGTAGATAAATACCCCCATCTTGGCTGTTACCATGTTTCAATGTCAGCCTCTTCTTTTTGTAATGTAAGACGACTTAACCCAGGATTGAGCTATGAAAGAATCAGATTGAGCCTTCTGATTTCAAAGTCTGTGATGAACTCTGCTTTGGATTCTAACAGTTTTCTTTAGGCAGACTTGCGCAAAAAATAGCTAAAAGCTCCCTTCTTCTCCTTCTGCCGGCTGGAGAAGCTGTGGCCACTTGCACTTGGTGTACAGATCCCTGGGGGTTGGGAAGCGGAAGCATGGTAAGCTAAAAATCTCCCTTTCGCCCTCTGCTGGACTGGGGAAGTAGCAGCTTTTACCAGCTGTATATAAGGAACCGGAGCCGTCCCTGCCGGAAACATAGTAGTCTTTCCTTCCAACAGCTGCTTCCACGCTTAGTTAAAACTAACTTTTCTTTCCAAGGAGCCAATATAAGGTGCTTGGCCAAATTCTAGAATTCAGGAGTTAGGCTGGTTTTGAACACTGCTTCTCTCAAAAAGTGCAGAACTTCAGCAGCCTAGGGAGCATGGGGCTTCACTCTCTATCCTCATAGAAGCTGAGAACTCACTTGCAAAGACGACACTCATCCTGGGATGCACGCACTTCCATCTAGCCCTCTTGAGACTGCTAGCTCGCATCTTTATAAAATTGTGATGAAAAATCGGAGCCTACCCCAACTCTATCCACCCCCAGACATCCTCTTTGCCAACGTGTCCGGCTTAAGTTTAAGCCAAGCTGAGCTGATACTGGCTATCGTGGCAGATGGATTACCAGGGGCTCTGCATGGACACAGAGGGGCAGGGGAGTTCACTGCACCTGTGGATGCAGGGTTTGTTGTAACAAGTGTGCCTCTGAACGGACTCCCTTTTGCTCTCAGTCACATCTGACCTCAGGAGCAGAGCACCAGAGGAGGCTCCAGCCAGCAGAGCTCACCAGCAGAAACGAAAGGAAGAACAGACAGCAGCCCTAGTCTGCTCTCCCCAGAAACGCTGGCTTCTATCTGCCCCTAAGAAACTCTACAACAAGGCCATCTTCCCATATTCCTCTAGGCCAGTGGTTCTCAACTTTCCCAATGTTGCAACCCTTTAATACAGTTCCTCAGGTCCTGGTGACTCCAACCATCAAGTTATTTTTTGTTGCTACTTCATAACTGTAATTTTGCTGTTATGAATCATAATCTAAATATTTTTGGAGATAGAGGTTTGCTCTATGCTTTGATTTTGTCTTACGGAGTAGTTATTATTGACGAAGACCTTAATATTACTCTTTATAGACATGGGGGGCCTCAAGTTTAGGGAATAAGCTCCATATCACCCCATACTACTTTGTGGATCTTCAGAACATCAAGTAAAAGAACAAACTAACTCCATCATAGCATAAGACACACACATCCTATCTTCAAAGCCCCCACTTAATAAATACTAGGTAGGTAAGTGGTATCAGTGTCTATGTAGAGACTATGTAGAGTCCCTTTAAACATACACACACACTTACACACACACACACACACACACACACACACACACACACACAATGCTGGAGAAAGGGTTGTAAAGTTTTAATGTCTTGTAACTCTAGTTACATTAGATAAATCATCTTTGGTTAGGTATACAAGTATCTTTGTGTGATCTCAGAATATTGGTAAGTGTGCTACCGCTTTCTTGGCTTCAACTCTTGTGACACACACAATTAGCAAACAGAGCTTTATTCCAGCAGTGATTCATAATGATGGGCACAGTGTGGGATGACAGTGAAAAAGTCCTCTGTGACTCCGATACACCCTCTAGGGTGACAGTGCCCTGGACTGATAAATAATGAAAACACCCTGTAAAGATACCATGGCTTTTACTTTGCAGGAAGAAATGCCTTTGTCACACTCAAGATCCCAAGAAGCATCCTTAGATGTAGGCAGGGCTATCTTTTTCTAAGAACATCACCACCATCCAAAGAATTCTTAATGGCCCAATTTGTTGGTTTTGGCATCCCTCACTCATATCCAGAAAATCATCTGTCTGGAGTATCTCTCTCTCTCTCCCTCCCTCCCTCCCTCCGTGTGTGCGTGCGTGCGTGTGCGTGCGTGCGTGTGTGTGTGTGTGTGTGTGTGTGTGTGTGTGTGTGTGTGATGTACAAAAAGAAACACCTAAGATTCCGAGAAATGACTCACTGAGGCCACACAGCTTTAGTGACATCACCAAGACCACTGCCCTCTTCTCATACATGCCTGCAGAGGTCAGAGTGCCACCTACACACTGCTCTTTCTGTGACAAGGACCCAGCTTAACGGGAATGCAAAATGGCTTGGAAAGGAAGCAGCCAGGCTCTCCAGGCAAAGCGCTGGCTTTGTATTTTTGTTGCTGGAAGCTGGACTGTGACCTTGGACCAGTAACAGATCATATCTAGTTACCTACAGTTATCAAGAAAGAATGGACCCAACTGGCCTTGAAAAATGCCATTAATGTTCCCAAATAAATAGAATGCACAATGCTGGAAACACAGAGGGTAGTGGTGGGGCCTTCTAGCTGTCCAACGATCTCCTAGTCACCATTCATGTTCACATTGTGGTAAGATTTTATAAAGCCAATGAGTCAGTGTTATTCTGTATAACTGCTTAGACAACTGCACAGAGTTTTATTTAACACACTGAAAAATCTGATTAACAATCCAGGCATGGCCATGGTCATAACTATTCAGTAGTGTGTATACAAGAGTAGGAATAACTCAAAGGTGTCCCCTCAAAGAACGTCCATGGTCTTTGCCATTTTTGACCCTGATCAATATACATGAGCGCTGGGACCAGAATAAGAGGCCTGGGAAGGTGTCCTGGGTTTGTCATTTACAATTTAGATGAGCCTGATAAGATATTGAAGCTTCCTGAGTTTCCAATTCTTTATTTAAGCAAATAAATAAACCATCATCACAGAGTTGATACCAACTATCTAAGCATATAACAGACATAATTCACTTTACACTTAAGTGCGTCCCTTCCCACCACCTATCAGCCTGACATTGCAAACCAGACTCACGCTAGAGAGTGGTTTGGAAGCTCAAATAAAGCAACCGAACAAAAGCCTCCAGCACATTCAAGACACCCAAAACACTAGATGAAATGAAATGGATAGCGTAGCCTCTCCTCTGGCTATAACAAGACTTCTGTTGGACCAGGACCATGTCCCTGGGTGGCAGCATGTTGGTGTACACACAGTTTGGCAAAGAGAGGGCAAGCTGGATTCCACCAGTCCCTAGGATGTGCGGACTGAGGAGCTTCAGCAGCTCCTTGGGGGCCTTGACCTGGATGAATGATGGCCCTTTTCACCACCTACGACAGTGGCATGCCGGCTTTGAGGGGTTCTCTTGCTCCTAAATCAGGTAATAACAAAATGAACATGGCACAGAAATCACCAGAGGTTCCGCCCACGAAAGCTACGTCATTGCCAAGTCCAGCAATGCCTTGTAGTCAAGGTCTTATTTTCCCGTGTCTAGACGGACTTTGGGATCAGAAGGCAACAGTCTGTGCAAAGTATCATGTATTTCAATCAGTGTTAAAACCTCATTAGCTGCCGGGCGGTGGTGACACACGCCTTTAATCCCAGCACTCGGGAGGCAGAGGCAGGAGGCTCTCTGTGAGTTCGAGGCCAGTATGATCAACAGAGCAAGTTCCAGGACAGGCTCCAAAGCTACAGGAAAAAAAAAAAACCTGTCTCAAAACAAAAACCAAAATAAAACAAAACCTCGTTTAGCTATACCATGGATCACAGAAGGGCTGGCAGCATACATGTATAAAATGGTGTACTTGTCAAAAAGTCAAGTAGAGTAAGGGGAACAAAAAGCCTCGCTAGTTCATTATTTCCCTTTCAAACTGAAGTTCTAAAAGTCAGTGGCCTTTTCAGAGACTACTAAGCTGTTGTAGACATGAGGTTTTCAAGTCTGTACGTGTACAATGAACATGACTAAGAACTCTATGCCTCGCTTTTCTTAAAACTGCAGAGTACCAGCTCTGAGCATGTAAGGTAGCCACGGTGAATTGCAAAGCGCACATCTTGCAGTGAGCGATCGGTTGCTTTAGTTGTCAGTCATCAGTACCCTGGGAGTCCAGACTTGTATAAGGGCACACGTTAGCAACACGTTTCCCACTCAGGAATACGGAGCTCCCTTTGGAAGATACACACAAAGTTTCTGTAACTCAGAACAAGTTACTGGCAAGACTGTGCGTCTCGGCTCCACACAGCCACGTTCGAGAAAGAAGACCACTCACTTCCTCAATGGCAAGGACAGTGGAACCAAGAGCCAGGGCCAGTGTGGGGCCAAGGGGCCATGTTAAAATAGGAAGATGAGTTGGAGGCCACACGCAGAACAGTCAAAAACCTTTAACACAAAGACCTGCAGACTTAGCCAAGTCCAGCCACCTCTGCCTAAGACCCAGGAGGCTGGTTGCTATTGTTTTCTCATTTGGGGTTGTATATACAAACTAGTTAATCACTCTGAAAGTTGAGCTTACTGGGGAAGGAAAAGGCCTCAAAACTTGTTGAATTCATCCATGCGTGGGATGTTAAGTACTTACACCCACAGGCACCAGGGATACCCGGGTGAAGAGAAATGGTCTCCCAGGCATAATGCTTACAGTTTTGCAGGGAAGCCAGATGCTGGCTGTGTCCATCAGGAGACTGTGCTGAACAGTAAACCGAACATCTCAAAGACTTGAACAGTGTTTCGCTTTCCGTTCACGTGATAGGACTGCCGGGGGTAAACTGAGGGCTCTCCTTCCCTCCACCCAGGGCAAAAGTGGAGGGAGAAAGACTACTCAGAACTTTTGCAGCCCCTCGACTGTGTGGGGTAAGAGAAAGCTCTTAGGAGATGGAGTTTTGTCACGGAAGTGAGAACGCTGGCTGGAGACGGTGCAACATTTCGTTCACGAATCAGTATCCCAAACTAGTACACTGTCCCAGCCAACTGCAGGGAAGGAAGCACACCCTTCCCACATGCTGGGATGGGAGAGGGCCAGGAATATTTATTTGGTAAACAGCATACATAATCACACATAATAAACATAAAATTGAAAGTTGAAATTAAAAACACGAAAGGAAATGAGTAAGAGTACTAGCCAAAACACAAGAGAAAGAGGAGGAGGAGGGAAAGATGTTTGCCCTGGGGAATGAACCATTCAAGAAGACCCAGGGATTCCTTCTAATAACTGATGAATTGTGCTAAGAAAGAAGAAATTAGCTTTACCTGTCATCCTGGTATGTAGAGGGTACAGGGATAAAAAGCAAGCCTACCATACATGGAATGCATCTTTACCAGGCACAGTTTCCTTACCATCCTGCCAGCCCTGAAAGCAGTGTGCTCTTCAAGGGATGACCACAGTTTCCTAACCATCCTGCCAGCCCTGAAAGCAGTGTGCTTTTCAAGGGATGACCACAGTTTCCTCACCATCCTGCCAGCCCTGAAAGCAGTGTGCTCTTCAAGGGATGACCACAGTTTCCTCACCATCCTGCCAGCCCTGAAAGCAGTGTGCTCTTCAAGGGATGACCACAGTTTCCTAACCATCCTGCCAGCCCTGAAAGCAGTGTGCTCTTCAAGGGATGGCCACAGTTTCCCAACCATCCTGCCAGCCCTGAAAGCAGTGTGCTCTTCAAGGGATGGCCACAGTTTCCCAACCATCCTGCCAGCCCTGAAAGCAGTGTGCTCTTCAGGGGATGACCACAGTTTCCTAACCATCCTGCCAGCACTGAAAGCAGTGTGCTCTTCAAGGGATGGCCAGTCACCATGTTCAGCGGAGATGAATACTAAAAATGACAGCGCGCGATGGAGGCAGGGGAGATGTGTCTGCTACTAAAGAGCCCGCTCCTGAACACAGACGACAATGGAGACGCCAACAGCCCTTGGCTGGTCTAGTGCAGCCCCAGTAACCGCAGCAGTAAAATATCCAGGGAGCAGCGTGGTCAAGTGCTTGGGTACTCTGTGCTGCTCTCGTGAGGGCTTTGGGGTGTCACTTCTATTCTGCAGCCAAGCTGTTGCCACACCCTCCAAGCCACCTTGCCAATTTTAAAGACGGAGCACATTTTACGACAGCAAGGGGGGGCGGCGGCGGCGGCAGCGGCGGCGGCGGCAGCGGGGTGGGATACCGAATGTGTGTAGCTCATCTTCCCGAAGTATGCGGGCTGGGACGGATACTGCGGTGATGGGCACAGCTGGGCACGAAGGTACGGGCTGAACACTTCGCCTTCATCATCTCAGCAGTCCTCCTTCCCGGCGCTTCCGAGCGGGCGGCGGCCCCCTCTTTATAGCCAGGGAAATCAAGGTGAACAACAATGGAGAAAACTGTCCCTGGTTGGAAGAGGAGAGTTGGGATTCAAACCCAAGTTGTCTCCCCACCCTCCTTATCCCACCCTACTTTCGACCTAACCCTCTCAGAGAGGAATGAAATACTCATATGTTCAAGCCTTTTAAAATGATACCATAGTAAGAAGATTGCTTTTCTAAAATCGGGAAGGAAAAAAAAATAAAGGAATCACGTCTACATCTAATTTTGTAAAACGACATTAGCTATGCCGAGCAAATAAAGAATATGAGGCAACTGAGTCAGGCATCACAGGAAAGATCCGCCTCCTTCCCCAAGCTTCCACTCCCTGGTTGAAGAGCTGGACCAGGTATCTGATTAAGAAAAGCACTAACCACACGGAAGCCCTGCCCAGCTCCGGAAGGTGGCCTTGTTCCTCCATGGACAGTATCTAACACAGTCTCACGTAAACACACAATCCCTCTCAGGTCCACCGAGGAAAAGAAAAAGATGAGGTCTCCCAAGTCCTGTGAAGGAAACCAAGCCACACAAACACTAGGAGGAGATGGAGAAGAAAAGAAGAGGAAACATTCATCTATGATATCCCATACTGCCTAGGCAAAGAGGTCACTGTTCATCCAAAAGGCATCTTGTTGTAGCTGTAGTTCAGGAAATGCTCAGGTCAGTAAACTTCAAGTTCCAGGTCATAGGGTAAGAGGGCCAGTCAAAGAAACGGCACCCTGACCCTGAAACCAGAGCCAAAGAAACACACTTTGGCCCTGGAACCAGAGCCAGTGAGAGAAACACATCCTGGCCCTGAAACTAGAGCCAAAAGGCTAAAAAGGGCCAGTGAAAGAAACACACTTTGGCCCTGGAACCAGAGCTAACTCTGCCCCTGACCAACTGAACATGAAAGCAACCAATCCCTGAACACAAAATCTAGCCAATCAGAGCTTGTCCAAGCTCACGGGGATCGAAATCTGACCAACTCCCTTCCTGAAAATTCTCTCCCTGCAACAACTCTGCCCCTAAGAAGTCCTATATAACAAGGCCCCTCTGCCTGTTCAGGGTGCTGCCGTCCTTCTCCGCCCGGCAGAGCCAGCCACTCTCCTGGATTCCTCCTTCCAAAATAAATCTCTTGGAGGAGTTTTGGGTGAAGTTCTTCTTTGGCCAGCATGGGGTGCAGAATCTCTCCTGGGAGACTCCCTTAGGGGAGTGGAGCAGAAGAAGCAACTGATTGGGAGCCAACAGAAGTAACAACTTTTTGCTGAGCTGGAGCAGACTGCTACAATTCTGCAGTCGTCTCCCCTCACCAGAGCGAAGCAGGAGAAGTAAGTAGCATCTTGGGCCTGAGCTGAGAAACTAAGTTTCTCTGCTGGGAAACTCCCTTAGTGGGGTAAAGCAGAGCTCAGCTGTTACCAGCGAGGAACAGGATTGCCACATCCTGCAGGGAGATCATCCTCTCTCAGACCCCGGCTTCAGGGATAGCCTGACTTCCCGACAAGTCAGGATACCTTTCCCCCAGAGCTGTAACACTTATACAGGTCACATGAGTTTGGGGTTGGGAGGGAAAGGCTCCTCCAAAGAAATTTAAAGCTACCATTGGCTAGTCAAAGACCCTACCTTAATATCAGTTTACTTAGGACATTTTCAAATATATGCAACGGTGAAGAATGTTTCCAGAATTGTATGTGCCAATATCAGTTATTATCCGATTTTTCTTCTACAATAGCCCAAATGTCATATAATTTCACCCACGAACATTTCAAGACATCTAATGGATAATGAATGGCCTTGGAATACTGTACCCAGTGTTCTCACTCAAACACACCCAACAAACTTAACTTGATTTTACTTTTTCCCAATATGTATGTAAAGACAAGACATGGTATTGGGGGAGGGGGCAGGCTCCTGATGCCCTGCTGTGTCCCCAGTAAGCTCCCCAGTTCATCTACAGATATGACGGGCAATTCCTGCAGCTTGACACCTTCCCATCTCCCACCACACCAGAAAGTTCGGGAGTCCATGTAGAAAGCACACCCTGGGAGTCGTCCTCTGCCCACACCAGAGAGGACGGGAACCTATGGGCAAAGGGCCCAGCTGTGATTCCAGGATGGGTTCCCCACAGCTTCCTAGAGGGTCCACAAGATAACTCCTGCCGGGGATCGGGATCCGTCCCTGGTCTATGGGCAGGCTTCTGGAACCCAGTACCTGTGGTGTGACACCTTGCACAGCCTTCGAGCCGTGGGAAGGGGCCTGGACCTGCCTAGGCTCAGTGTGCTGGGCTCTGCTGACTCCCCATGGAAGCCCTCGATTTGGGGATACGGGGTGGCTTGGGAAAGAGGGCTGGAAGGTGGGAAGAGGGAGGGGGGATCTGTGGATAGTATGTGGAGTGAGTAGAAATTTTCTAAATAAAGAAAAATGAAAGAAAGAAAAAAAAAAGGATAACTCCTGCCTTCTTCAGCTTACCCAGAACTCTGCCGGCTTCTCTTCATTCTCTGACTCAAGCGCTCAGCTGTTCCCTGATCTTCACACTGCCACAATAAAGTGACACCCCTCAGAGGCCCCACTGACCATAACAACGGTCATACAGGCCGGCAATAATGAGCTACTTGTTATATCTAGTTAGTATGGAGAATGCTTCCCTGCTGTGTGCCTTATCAAATGAGATCTGAGAAAAACTGCCCCCAAAGGGCACCGGGCTCTCAGACCAGCGAGCGTGTGCTCAGCCTGTTTACAGTTAGCAGCTTGTCTAGTTATTTGCTGCCCGGCTGCTTATCTAATTCTGCTGTCCAGTCAACAGACAGCTCTGGTTTTTCTGAATCTTTTTCAGAGCATGAGGGGTTCGTGTCCTCCTTAGGTATGGGTCTCATGTCCTCCTTAGGAAAGGGTCTTGTGTATGCATTAGGTAAGGGTCTCATGTACATCTTAGGCCCATGGTGGGGGAGGGCATTCTTAAGTATGGAGTGAACCACAGAGAGTGAGGCTTGCAGGGTATGTGTGTTTGCCTGTGTGCGTGCGTACGTGCGTGCATGCATGCAAGAGACAAAGGAGGCAGCTTCCATTTTGGATCAGCTATCCCTATTCCTCTGAACTGTGTGAACAATTCCAAATGCACATTCCATCTCTCCATCCAGTGATTTTTCTCTCACATCAATTATTAATTATTCAATTACCTGTTGACTCCCCTCTGACTGGTAACTTGTGTATCTCCTAACAATGTAAGTTCAGCAGATATAAACTGCATGGATAAATAGATATTCCCTGAAATTAGCTGTCTTTACAGAGGATGGCATTGATGGGTAAAATGCTACAGGATAACAGTGTCAATCTGTTACGTCATACTGTCATTTTCACACTTTATAAGAAAGTGTATTTCATCCATATCCCCAAGCAAAGGCTTCAGACAGATGAGCGAAGTCCATTAATGGAGAGACTATGAAACAGGGTACAGCCACAGAGGTACTACCTCTTGTTCTCTGATGAAACTCACTCTAGGACATTCCAAATCACCAATTCACAAACATCAGTCCTAGCAAGGAGATAGGAGAGAAAGTGATGGATGGTTACAGGCGATCGAATTTGGAATTCCCAGTAACCACCAACAGGTGGCATCCACACTCCATCCATCCACTTACTAAGCAGGGCTCCCAAATCATCAGATCCTAAAGGAAAAGCTGTAAGCCATCAGAAGTTTCGTAGCAGCAGATGCCTCTGTAGGTCACGCTGAAACCATCACCCTTGACCTATGCACCACTAGAGAATCTAGATCTGTGGTTCTCAACCTGTGGGTTGTGACCCCCTTAAAGGTCAAATGACCCTTTCACCGGGGTCGCCTGAGACCACGAGAAAACACAGATATCTGCATTATGATCCATAACAGTAGCAAGATTACAGTTGTGAATCGGCAATGAAAATAATTTTATGGCTGGAGGTCACCACGACATGAGGGACTGTAATAAAGGGTCCCACCATTAGGAAGGTTGAGAACCTCTGTTCTAGATGCCTTCTGATTTGTAACTTGGCCTTTACAGCAGAGAAAAGAAAAGCCTAGTGTGAAGCACACAGCTCCATCCACACAGACCCAAGGCTAAGAAAAGCTCTACCCAGAGAGGCAGCATGCTAGAGAATAGATTTGTGAGGTGTAAAGCCCTGTTGCAGACTATGGGCTGTCAGCTCCCATTTGCTGAAACTGCGATTTAAAAAGCAAAAAGGAATGAATTAAGTTTCACATGCCAGGAGAAGAACGGGATTCTGAGAAAGGAGGAGCAGCAAGCGGGGCTGTGATGCTAAGATTTTTAGGAGCCCAGATGACGTCAAGGGGGAAGTGAATTTGCTCATCAGGCTTCAGTCAATCATAGTAAGATGACTACTGTATGACTCGACTGGCTGGGACCTTCCCACTTGTGCTCTGGGCCTATGGGAAAACAGTGTGGTCCTCACCCAGCAGGTGAAGGCACAAGGCTCCTGGCGGCTGTGTGGGAAGGCCAGGGCAAGCGCGCTAACCTTTGACCTCAGACCGAAAACACTGTGGTCTCCATCATTATTGTGAAAGAAGGAAGGAAGGAAGGATATGTCATCTGGGTTTCTCACCAAGGTGAAAAAGGTTAAAGGTTAAAAAAGGCACCAGGGGGGCATCTACAGAGGGCAAACAAAGGGTTTCAGTTATGTCTAGACTGTGTATACAGCGTGCCAACAAGTCCTTATTACCCAGGGAAATAAACACACATCACTCCTGGCGGGGGGGGGGGGGGGCTGTTTTTAAGTGTTAATAATCATATATTTAATGGTTTCCATATGATTTATTAATAAACACCCCTCTTTACTTTCATTTAGTAATATCTCAAATACTAATATTCCCTATTTGTTTCTAAACAAAACAGTACCCTAAGTTCCTGCTATTTGAAAACAAAACTGACTGAGTGAATGTGCTTCAGGATTCTCCACTGAATAAAGCTGGAATGCGTCATACTTAAGTTCACACTAGTCCACGCACACCCACAACTACAAGCTAAGCGGGGGATGGTCAGAGAAGCTCCCGAGGCAAGCAGTCACAGGAAAAGATGCCTGCCGTCGGACTGATAACGAAGAACAGAATTATTCTTCTCACGACAGTATCAGCCACCTGACAATTATGTTCAATACCAGGAACAAGACATACTCCATTGTTTGAGCTTGAGGATGCTTGTTTGCATCAAAGGATGTCAGACTGCAGGAAACAAGAGCAACGCCCCCTACGGAGGTGCAGCTGTGCAGGTTAGAGGTGCAGGGAGATGGTCTGAAGAAGGCGATGGATTGCTGTATCTCAAATCCACACCTGGCCCCATGAAAGCAAAGGCCAACTCGATGGCCACACTCCTGATATTTACATGGGAGGTGGCATTAGACATTAGCTTCTCTGCCCTGCTCCCCAATGGATGAAGAGTTGCGGCCACCGTTCCGGCTAGATGCCAACCATCAGTGGCTCGGAGAGGGGCAAGTACCCACTGCCCCTTCAATACTCCTGTCATCCGAAAACCCAACAAACGCTGGAGATCTGGGGAGTGAAACTTAATATACAGGTGTGTCGTCCACACCAAGACTGGACGAGTCATGGTTACGGAACCAAACTTGACTCCCGGTATTATTACGGTATTATTACGGCACCTGCCACCGTACAGATCAGAGCGCAGAAGCACAGAGCAAAGGGTGCTGGGAGCAGAAATCCAGAGTCTCTCTGATTTGCGATCCAGAGATCTTGACCTTCACAACCACAGGGCGCTGTTCAGCTGTGTGTGTGTGTGTGTGTGTGTGTGTGTGTGTGTGTGTGTGTGCGCGCGCGCGCGCGCGCGCGCACGTCCGGTCATGTGTGTAAAACTTTTGAGTCTCTGGGTCTCACCTCCAAAGGGCAGAAACATAACCTTCGAGGAAACTGCATGTTTCAAACTGTCAATATTGAGATTTCTCCCCCAACTTTAAGTCAAAGTTTCACTGCACAGAATCAAGACTGGGTTTTCTACTGGAAAATTCTAAAGTCTGCAAGAGCAGAGCAGTGACTCTTTGCATTATGGGAGGTACAGTTTAAGTGAGACTTTTGGAAGCACAACTATGATTACAACGTTTCAGGAAAAACAGAACATGTTTCATTCATCGCAACTCACTCCTATCGCTAATTTCCCAAGTATCCATTTCACCTTAAAAGAAAAAAAAAACGTATTTTGCTAACATTGCTCTGATGCTTAGTTGTTCGCATCTTTATCTCCTTCACCAACCGGAGAGCAGCAAACCCCTCTTATACCTGGACGGAGTGCTTGCGCCGAGAGTCCTCCAAGAGAACTGGCAAAACACTCCACCCTGTAGGTGGGTCAAGGAGGATCAAGTGTGTGGATTGGCAGCGCAGTGATGGCCTGTGGTGATGGCAGTTACAGTGCCAACCCTGAAACCAAACACGCCACGGTTTGAGTCATCTAGATCCACATGGGTCTAATTTCCAAAGCTATCAGCAGCCCAGGAGCTGGATTTTTGACCCACAGGATGAAACACAGGCATGCAACTTCACACCGCGTACCTTTCAAAAAGCCTATTCAGATTAGATTTTACAGTGAAGTAGGAAAATGATAACAGGGTTGAGAAAAGTCACTGAAGGACAAAACCCCTGGTGTGGTCTAATTGCGATGCAGAAATCCAATTTCCAAGATAGTGACAAAATGACCCAGATCCAAGTCTTTTTATAAAAGTTACAGATAAAAACTCACTCTTGAACTTTTCAGTCTTGAAAGGGAGAGGAAAGGGGCTGATGAAAAATCCTCCAGCAAAAAAAAAAAACACTGACAATTCTTGTTCTAGCCACCAGAGGGCGCATTTCCCTTACTCTCCACTGGAGGGCGCCCCTTCCTAACTTATCCTTAGAGTTGTACAGGCTTAAACTCAATGAAGAGGAGCCTAAAAGTGCCTGAAGGTTTGACAGAATTTTGTAGAATTCATACCTGATTTTACTTTGAAAATCGGTCAGGACACTGCTTCGTGCTGGTGAATCCCTGATACCCGCATTAACCCCTCTTGACATCACATATCACTGATAAAACTCCACAGTATCAGGACGAAAAAGGGTTGTAGGGCAGATATCCAACAGATAACATAGATGGTATCATCCGTATGTTCTGAATTCAGGAATACAGACAAGCCTCACAATTTACGAGCTTTGCAGCATTTGGATAAGCTATTTGACTGCATTGTGGGGGGGCTGTGTGTGCAGGTGCATGTGTGTGGGACTACTGTGTGTGCAGGTGCACATGTGTGGAGGCTACTGTGTGTGCAGGTGCACGTGTGTGGGACTACTGTGTGTGCAGGTGCACGTGTGTGGAGGCTACTGTGTGTGCAGGTACACGTGTGTGGAGGCTACTGTGTGCGCAGGTGCATGTGGGGGGGCTGTGTGTGCAGGTGCATGTGTGTGGGACTACTGTGTGTGCAGGTGCACGTGTGTGGAGGCTACTGTGTGTGCAGGTGCACATGTGTGGAGGCTACTGTGTGTGCAGGTGCATGTGTGAAGGCTACTGTGTGTGCAGGTACACGTGTGTGGAGGCTACTGTGTGCGCAGGTGCATGTGGGGGGGCTGTGTGCGCAGGTGCATGTGTGAAGGCTACTGTGTGTGCAGGTACACGTGTGTGAAGGCTACTGTGTGTGCAGGTACACGTGTGTGGAGGCTACTGTGTGCGCAGGTGCATGTGGGGGGGCTGTGTGCGCAGGTGCATGTGTGTGGAGGCTACTGTGTGTGCAGGTACATGTGTGGAGGCTACTGTGTGTGAAGGTGCATGTGTGTGGAGGCTACTGTGTGTGCAGGTACATGTGGGGGGCTGTGTGCGCAGGTGCATGTGGGGGGCTGTGTGTGCAGGTGCATGTGTGTGGAGGCTACTGTGTGTGCAGGTGCATGTGTGTGGAGGCTACTGTGTGTGCAGGTGCATGTGTGTGGAGGCTACTGTGTGTGCAGGTACATGTGTGGAGGCTACTGTGTGTGCAGGTGCATGTGTGAAGGCTACTGTGTGTATGCAGGTGCATGTGGGGGGGCTGTGTGTGTGCAGGTGCATGTGTGTGGAGGCTACTGTGTGTGCAGGTGCATGTGGAGGGGCTGTGTGTGCAGGTGCATGTGTGTGGGGCTGTGTGTGTGCAGGTGCACGTGTGTGGGGCTACTGTGTGTGCAGGTGCATGTGTGTGTGGGTTACTGTGTGTGCAGGTGCATGTGTGTGGATGGCAGAGGTTAATGTCAGGTGTTCTCCCCAGGCACTCTCCACCTTAAATCCGTTGAGACAGGGTTCTCCTGCTCTCTATGGACTTAACCCATCAGTTGGCTGGTGAGCTCCCGGGACCCACCTGTCTGTGGCTCCCCAGTGCTGGAGTTAGAGATGTGCAGCCAGCCATACCTGGTTTTCTACATGGGCGCAGGGGATCTGGACTCAGCTCCGTGGGTGCAAAGCACATTACTGGCTTCTCCCTAGCCATTGCTGGCTTCTGAAACGTCATTTCTCAAAAAACGGGGATAATACCACCCATGTCACATGGCTCCTGCCAGACTTGACTGAAAGGTACATAAAGCTCCCAGTACCATCTCTGGAACTTGGAAAATAGAAATTTCTTTGTAGAATACGATTCCATTCAAACCACTCTGGGTCAATTAGCAACACTGACTTTTAGCATGAGCTGAACATGTGGGGTTCTTTTCAGTATATATATTAACTTTTTTTTCTATCTCTTCAATCAATTCCTTTCCCTTCCGCGGCGTGAGCTCTGGCTTATGCCACGTGGTTGTGCTGGAGAATTTGTTAAGATCTGACTTGCTGGGCCTGCCCTGTACTATCTGCTTTGGCGGGTCTGGATAATTTACATTTCTAGTAATTTCCCAGGCGGCAGAGGCTGCCAGTCAAGGACTACACTCCGAGGAACCCCAGAAGAGCACAGCCACAGAATTTAGCATTAACTGTGTGACGTGACAGAAAGATACCAGAACAATAACCTCAGGCTGCGACCTTAACCTTCCAGCAACTCACTATGACAAGGGCGGGCTTGGCCATCCATTTCCTCCTTCACTCTGTCTAGAGGAGTAATACCTAGGGATGAGGTCAAAATAAGGTCGGAGAAGGGGAGGGATAAATTAAGACTTAAAAATAATTAGAAGGCTCCCTGTAAGAAGAAACAATCAGCTGGGCCTGGTCGACCACACTGGACATCATAGCCCTGGGGCGAGGTGGTGAGGGGGGTAGGAGGACCAGGCGTCCAACGTCATCCTCTCATTTAGGTTGGAAGTGAGCCCTATCTTCCAACGAAGATGAAGGAGAGAGGGAGAAAGAGGAAAAGAAGGAAAGAGAAGGGAGAGAAAGAAATGAGGGGGAAGAAAATCAGACATTACTTAGCTGGTCTTAGCTGTATCCTGCCCACTGACTTTACGTGGCCAAAACACTGCACCTAATTTCCTACCTAAAAAACATGCCCCCCGTCCTTAAACCAGCACTTGAGCAGGGAATGGAGCTCCAGGTAACACCTCCTCCCCACTTGGGGCCAAGAACAAGGCACTTCCTCCATTCTGCTTCAAGGGAGCACCCAACAGTGGTCTGGGAACGACCCGTCCTGCCCAATACAGACCAGTTGCAGGCATCAGGTGTGGCCAGCATCTGCCTCCTTCACAAGCTTCTGAAGTACTTGAATTCAGCTATCTGCTCAGTAGTCACTGATGAAAACAGCACACCTGTCATCACTAGGTAGGTACATCAGAGCCGGACACAATTCAGATGTCAACCATTTGACATCCTGTCTCTAAAACGTCTGGTCTTCCCCACAGACCCCACTATTGTTGGGTGTCCCCGTCACCAACCGGCTAGGACCTCACACGTCCCCAGGGGCAGTAGCAATGCCTCCTAATTGGCATCATCCACAACGGGGCTTCTTAAGGACAGGCTCTGCTCACGTCCATAGCCTGCATCAAGTCCCTCTGGTGGTGCCCCCACCCCTGCAGCCAAGACCTCCCACACTCAGGCCAATCTCACTTCGTCCCTTGTCTAGACTGCTCCTTATGTTCCCCCATGAGTTCCTGTCCCAGAAAGGACTCCCCCAAAACACGCCACCCAATCAAACACTGGCTTGGGTAGTTGACCCCCCCAATTTTTTTTCTCACACTCTTTTGTTTTTACTTGTTTTGCCCCGCATCCTTGACTACCGAAATCATGCCAACTCTACCCGCTTTAACAGCCTTTGCCTCCTAGCCATCTACCACCTTTCTCTCCATGCACAGTACTTGGTGTAGGATGGTAGTTTATGAGATTTGCAGTGTGGAAAAACCATGGATGTCATCAGGATGGAGACTTCTGTTCTGTGTCCCCTGTGTTCTTAGGAGTTGGTCACTGTGTTCTACAAACAGCCTGTCTTGTTACATGAACTGACGTGTACAAGACTGGAGAGCTGGGGAGTTAGGCTAACACACTTCAAGGACGGCTGTTCCATACGTAACTTTCTCAAAACGCTGCTATTTTGTACAACCAAGGAACAGTAAACAACAACAGTAAACAAAACACACTCAGACACAGCAGAGCACAGCACCCCAGAAAGTGACTCCCATGGTCCCCCTAGCCAGACTGCACGCGATGCTCAGGGAACGGATTCCCTTTCTATTCATTCTGCGGTTTTCCTGCATTTTGTCCTTGTCACCAAATTCCAACATCTAAATCTTTTCCCAACAGTCCTTAGTGTATGGAAATTCTGTGTGTGTGTGTGTGTGTGTGTGTGTGTGTGTGTGTGTGTGTGTGTGTGAGAGAGAGAGAGACAGAGAGAGAGAGAGAGAGAGAGAGAGAGAGAGAGAGAGAGAGAGAGAGAGAGAGCGCGCATGTGTGCATGTATGACTGTGTGAGCCTGTGGGCCTGTGTACTAAAGACAGGATCATAGTATGTAATTCTGACTAGGCCAAGAACTCAATGCATAGACCTGGTCTTGAACTTACAGAGATCCACCTGTGTCTGCCTCCCGAACCTTAAACCAATTTTTAAAGGTAGAGTTCTATGTTGGTGTGGGGATATTTATTTGGTAGTACTGCTGATTGCTTTTGCCAGTTTTCTGGCTCTAAGTTCAACAGTTTTGGGACCACTGCCCATGGTCCCATCTTTCCAACAAGTGACAATGGTTTGGGAATACAAGTTTGCAGAACAGGAGGACATCAGCACACGTGTCCACTGTATTTTTTGCATAAACGCCTGGGCGATACTCCACACAGCAAGGACAGAAGGCTAACCCCCTTCCTTCACGGCCTCACGAAATTTCCTTGCCTGTGGGTTGGGCAGGGCAGCTGGGGTTGGGGACTCAGCCTCTCTGCTAGAAGCTCTAGCTTCCTGAGGGAATGATCTTGAGCCAGACAGACTAACCCAAGCTAACAGGGACATCCTGTGGCTCTGAGTTTTCCTGGAGAGCTGAGTGTTGGCAGAGTGCTGGTTCCAGAGCAACACACTACCCTCCCACCCCAGGCTCCTGAAGAAGGCAGGTGAGCAGAAAGATGAAGAAAAGGCAGAGAGTTTAGTTCTGTTTTGATTTATTTATTTATTTATTTATTTATTTATTTATTTATTTATTTATTTTGGTTTTTTGAGACAAGTTTCCTCTGTGTAACAGCCCTGGCTGTCCTGGAATTCTCTCTCTGGACCAGGCTGGCCTTGAACTCACAGAGATCTACCTGCCTCTGCCTCCCAAGTGCTGAGATTAAAGGCATGTGCCGCCGCCACCTGGCCATAGAGGAGCTTACAGTGTACTTTGCATGGCTCAGGCGTATTATACATCATCTGACAGTGCATACAAAAGTCTCCTATTTGACCCTTAGCTTGGAGAAAGTTGGGCTTCGTGGTTATGGAATTTGCCTAAGGAACAAGAGTTCTGAATCTAGAACACTGGCTTTATACAGCAATATGGTTTCCAAACAGGCCTCCCATGGAGCCAGCTGAATGAGGATGGATGCAGAAGATGAAATGCAGGCATTGCAGTCCGGATGGAAAAGTGGCCTGGCAGTAATAGTCTAATAATAACCTCATCTCCCCTTCCAATCCCCCATTGTTGAATAAGAAACAAAAAAAAGGGGAATGTATGATAAAAAAGGGGCCAAGGAAAAACACCCTAACTCTGACTCAACCTAAAGACCAATCCCTGAGTTCGCCCCAGAGTCTGGCTGCAGAACTTCACCAATCCCTGAGCACAGAATCCCACCAGTCCCTGAGGTCCCTGAGCTCGAAATGCCACCAATCCCTGAGCCTGACCCAGAATCAGGCCACAAAAATCCACCAATCCCAAGCCACCCTGTAAAGCTCCACCATCACCCCAAGAAACCCTATATAAACTCTGTACCCTGTACACTTGGCTGCCATTTATCAGGGGAGGCAGCCACCCTCCTGGATTTTTCCTTCTCAATAAATCTCAAGTGAGGTTTGTTGTGCGGTGTGACATTTTCGCCAGAGGAGAGCCCAGCTGTGACAACCTTGCTGGGGAAACTTTCCACTGGCTGAGCAGAGCTGTAACACTTCTCAGGAGCAGGGCAGAGCTGTATCAACTTCTCTGGGGAAACCCCTCCCCTGCTGGGGCAGAGCTGTTACACTGGTGAAGACCTTTCCCTGGAGCAGGGCTGTAGCTGCTACACTTAAGGTGACTTTGTGGTACTCCTTGGCTCCCTACTGCCAGGATATTCTTCTATCTGAGCTGCAATGCTTACCATCTGGGCACCTCAGCCACTCCCAACTGTGATACCACAGACTTCCCCTGAGGTGGTGTCCATTTGAAGTCGGAGCCCCACAGTTGGTGTCTCTGTCTCTCTGTCTCTCTGTCTCTCTGTCTCTCTCTCTCTCTCTCTCTCTCTCTCTCCCTCCCTCCCTCCCTCCCTCCCTTCCTCCCTCTCTCCCCCTCTCCCTCCCTCCGTTCTCCCCCACTTCTTCCTTTTCCTTTCCCAGAGAAATCAGTTTGCAAATCACCGCATCATACCAAGCTAACTACTTCCTCATTCTGCCCGTGGCTGGCCTTCAGCAGAAAACCACATCAATGCTACTTACAAAAGATCTACCCTACACAGAGCACTGTGGGAGGAGGGTCCCGAAATTCCCTACCCCTAATCACATCAGGACTTTCTAAAAGACTTTCCTCTGGCCAGCTCTCCTCCCTTGTTCAACTACTTCTACCCAGATCCAGACATTCCAAGGCAGAGCCCAGCATCTGGCACAGCAGGCCCTTCAGTCAGTGCTCTACAGACAAGCCCTGGTGAGACACCTGGGGCCCAGCCAGGCCCTGCCAGGAGTGGTGGCCCTTCTCCTACACACCCCTCTGCTTCTTTAACTGCCAATTAACTGCCCGGACTAAATGGTCTGGCATGTTCTCTGACTTGCAAGAGTCTATGAATAAAACATGTGATTGTGTTAGGAGAATGGGAGAGAGATGCTGTGTTTTAAAAAAATAACAATCTGGGCTGGCTGGAGAGATGGTTTAGCGGTTCAAAGCCAATACCGCTCTTCCAGGGTGAGCTAATTTCATTTTCCAGCACCCACACTGGCAGCTCACAACCACCCTATAAGCCCAACTCCAGAGGGTCTGACACCTTCTTGTGGCCCATTCAGGCACCTGCCCACAGGTGCACATATCTACATAAAGACATACACATAGACACAGATCTTTTTTAAAAAATTAATTTGGTCAAGATGGTTGGCATGGGTCAGGAAGCTGGCCACGAGGAACGCCTGCCTGGGCATTTTAGTGTGTCTCTGTCTCGAAATAAAAATAAAACAGGAACAAAGCTCACTGGTGGAGAACTTGCCTGCTGGGTGCCAAGTCCTCACTTCCACATCCAGTGCGAAACATAAATCAACAATAAATCAATAATGACGGTGTATGTAAATAAGACCAGCATGTTGCTAATTAAGGTGGAGCACCAAGAAGGAAGTTGTTGCTGGTCGGTTGTAAGTGGTGTAGAAAAATAATACAGATGAGACCCCAGGAAAAGAAGGACATGAGGAAAACGGGTATAAAATGAATGAGAAGAGAGGGGTGTGACAACAGGGGCCACCCAAGAAGCCACTCTTGGAATTCAACGCCTGAGTCACAAAGATGCTTTAGAAAGAGACTGGCGAATGATTAGATGATATAGAAAGCTGGCTCTTTGTGTCTCGGACATAGTGGGTATACATTAAAAAATTATGATTAGCTAATGTAGTCTTGATGGTTTAAAAAGTCACCCCCAAGATAAAGATGTAGATACACATGATAGCTCTTCCCATATAAGGGTATTTTACAACCTATCCAGTGTGTCGGGATATTAGAATAAATGTTTATTAATTCTTTTGTGATGGCTTTAGAGATTGAACCTAGGTCTTAAGCATGCTAGGCAAGAGTTCTAGCATCAAGCCATATCCCCAGCCCTAAGTGGACACTGACCCATTAGACCCCGAGTACATTCTACAAGAACAGCACTCAGCAAAACATAAGGCTCTTGCCAAAGTTCAAGTGGCTGAATTTTATCCACACTTTCTTTCCTAGGACTAACTTTGTTGAATTTTCCATTCAAAAAATACAACTATTAAAAATATATTTGTAGCCGGGCGGTGGTGGCACACACCTTTAATCTCAGCACTCGGGAGGCAGAGGCAGGCAGATCTCTGTGAGTTTGAGGCCAGCCTGGGCTACAGAGTGAGTTCCAGGAAAGGTGCAAAGCTACACAGAGAGATATTGTCTTGAGAAACCCTGTCTCGAAAAACCAAAAAAAAAAAAAAAAAAAAAAAAGTATTTGTAGAAGTCAGACCCATGGACTAAAGTGCAGACTCTTCTGACAGATTATTTCTCTCACACTCAGGCGGGCTAGTGAACACACTGTCCCACTGTCCCTCAGAAAACAGAGCCATCTAACTGAGGTTGTGTACCTGAGACCATATGAAACGGAGCAGACCCAATGGCCCTGTGACTCCTGACCTGATCCTGACTCCTGAAATGGTCATTTCAGACCTCTCCAAGAGGCCTTCCGAATCCAGAGATGATGCCTGGTGCTGCAGCGGGGGAGGACACTCTGAAACTTTCTTTGGAGTGGTTAGAAAGGCAAGAATAGGCACTAGATTTACAGCCATCTCCAGGTGATGAAGTCCCTTCTGGTACTGATTGTCACCTCAGCCAGACGACACATGGCTGCCGATAAGAGTGTGCATGTCTCGTAACAGCAGGTCTCCCTCCAGCATCCTGCCCCAGGCTGCCCAGGCAAAGCCCACCATCCTTTAACCAGCTCCTTTGGCTGTATTTGCACATACGGAGAGAGCCGTATCCAATCTCCACCACCTGCTGTCCACCCCCACCCACCGAGGCACTGGACAAAGGGTGAGTCTCCCAACATGTGCCCTGCAAGTAACAACGCACGCACGTCTCTCTGAATGACACTGCTGCCCCCCGATATTACTGTCACAGTTTGTCCATTGCTGAACTCTTATTGACCGCCCACCTACTTAGGGCCCAAAGGGTATTTTTATGTTACCATCGTCTTCATGACAGCCCTGTTGATGTGAAGAAATGGGACACACTTGAGGCTAAATGGTCACTCAAGTCACACATTCTGTGGATCTGGTGTTTGAGCCCAAGTCTCTGACTTCAAAGAAAACACTGGCTCACAGACAGCTCACGTCAGTGAGTGGTGTGGACTTTCCACCCTGCCCCCTCCCATTCCTCACAGTCCTCAACCCAGCCCCACAGCTGCCCGAGGAGACCACAGAGCCACCCAGCCTTTCACAGGCCAGAGGTCCCGAAATGAAAGACACTGAGAACCCACTGGCAAGCCAGGAGGATTAAGCCTGCAGATGAGATTTCTTTTTTTTTTTTTTTAAGCTGACTGTTCTGGTTTTACCCCCCTCATCTTGCCTGAAATCCTACCAATTAAGTCCACAATTAAGAAAATGGAAAGTTGTCTCGTGGAAGTTAAAATGCTAATTACCATTTAATCCCCCAAATGTGTTCAACTGGAGTGTAACACTCTCACAGCAGCAGAGAACACCTGCCCTGGTGGGGAAGTTTATGGAATCGGAATTGAGCATCTGGAAATGAACTGGTATCAAGGCAGGACACCAGCCAAGAGGCCAGAGGATGGGAGAGGTAGACAGGATGCACTGAACATCACAGAGATACGTGGATGATTTTTTTCAGTTTCTCTCTTCTTCCTTTCCCGTCCTCACAGGTAGCTTCTAATTCCCTATGTCTGGGTTAAGATGGTATTATTATTCACTTCCAAAACAGTGGCCGCTGTGAGTCTAGGCATCACTGGCAATGCTTTTACCTTGGAATATGTAATCTAATTTTTTAATTTATTATCCACCATGTTTCTAGATGTTAACTTACCAAGAAACAAATGACATGTGCCAAAAAACTGAAACAGTACTGGTCCAGGAGAAAGTGGGTAGTGGATATACCTAAATTCCTTGCTCTTGATAGAAGTAAGGTCTAAATTTAGTTGAAGAGGAAAGTTCAGGACATCCTAGAGTCATTTACTCTTTGTTTTAAAAATTGTTTTATTTTATGTGTTTATATGTGGGCCTCAGTGTATGTATTTAAGAGCTCATGGATGCCAGAAGTCTTTTTTTTTCTTTTCTTTTGGACAAGGTTTTGTAGACAGAAGTTACTCTTCCCACCTGCCAATACCCAAATAACCAGTCAGAGGCATAATATTAATTACAAACTGTTTTGTTTATGGCTCAGGCTTATTGCTAGTTAGCTATTACATCGTAAATTAACCCATTTCTATTAATCTATATTTTGACATGTGGCCATGGTGTTACCTGGCATCTTGCTCCTCCTTGGGCAGCTGGATCATATCTCTCTGACAGCTGGATCATGTCTCTCTGATTCCACCCATCTTCATCTCCATCTTCAGTTTGAATGTACCACCTAACCTTATTCTGTCTCGCCATTGGCCAAACAGCTTTATTTATCAACCAATGAGAGCAACACATATTCATAGCGTGCAGGAAGACCATCTTACAGCAGGGTTTATGGCTCAGACTCGCCTCAAACTCATAGCAGCCTTCCTGATTCAGCCTCCAAGTCAGCAGTTCTCAACTGCTGGGTCAAGGCCCCCTTGGGGATGGAATGACCCCTTCACAGCGGTCACATATCAGATATCCTGCATATCAGTATTTATATTATGATTCATCACAGTAGCAAAATTACAGTTATGAAGTAGCAATGAAATAATTTTATGGCTGGGGGTCACCATAACATGAGGAACTAACTGTATTAAAGGGTCGCAGCATCAGGAAGGTTAAGCAGTTGGCTCCCAGGGCTGTGTGAGACACCACACCCAGCTCACACACCAGCCTTGACAGCGCGAAAGAGAATTCAGAACCAGAATGGAGACTCGCAAATGGACTTCTTCTTGATATGTCTCTTGATACATCTTCTGAATACCTACCTAGATGTTATCCTAACAGACTAAAAAGCCAAGGCAAGGACTTGTGATTGGCGACAATAAAGTCCGAGACTCAGAAGGTGCTCTCCGAGTGATGGAGACCATAAAGGTCACGAAAAGGAGAGGAACAAAAATGGGATAAAGACTGGAGCATCCCTGATGAGCCAGCACTTTGACCTGTGGCTGTGGGTACACCCCCCCCCCATGTTTTATAAGGTTTTTTTTTTTGCTTTTTTCGAGGCTAAATCTGAATCGAGGCAGGAGTGCCTCACTCCCATTCACCCGCAGAGCATCTTGGCTAATGGCTTTGTCCTACAGATGAGAACCCGGAAGGCCATGGAGTCTGTAACTGCAGGTCACGTGGCTAGTAAGTTCCAGAGTCAAGAGCAGACAAAAGTCCTCTCTTAATTTTTCAGCCAGGGCTCCGATACCCTGAGTCAACTGATATCGTGCTGAGATGACCGTCTGTGTGAAAATCTAAATCCTTCCCAGGGAAGTCTGGCCATCGCACTGATGGCCACATCCAGCCGCCTGCTGCTTTCCAGAAGTCTCTACCCAGCCGCTATGACAGGGTGTAACAGTGTGAAAGGAGTCATAGCTGACACATTGTAAGTATGCATTCAAAATTAAAAAGCCAATTTTCATATCTGAATTTCCAAACTGAATACCCTAAGTTTTCCCAAATGGCTTTAACAAAACACATTTAAGATAAAGTCAAGATTACTTTGAAATTCTCTTTAGAACAGGCTGCAACTTTAATTAAAATCACATCAACATGGATCTGGTTTACTTTCAAACCATGAGGTAGGCATGGTAGCAAAATCCTATAATCCAACTATTTAGAAAGCGGAATCAGGGAGATCACTGAGCCAAATTTAAGGCTAGCTTGGGCAATATAATCACATTCAGATAGATAGATAGATAGATAGATAGATAGATAGATAGATAGATAGATAGATAAAATGCAATAGATATTTTAATTATCTGTTTGTGAATGAATGAGCTGACAGATAAAAAATATTAAAACAAAATTATACACCTTATTCCTTTCACCTGAGGACATCCTAGCCACAGCCCAGAGACCGTTCCTATAAAGAAAAGATCACCGCACACCTCTCTGTTCATGTTCAGCAGGGATTTGCCTTTGTGAGAAAAAGAGAGGAGAAGAAATCTCTTGCTGGGATATATCCGGATTTATGGAGAGTTTTGGAAAGTGAGAATAAACTCAGAGAGGAAATCTCTTGCCGGGATATATCCGGATTTATGGAGAGTTTTGAAAAGTGAGAATAAACTCAGATCACAGAGGGACTTTATCCCAGAAGATTTCATCCCTTAAAGTCAGGTGAATCTTCACACTTGAGCCTTTGTGAACATAAGATTTGCTGGATTAAAAAAAAAAAAATCAAAATGACTGAAGGAAACTGGGAGGTAAGAAGACCACAAGTAACATGACAGAAACGCAAGGCACAAATTAGGGGCTGGCAGATAATGAAGACAAGAGTGCCGTGTGCACAGAGAAGCTTTCTAGAGGCAGGTAGGAACCTACAGAGATGGAGAGCCGGGCTCTCCCGCAGTGAGCTCCACCCCAGCCCAAATTAGTTCAGAGAGAAACACAAACCCAGATCTGTGGATATCAATTACTTCATGGGGAAATGATAAGAAGAGAAAACCTGCTCCATAGTTTTAACAATTTGATTAAAATGGCTGATTCCATGAAGGTGTGCTTAGAAGTTCATTAGTGCCCCAAAGCCTCTATTTATAAAGGAAAATATAAAATTAGATTTTAAAAAAAATATTTTTTTCCATTTAAACATTTTAAGCCTTGCATGTCAGATCTGTGTCAATCTCGTTTGCTCCAGCCTCTGTCAATCACTCCTTTTCTCTCCATGTTTCTCATCTTAGCAAACCCCGTATTTTAGGACACACTTGCAATCCCTCCCATATTGAAAAGAGCTCAGGAAGCCTGCAAAGCACACAACACAATTCTCTGGGGGCTCTTCCCGTGGCTAGCCTCGACCTGTGAGGCACACAACACAGTTCAGTTCCCCAGAGCTCTTCCCGTGGCCAGCCTCTACCTGTGAGGGACACAGCACAGTTCCCAGGGGTTTCTTCCAGGGGCCAGCCTCTATCTGTGAGACACACACCTTGGTTCTCCGGGCCTCCTCCTCCTGTGGCCAGCCTCTACTGTTCTATTTCGGGAATCTACCTACAAACACTGCAAGCTGCCAGCAGCAGCCCGTGGCGGTCCCCACATTAGTAAATGGCTTCCTTCCTCTGGGCTTTGGTCCTACCCTGTGCTCCTCTAGCACATCACCTAGCAATGGCAGCTCTTGAGACCCGGCCCGGGGATGCTCCAGATGGCCACCTCCTTTATTTCTGGCACATCATACACTTGTTGAACGAAGGAGAAGCTGAATGTTGTACAAAACAGAAGCCTGGCCCGTGGGGCGGGGGGTTGGGGGGGGGGGTGGGGTGGTGCAGATTGTCTCAGCCAAATTCTTATGCCACAGAAGTGGAAAAAAAAAAAAAACAGAGCTTGGGAGAGACCTTAAAAGACCATTTTCCAGAAGCCAAGGAATCTTGGCATAGTGCCCCATTTAACAAAAAAGAACATTTCACGAAACATATGAAAGAATATAAGGAAAAGCCATACTCTCCCCTATGTATAAAGACTCCAGACCACACAATGTGCAAGTAGAATCAATATTTCACAAGACTAATTTTATTTGGCTTTTATTAGTGGCTTCAAATATGTCCACCTATTACCTCCTGGTGTCGAGTTTCCTGGGCTCAATTACTTAGTATGCAGATGAGGCGAGCGCCTCCCTTCCCTCTCCGTTTCTCCAGCCTTTCAATGCTCATTAGTACCTCCAACAGAAGGCAGAGGAAACGAAACTCCAATTTATCAATGTCAACTGTTGAACCAGCAAATCGCATCAGTCCCGCCCCCACATGGAAGTGTTTGGACAATTCTGAATCAACAAGATGTTGGCAGCTGTGTGTTCCTATGGTTCAGTAATTGCATTGTTTCCTACTGCGCTCTATGGGTTGTGAAATGAATTTATTAAATAACCCACACAAAGCAGAGTGTGCCCGGGGGCTAGGGGAAACAGCTCTGGGCTGGCGTTGGGATCTTGTCCTTATCGTCTCCCACTATGACCCGTTGTCTTGGCTCCAGTTTCTTTAATTATCAGGCTCTAAAACTATTCAAGAAGATGGTAATTCTGCCTCGGGCAGCAGGGAAATCCTTATCACCTAAAACAGCGTGTGCTTTCTTGCCCACGCAGAGATATAACACATATATTCTCTACAGACTGGAAAACAGCATGCGCGCTTTCAAACTCAAATTACGCCCTCTCAGACGGCAAAATAGGACACCCAATGGTCCAAGGGCCAGATAGGACACATTAGTATCCTAAGTCTAACTGACCACTTATACCGGAAGGCAAAGGTTAGAGAGGAAAACTGCGTCAAAGCACACAGAACACATGAG
Source organism: Peromyscus maniculatus bairdii (assembly GCF_049852395.1). Lineage (NCBI taxonomy): Eukaryota > Metazoa > Chordata > Mammalia > Rodentia > Cricetidae > Peromyscus > Peromyscus maniculatus. The sequence goes on from NC_134863.1 coordinate 20,029,681, forward strand.
CATGGTGAGGAGGGATTCGAGCTCATGAGAAACAGGAACCAATCCTCTCGTCCTGGCTATGCTTGACAGTTGACACTTTGCTAGTTGTCTCTGCATTAAAACTAGCTGTTGTTTTTCCGACACAGGAAAGTGTAATGGGAGGGATTTTCTCAAGCGAAGATAAATTTTCTCAAGTGCAAGAAGATTTACTTAGAACATTACCACCATTGTAGAGTGAAGGGCTTAATTCCCCTACGAGTCAACCACAAACCTACCCCGAAGCATTTACCAGCATCCACAGGTGGTGCCATGGCTCTGGCCAGTGCCGTGGCTGCTGATGGATCATGTCCCTGGGCTTAGGACCCCCACGATGCTAAAAAAAATGATGAAGTCGAACCTAAGACGTGACGCAGACAGCCCAGTGTGGTAACACAAGCAGTCGCTCCTCACTGGGCTGGGTAAGTTCCTTCCCAAGCTGTCCTTGGAACCCGCAGTAAGACAGGGTGGTAGGAACTGCGATCGCCTTATAGACAAGAAAGCAGAACAGCTCATCAAAGACATAGCACAAGAGTGAAAAACCAGGAACCGACACGCGTCTACTTCACACTGAATCTCAGGCGTTCTGTACTACAAGAAGCCAGTGTGAAGCTTTTCCCTGACTGGCAAACGTGAGTGAGTCTGCTTTGCCTTCCCAACACCTACGTAAAGGCCAGACAGCACGTATACATGCAAATCCACGATCGGAGGCTGTGTTTGGGGGTTATGGGCTGGGTAACAAATCCGCTTCATTTTCTAACGAGGACACCCACAGCCAGAGGCAGGGGAACAGTCTGCTGGGTGGCACGGTAGATCACAGGCTGAGCAGGTAGAGCGAACGCTTGACTCCCTCCTAGACTGCCACACGGACAGGTCAAGGCTCCGGTGACGTCAGGACTGGGCCCAGGAAACCTGGGTCCCCGATCACAAGGTGCTATGTTGAATTATTTCCTCATGGGGAAGAAGGGAGAGAGGGAGGGAGAAAGGAGGGGAAGAGAAACTTTCTATTATCTCTCAAAATTTTCATATTGTCCTTTGTAGTCAATGGCCTTCTCAGGTCCCAGGTAATCTCTGATCTCATCCGAGGGGATAATTTAAGGATCTACTGAGTAACACCACAGCGGCACAGCGTGTAACCTTACGTGGCTGCCTCCTTCTGTTTAGCATGGGGCATTTAAGTTTCATCCACTTTGCTGATTCATCAACGCTTCCTTCTCTTGACCCCTGAGTAGCGGCCCACTGTGTGCATGTAACGCCATCTATCCATTCACCGCTTCCAAATCTTTTTCCTATTTTGACTAAAACTGTTGTAAATGTTTCTGTGTGCAGGCCTTTCTGTAGCTCTAAATCCCACTTTCCTCGGGCAAATCCTTAGGCGTGGCACTGGCGCGGTATTTCAGTGTGTGGTGCGTTGATTTGCACAGAGCATTACATTATTTTTTTTTCATAGTGGGTATAGCATGTCTGCATTCCTACCAGACATATAGACAAACTTTAGAGTGCCTCAGGAAATGACCATTATGTCACTGTAAGTAGCTGTCCCTTCTATCAAATTTTCTACAGCAGAAACCCCCATGCAGTGTCCACCTACAGAGCAGCAGGAGCACATGCAAGGCAGACACTGGACTCGGGGCTAACCGTCTCTTCCAGCCTTGTTATGTCGTCCCCAAAACGCACGGCACGAAGAGTCCGCCATGTTTTCTGTTTGATTCACAAGCCCAGAGTCCCCACTCACCGGACACCACTGTTGACTTCACTCTCCCGTTCCATTCAGCTGTCTGTGTGTTTGTGCTTATAGAGAAACCGAGCCGTACAGAGTCACAAAAGAGACGCGGCTCCATTCTCGTGGCACTCGATACGTTCCTTTTAAGAGATGTGTTAAGCACACAGGAGAGAAGTTTCACCGGAGTCGAGGAGAAAGGCAGGTAGGTGCCCCGGCCAGCAATCTGGCTTCTGCCTAAGCAGTTTAAAGAATGTGGCCCTCCTGGGACCACTCCAGCTGTAATTTTTTTTAGCCAGAGAAACATTGTCTGAGTCCAGAGATTTTTCTGATTGCTAATGTTTCAAAGGGTGTGTGTGTGTGTGTGTGTGTGTGTGTGTGTGTGTGTGTGTGTGTGTGTGTACCTAAGAGGAAGAGGGTAGCAATGTGAAAACGGAGGACTGTGCATACAGCAGCAGATATCTGTAGTCTGAATAAAACATTGGCGCATCCCATTTTGAGGGCTGTTCTGGGTCCCATTCCATCTCCCAGGGAAAGCTAATTACCTTTCCATTTGGAGCACACATCTGTTGCCGCCTGAAACTTGACCTTCTCTGGGAAGACGCTCAGAGCTCAGCAAGCTGCCTACTTCATAACGTGAGGACTCTGCTCCGCTACACACCTCCTTCTCAACGGACTGACTTCATGGAGGAGGTGGCTGTTCCCCTGCTTCCTTCTCACCAAACTGCTCGTCTGACTGCCAATTACATAGAGGACCCAGGGGCCCTGGAGACTGAAGTGGCTGGAAGGCTGCTGGCTCTATCTGCTTGGCCACTGAGAACACCACATACAAAACCAGGCGCAAGCGAGAACGCCAAATCTCAGGCACACTCATGACCGACCGAACCAAGACATACAGAATCAGAAGCTGTGCTTTCACAACAGACACTGGGATCGGCAGACTCATTAAAATTTCAGAAATGCTAGAATGGGACACAGGTCACCGAGGATTTTCGTTTTAAGAAATGGAGTAAGGGGATGAAATGGGCCAATATGATGAAGACTATGAAGCTATGCTGGGAAGGTACTACAGTGTGATGGAGGCAGAGCTAGCCAGCGGCCCTGTACCTCCAGATGCCCATGCCCTGTGTGATACCTCACAGTGAGCCAGGACTCGGCTGTGTGGCCAATGAGTGTATGGCAGAGCCAGTGGGAGACTTCTGATGCTAAAACGTAAGAGCACTGTGACCTTTTTCCTTGCCTTGGTCCCTGGAATCTTTGGAGAAAGACAGTCACTACGGTGTGAAGATGTTCACGCTGGCAGTTGTGGGTCCTTCGGCGTTTGAGCGACAGCAGCATCTGCTAAACTGTAAACCACAGCCTTCCAGGTAATGCCAACTCAGAACCACCCAGCTGCGCCTCCTCCTAACACTCGACCCCAAAAACTTAGCTGAGATAATATTCACTTATTAACCCACTGTGTCTGGAGGTAACTGTTAGGAACTGATATAAAGGCAGAGAGCTCATCTGGAGTTCCCTGGCTCATCGTGGTGTCCCCTGATGATGTCACCTCCTTAGAAGTGCAGATGACTGTAAATGGAGCAATCTCAGCTAATCAAACCTTTGTCTCGTACTGAATATAAGATGCACCATTTCTCCTAAGTTTTAAAAAAAAAATAGAATCAAACACATCATCAATCCTATGCTCACACTAATGAGAGATATGAAATTGAGAGGAGACACACACTGAAATCAATAGTCCGGTTATTAAACTTTTTGACGCTGTGAAGATCAACACAGTCACAGAGGAGCAGGCCCCTGTAAGGAGACACAGGCAGCATCCTGAAGCAGCTTTAACTTGAGGGAAGGAAATGACATCCGGTCCATCCAGGCCAGCTAATTAAACCGGCTCTGTTGGGCTCCATCATCTCACTTGTAAAGCGATTGCCTCAGGCTCCTGCCGCCATTTGTACTCTACAGAGCACAGCTGCCAGAGAATAAAAACAAATGGAAAAGGTATCTACAGCCTTTGTCCTCCTTCAACTTGTTTCTGCACAAGAAACCTCTTGGTGCAATTGTTAAGCTCCCACAGAGACCTTGGCGTGTTCATTCTGGGGAAGGCGGAATCGGTATTAACCGGTGCCCCACAGATGTCTTGTGAACAGACAGATTTTAAAACACTGATCTGAGCAACATAATGACCGTACTTACTGACATTTGTTCTTTTCATCGGATTGTCATGGAAACCCACATCCTGGACTCCTTAGTTACACTTACTCCTCCAAGCACCTCCAACTACATGTATGATTTCACTGATGTCAACACAAGAAAATGTATCTTTCTAAGGGCAGTTTGCCATCAACTGAAAAACTCAGGGGTGTTATAGGCAGGCTGGATCATTCCACACTGATCATACATACCACATGGTAAACCGAACTGTCTCCTTGTTAGCCACTGGGGTGAGCGGGCATTTGTTGACATCTCCCCAGGAAAAGGCACCCAAGGACACACAGAGAATATCTTTAAGACAGGTGTGGTACCTCACACCTGTCATTGGCACTCAGAAGGCTGATGCAGGAGGATCACTTCAAGTTCAAGACCAGCTTAGGCTACAGAGGCAGACTCTGCTCAAAATAAACAAAAAAGCAAGCAAGCAAACAATAAATAACTTCAGCATGGCTCTTCAAAAAGACTCTTGAAGACCCTTTCTCAAGAGACAACACTAAAACTCCTCCTGATTTTTAAACATCTCACTCATGAGCCTTCAGTTTTCTTCAGATTTTCCAACCGAAATTCATCCAAATATCTCATAAATGGCAGTTCAGCAGAGGCAGGAGCCCTGCTCTAGAAAGGGCATTTACTGACAGGTGACCCACCAAACAAGAGCTCGGGGACCCTCCTACACTTCCTCGGGCATGCAGCACATGGAGATATGGAGCACGGACCTCAGATCTACCATGGGAAGCCAGGAGCTGTAAATCTGCAAAGTGTATGATTCTTTAGCGGGTTGAGCGGCGCATTGTCCCAGTGAGTGAATTAAGACACTGCACAACTTTTCTACAGGACACTGGGGCTAACTGTACTTCTTCAGCTTCCGGTAGAAAGCGTTTTCTTCCGTAAAGCCTCACGACTTCTGCTCCCCTGAAGGGTGGTTAATCCCACCCCCCTCTGAATTCCCACAGCACTCACTACACAGAACCAGCTGATCCCTGTGTTGATCTCTACGGCTGGACCTGACTCCTGGAGGCCAATGGCCCCAGTCCACTCACCTCAGGGTTTGTAGGTTGGCCCGGTCCATGGCCAGTGTGTAAGCAACTTATACAAATAAGGGTTCGGGGAACACTCAGATTCTCTGGTTCAAATTCAGCCATGGCATAAGTAAGGACCCAAGCCCAGGAAAGTGAAGTGATTTGTCCCAGTCACAACAAAAAACAAGAAAAAAAAAAATGCTAAGAGCCAGACAAAACCCAGGCTGTCTTCTCCTCTCCATGATGCCACTTAATTGCACAAACTGCTTCCTGTGGTAAAATCCCGTCTTCTGTCACACTCTCTCCAGGCTCCCCAATGAACTTAACTCATTCTTTTCCTCCATTCTTGCCAGGAGCTAGGTCCTCAGCAGATCCTCCAAGCTGGGCGCAGGCTTTTTTTGGTCTGCCTCCATTATCTTGGAGAATCGTATTTCTTCCTTTGGAGAATTTACTCAAAGCAGCATGCAAACTCAACCTGAAATTATTGTAGGAAAGCCTTTTTTTTTCCACCCTTCCTAAGATACAAATTCCCTGAGAGTAGAAACCATTATCTTGGTTAATGTTCATTTCCTCCTGCCTAGCATGGGAAGCCTATCTCAATTTTTGCTGAATAGATCATCTGTTGAAACAGAGAACAGGTCTACAGAACAAATATTCCATCACAAGATTAACACAGATACAGTAAGTCAGCCAAGTGTTCCTGTATGTTAAGACAGCTCTTGTTTACTCATTCAGATAAGTTACTTTATAAGTAACACGTAGCCAGTGCTGACAGTCAGACCTAGGCTTCAGGCTAGAGAAAGTCTGAAATTCCATTCTTTAAGCGGCTTCACAAGAAGTGTCAGGCCTCTGTCAAGAGAGCAAGACCAACTAGGAAGCCAGTGGGATGCTACAGGGCCTCTTCCCAGAAGTGGGTGGGAGTCTTCACCAGGCCCTGTGAACAGTCACTTCCTAGCACAGGTACAGGTTTTTAGAGCCTTATTCATATCTGATTGTGTGGCTTTCAAGATGGGTTTTAAAGCCACACATCTGCAACTTTCACTCCATTTAGAGAGAAGCCACCACTCACATCTGCTGCACAGATTCCAAAAAGAAATGCCGACAAGACGATGGGCCACTGTAAAACATGGCAATTGCCTGTCAGCTCTAAAACTAGTGAGACACAGGCGTCATTTCCCCCCTTAATTCCAAATTAAATACACACATGGACCACTTCAACTACCATCTCTTGCTGAACTCCATTCTGTTACAGACTTACCTGCCTTGATCCTCAACTCATGGTGAGAAATCCAACCTCCTTTAGGAGATCAAAAAGAAGAAAGCATTAAAAAAAAAAAAGTCCTCCTTTGGACAAAAAGCTTTTGATTACACAATGTTCTTAGCACATTCCCAGTGAGGTATTCATCCCAAGCTCCCTTCTTGGAGCTTGAAAAGAATAGCACACCACTCACATTGGAGCATCTCTGGGATGGTGGAGCATCTCTGGGATGTTGGACTAAGGCCACGGTACGGTCAAAGAGTCTGGTTTTCCGACCTCATTTGTCGTAGAGTGGGTGGAACTGGGTTATAAACCAAAAGACCTCATTATAAACCTAGTTAAATCCTTCCCTGGCCCTCAGCTTCTTTAACAGTAAATAAGGGTGCCATTCAAAGGGCCTTTTATCACTGTTGGCATTCTGTTTTTTCTAACTTTAACACCATATAACACACAGAGAGAAACTCAGAACTCATTTCCAGAATAGCAAAGAACGGATCCAGTGTCTTTAGAGGTCACTCTATTTTACCCCGGCCATAGGGACTTAAACCCTGCTTCACAGGGACTTCTAACACCTAAGGGGAATGGTGGGGGAGTCTGTGTCACCCTAAAACTCATACTGAAGCCCTAACTCACAGTACCTTAGAATATGGTTCTATTTGAAGATAAGGACTTCAGAGAGAACGTGACTAAAATAAACGTGAACCCGTTTGGTTGGGTTTTAGTCCCATCTAACAGCGTCCCTATAACAGGAAAATGATATGCAACGTAACACTAGGTACACACAACAGAAAGACCCTGTGAAGACACGGTGTCAAGGAGGCTGTCTGTGAGCCCGAGACAGGCCTCCGGGAAAGCCAGCATCACCAATGAGTTGAGTTAACACTTTTAGCCTCTAGGAATAGGAGGAAATAAATCTGTGTCACTTACATCACCTTGCCTATGTTTTATTATGACAGCCTTAACAAATACATACAATACTTGAAAAAGGATTGCCTATTTAGATGAGAATGTGTCACACTCATCTTGCCCAGGTCTCTCCTTTCTCTAATGGTTCTATTCTAAAGTCACTGTGTGATGCCCCCGAACTGTCTTACTTAGGGTCACTATTGCTATGACCTAAGCAACATGGGGAGGAAAGGGTTATTTGGCTTATGATTCCACATCATTGCTCATCACTGAAGGAAGTCAGGACACGAACTCACACAGGGTAGGAACCTGGAGGCAGGAGCTGATGCAGAGGCCATGGAGGGGTGATGCTTACTGGCTTCCTCCTCGTGGCTGTCTCGGCCTGCTTTCTTATAGCACCCAGGACCACCAGCCCACAAAGGGCTGAACCATCCCCTGCCAATCACTAATTAAGAAAATGCCCTACCAGCTTGCCTACAGCTTGCCCCATCTTATGGAGGCATCTTCTCAATGGACATCTCTCTCTCTGATGATCTAGCTTGTGCCAAGTTGACATAAAACTAGCCAGCACAGAAGGCGAGAGTTCCTTAGCACCCAAGAATGGTAGCATTGAGCTCACCAGATATATAAAAGCCCGTAGCCGCCTAGACCTTTTCCCTTTAAGCAAATGAAGACCATATAACATAATACATTGACAGACTTGGTTGGAACAGACATATTAATATCATACATCAAAGATCACACTCAGTACAGTTACGATGCTTGCAGAACCCATTTTAAATTAGGGTGCCGGCCTTTCATTGGCAAACTGAAAGCGCACTTAAAATGTGCCTTGCTTGTACCAAAAACTCTGCTGCATTTGTTAACCAAAGAAGTCACAAGACTCCCTATGCCTTCCTCCAGCGGGTCAACAAGCTTCCTCCTGAGAGTGTTCTGCATAGCTACTTACTCCCTTCAGGGTTCTTTACTTTCCCAAAGGGACCTCTGAAGTCTGTGCACATGGAAAGACTCCCATACATAAACATGCCTGTTTTTAAGAGTAACACCAGGCGATTGCCCCAATGTTGGCATTTGCAGCCCGTCTCCACTCTTGAGTCCTGATCACATTCAATGCTGAGCCCCCTTGGATGAGGTCTTGGAGGTTGGGCTCAAAAGCAAGAATAAAACAGTTCACTGACCTGAAGTCCCCCAGCCACAAAGAGCATGAAGAGGGCTCCCAAAAGAGAACAATACTCCGGAAGCAAACCTTGAGGGTCAGACCTGAACTGTAGAAAAGGAGAGAATCTTACCTAAGTGACTCCCAGATCACTATTCCAAGAATAAGTTTCCACTGCCTGTTTCTGCAGCTCAGGTGATCCTTTAGGTATTATCTAATATGAGAAGCCTGCTGCACATTTTTTCAGAGTTAAAATAAAACATCTGAGTGGTAGCAGGTATCTACAAATTCCAGGGCCTATCTATCATTGGCTCATTGCCTTGGACCATTACAGCAATCAGAAACCCGCGATAATCTAAGATACTATTCAGCCATTCTTGTGGCAGCTACCTGCCTTTGCATAGCACAAAGATCCCAACTAAGAGACCTGTTAACCATAAACATTTCTTATCTTTCAATTTCTCTAAATTGAAATTTTAGATCAGGCTAGAGGGAGTAGGCATTTGCGGGACGGGGGAGGTCTCATGCCAGGGTTTCTCTTTGTAGTCCTGACTGTTCTGGAACTCACTCTGTGGACCAGGGTGGCCTCAAACTCAGAGATCCACCTGCTTCTGTCTCCTGAGTGCTGGGATTAAAGATATGTGCCACCACTGCCTAGCTTGAGGCATTTCTTTGCAGAGGGCCATGAGAATTACAGTTGTGACAACTAGTGTTTAACAGGTTGACGCACCAGACACATGATCCCCTGTTGGGGGGCCCCATTTGGCAAAGCTGTGAGGTTATTGACTGTGAATGACTAGTTGTTTTCTGTCTGTAACTTTCTTGGATGCCACTGCTATGCCTCCCTAAGAAGAACAGCTGTGGGGTTCTTTCCACAGCCCTTCGGTGGTGTGTTCTACACTTTTGGGGCACACGTTTAGCTGTGGATGGTCAGGAAGATGATTTATGTTTAAGCTGTAAAATTCTGATGAACAGAAATACCAGAATATTCTTCTTTACTGACACAGGAAAGTAACAGTATTCTCCATCTCAAAGACAGCTAATTTTAGACTTCAGAACAAATTCAAAACAGACTAAGCTGCCCCTGCAGAGAATACACAAAGACTAATTCCCAGGCGTTGTTTATTGCTAAATCAAGGCCAGGCTGTTTACACTGAGATACAGCTCCCTGCAGTACTTCTCTTTCTGCACATACCCTGATTGCTCAAGGTTCAGCCAACTGTTTACTGTCTGGAATTCCTCACTAACTTAGAGCTATGTGCACGGGTCAGTGTGACCTTCCTAAGCCTAAGAGAAACTGTGTGACTTACCATGTGTTCTAAGAATGGGTTGGACCCTGAAAACGTAACATATAATTGTGCAGAGTTTGGCTAATGAGGAGAGCGAGCGATGTGAAGGAATGGTATTAAGAGCTGGGCAGAAGATAAGAGTGAGTGTGTGAATGTGTGTAGGTGTGTGTGCTGAATGAGGGGTGCAGCTGAATGGGCGGAGAGAAAAGGTGACACATAACTGTCCAAAGTTGGGCAGAGAAGAAGTGTGAGAGTGAGGTGAGAGAGTGGGTGAATAACAGAATGAGTAAAGAGTGAATAAATGGTGTAATAATGTGAAGGAATGTAGAGCTATAACTGCAAAAGAGGTAGGTATAAGGCTGTGTGGAGAATGTATGGAGAATGTAACAATGTGTGATGTATCTATGTGGAGACAGAGATTTTCAGAGGAAGAGATTTCTCTAGATGAAATAAAAGAGTAAATCACCATCAGAAAGTGTGAGTGTTTCCTTATTTTTCCCCGCAGACAGAAAAAAAGTCTAGGCCTCAGATAGATAAGAATACTTCCTAAGCCCTCGATGCCTTCGTGGATTTTCTTGCATACCCTGGCGGTGGCTGGAGGCTGGTCCCCCAAGCCACTGTCTGGATGCACAATGGCACTTCACCATATGATACGGAAGTTCCACCCCCAGGACATGCATCTAGCTATCTCCCTTTTCCTGACCCTATTTCCTTTCTGGCAGATATATACCTTTGGTGTTCCTGGCAAAGAGAATCAGATGGGGCTTTAAAATTATCCCGGACAACCATTCAGAGCAATGGCATCAACAACTCTTCCTGAAGACTCTGAATGTCTATTTATATTGAAAATGAGAATGTGACTAAAAACAAATATGGAAGTGTCTAGAAACATTTTGTATATACAAGTACATCTATACAAAAATATCCAAGTATTATTCATATAGATACAGGAACAATAAGAAAAAACTCTAGTGTTAGAATGCTAGCATCAGGAGGGAGCATCCCCAGGCCAGTGGAGAAAAGAATCTGCCTCTGAGGGGAACTGCTAAAGAAATTATCACGCTACATAGGAACCCTCCATCCCTTCCCAGGAGCAGGAAAGCATTTGAAAAGCCCATTCTCAATTCTTTATCACATCCCCTTCCCAGCTTCCCTGTTCTACTGTTCTGCACATGTACATATATACACACAAACACATGCATTGACATGTGTGTGCACACACACACAGTAAGAGCTTAAACAACAAAAGCAAAAACCCCAACGCTCCATAAACCTAGTCATGCAGGGAAACAGAGATGGGAAACATTCCTATTCTTGATAAATATCTTTTTAATGTTATCTTGAGCCAACGAGTTTGTTTAAAACCCCAAGAAGTGCTGCGAGCATAAGTATGAACGTCCCCCGCAGACACCAAAGTGGTGATGAGAAGGAAGAGAAAGTCACAGCGTGGAGTTTTAGAGAGCCGCCTGCAGTGACCCCCTTTCTAAAGCGGAAAAAGGGAGACAGCCCGAAATTAGAAACACAGACTCATCCAACACTTTCAAAGCCAAACACAGGGGCCAGAAGAACTTTGTTCAAAAGGAAAAAAGAAATCAAAGCTCCTTTATTAAATTCAACCCGCAGAACTTTGTGCTTGGGTATAAGGCACGGGCTCTTTCCTCCCTCGGAGGCTAAGGCTCCCTCTCTGGAACCATTTATTGGGGGACATTTGGTTTACAGCCTATGGCCTGTTCTGACTGGTCAGACAAGTGTTTCAGTGGAAAGTTTCTCATCAGGAGAGGAGACAGGTGAATCCCCACAGAAAGAGGAAAAAGCTGCTGAAACCCATGCACAGGTAGACCTCCTGAGCATCCATGTCCAGTGCAACTCAAGTCAATCGGAGGCCTTGGAGAGGCAACCACTGAACAGATGAAGGTCCAGAACTGAACGAACCAAGGGCTTAGGTGGTTAGAACATCTTATAACATCTCCTGTCTCGGAGATTATTAATGTGAATACTGCATACCCGGATCTAGTCATGACTGGCTGCCACAATGTTGATGCTCTTAATTAGCAACAAAACTGACAGACAAAAAACACACTGTAGAACATATTTATAAAAATAAAAATCAACACACTGTTCATTTCCACAGAGAACACAGGTTTTAAATCAGAAAGCCCTAGAAATGACTTTCTGCTGTGCCATATAATGGCTGCCCGGCTCAAACAAACAGCTCCTCTAGACCTGGGTTGCTCCTCTGTTTAAAAAGTTGGAACATCCACAGATTGTCATGGAGAAACAAATAAGCACTCAACTGGGAGCCTTGACAGGTGAGAGCCACTGCTGATCTCCAAGTCAGACCCGGCTAGGTGGAAGACAGAACCATGCGTGCAACTGGGCGCCACTGCCAAGGCATGTGCTGCATGCAGCTGGCCTCCAGCCTGGCCCCAGGGACCTCCCTTTCTAGTACGCAGGCTTCCACAGCCACAGCTACCTCCCATGGATATTGAAAGCTGGTCACCGTAACCCGTCAGGAGGAATGGTTTATCTTCCCAAGATTATGTCACAAAGGGCACTGCCGCTTCCCTCTTGGTCTTCGGTTAGTCCATTTCTTTCACGATCCACTTTGGATAAGTCTGCTGCTTTGCAACTCCATCATTATGACCAAGAGGCAGAACTGAGGTTGCCCAGAGCCTCCTGAGAGAGTTTAGGGCAAGCCCCTTGACCCGCCCTGGTCCCCGGCCTCCCCAGCCAAGCCATTACGGCTACAGCCCCATGAGTGATGTGAGCTATAACAGGGATCCCTAGCCAAGCTACTCCCAGGTCTCTGGCTCACGGAAACCACAAGAGTAGAGAGAGGGGTTTTGTTTTTGTTTTAGTGTGGTAGAATAATCTGCGGACAGTGATAGCATTACGCTATGTGAAAAGTTGCAAGGCTCAGTGAAGCAAGAAACACCAGAATCCCAGGGGTGTGGTGGGGTCCTTATCCAGGACAGTGAGAGCTGTTGAGGGAAGGATGAGTTTGTGTGTGGTGATGTGCTACAGATATGAACAACAAACTAGAGGCGAGGTGCCATTGTTATACGTTGAGTGTAAAATGTCCCCCACAGGCTCATGTGTTGGAATACTTGTTCTCAAGTCAGCAATGCTGTTCTGGGAGGTTCTGAAACATTCTGAAGACGGCACAGAGCTGGGGAAGGCCGCCAGGGCCAGGTCTCTCCTAGGGACAGCATGGCTGCATTTCTGTTCCATTCTCTCGGCTCCCTGATCAGTCAAGACGTAAGGAGCTGTATTGGAGAAATTATTTTGGCCACTCCACGTAGTTAAAAGGATATTTATTAAATGGCGTAACTCACAAATTAAGTATTGGGTAGGTCGCAGGGTCTGGGGAAGGTGTAATGCAGTCTAGCGGTGTTCTCCGGAGCTCTGCACAGTCAATCTGCACCGGTCAGCGTTCCGGCACCGAGCGAGCGCCCAGAGCGAGCGCTGGCCCATCCAGCTCTCCGGTCCCCAGGCGCCTCCCCTCGCCCCGCCTCGTAGGCGTGACAGTTGCCAGAGTCTCAATGGGGGTTGGAACTTCCAGAACCAAGCTGGGATGGCTACCCACTACATCTCCCCCTTTTTGTCTAAATAAGAAGGTTCTAAACTAATACAAGACTATATACAAAGGAATGGTTATCAAATATTGTCCAGAAATAATGAGAGATAATGACCTTGATAAGATGTAACTACAACCAATGCAAACAATATCAAGCAAGAAACACATACTAAAATCCAGAGAAGTATAGAGCATAGGTAAACAGCATGTTATAAAGATCATTCAAAGGTGTCCTATCCTAAAGAACCTGAACCTAATACTTAATATGTTCTATCTAAGATATTATATATACTAAGTTGTAACTATAACTGCTAGTCTTCAATCCCATCAAAGACCTGAGAAGGAACATAATGGTACCTGAGAAATGGTAGATGGATGCAAGCAACTTTCGGGAATCTTGCAAGAGTAGACCAAGACAGCTGGCAGCCTGGACAGTCACCTAATGTTTCTCAGCATTGTTGGTGCATTCAAATTGGCTACAGGCCTAGAGTATCTGACAGACCATTTTCAGAAGCAGGATTTCTGAAAGACCATCTTACCCTGTCTTGGCAGAGTACAGTGGTCGCTTTCCTTGTGTCCCGCTTGTCCAGAAAGGAGAGCATTGCATTTGTACTGTCAGCCATCAAGGCAAGGGCAGTTCTTTGCCCAGTAGGCCATTTTGTGCCAAAAGACAAACTTCCAAATGGAAATGTCTTAGAAGCCCAACATTCTCTCGGGATCAATTGGTGCAGCCAGGAGCAATTGTGTCTCACGTCAACAGAATTCTAAGTTATTTAAATGCCATATTCTCCAGGTCTATGAAGTGTTTGAAGATTACCTGCCCATCTGACCTATGTATCTGTAAATCTGGATAACCTAACTAATGTAACTATAGAGATGACAGGCATAGGCGACTATAAATCTATAAATATTATCTATCGAAATAACCTAAGGACTAAGGCTTCACATAAATAAGGTAAACAGTCTATAAGCAAATGTATGGTGAAGAACGATGACTTCAAAATTGTGACAATACACAAGATATTTATAACAGAGGTAGGAATATATAGTGCGATATGCAATATGACAACAATATTAAATACATATCAATATACCGAATATCCTAAACAGAAGTAGAGCATATATAAAGTATGACAGATATAAATTTACATTTGTATCAATATAAAAATGTTTCAAATAAGAGTAGAAATATATGTACATTATAACAAATATAGTTCTGTATTTGTATCAATATACAAATTATCTTAAACAGGAGTATAAAAATAGTTTACATTTGTATCAACATATAAGAATCTATAAGAGTACAAATTACAGTGCAAATTATCTAAGGTTGCTATTTTACTAAGTTTGTTTACTAGTGTATACAATGATTTACCATCATATCTTATACCTATCTGTTCCATTTCTTCTCCCCCCACCCCCCTTTTTTTTTTTTTTTTACAATCCTGAGTTAATATTTTCTTCCACCCCCAACCCTATAACCGTCATCCATAACCCTGAGAATTATGAAACCTAAGGGAGAAGGGGCGTCGTTTTCTTAGAATTGCTTCCTGCTGTTTAGGGGGTGATGTTATCTCTGTTGGGTACTGTGAGAAAGCTCAGATAGTTAAATCTCAGTTAGACTAACTGTAGGTTCTGCAGCAAGTTTTAGAGTAATAGGTAAGATTGTCTGAAATTCTGGCAAGAAGTGTAGTATGATGATGATTACCATGGCATCATTCTGGATTGGGTAGAGTTGTTGTTGTTGGGGCCCCATCTTCCTTCTGGTGACTTCTGAGATTGCTATTGGAAAAACTTATTTGTTATCAAAAATGGGAGGTTTGGATTTAAAGAGGACATAGCATGTAAGAAAGGATTCTGAGAAATCAAGAGTAAGCATGGAGAGAATTAGAATTTAGAAGACAATGGTCCCTTTTTATTGGTTTCCTTCTGTCTCATACCAGAGGGCTCTTCTGATATGGGACTGAAGAAT